>NC_039362.1:192346159-192690326 GCF_003573695.1 Papaver somniferum | reverse complement strand
ACAGTTCGGTGGAGGAACTTTAGGACACCCTTGGGGTAATGCACCGGGTGCTGTAGCAAATCGAGTAGCCCTAGAAGCGTGTGTACAAGCGCGTAATGAGGGACGTGATCTTGCTCGTCAAGGTAATGACATTATCCGTGAAGCTTGCAAATGGAGCCCTGAGCTAGCAGCTGCTTGTGAAGTATGGAAGGAAATCAAATTCGAATTTGAAGCAATGGATACTTTGTAATCCAGTAATTACCATTCGTTCCTTTAATTGAATTGCAATTAAACTCGGCCCAATCTTTTACTAAAAAAGGATTGAGCCGAATAACGAATAAGGTTCCTATTTCATTTTCCAGGCATATATACATACTGGATTTCGGTATACAAAATATTAAATACAAGATCTAAGACTCAACAATTCAAATCCTTCTGTTGTTGGATCCATAATTAATCCTATGGATCCTTGAGATGGGATTAGTAGAATATTTTCTATACCCCTTAATCCGGACTATGGTCGAATCGAGCCAATGGTCACAACGCTTTATCCCCGTCCCGTATATTGCCCTTTTCCTTCCGCATTGCAATAGAAACTTATTATTCTCCAAAAAATTCTAGGAGAGAACAAATCTTTTCGATTAGAATTTGTACACGGCACGGGATAACCCTCGCTTTCTATTCTAATTGAAGAAAGGGTTCCATCATATAGATTGATAGTGAAGTGATATCCAGATTCCCACAAAAAAAGAATCCTTTTTTTCAAGACTCATCCGTGATTAGTTAATTATTCTATTGGATCTATATGCTTATTCCGAGAGGATATATTCAAATTATTATTCATCGAATGACTATTCATCTATTGTATTTACATTCAAATAGGGGGGCAGACAAGCTCTATGGAAAAAAGGTGGTTCCATTCGATGTTGTTTAACGAGGAATTAAAACATAGGTCTGGGCTAAGTAAATCAATGGATAGTCTTGGTCCTATTGAAAATACCAGTGGAAGTGAAGATCCCGTTATATGATAGGGATAAAAATATTGATAGTGGGGACGATAGTGATAATTCCAGTGCTAATAATATGGATACTTTTTTCGATGTCAGGGACATTCGGAGTTTGATCTCTGATGACATCTTTTTAGTTAGGGATCGTAATGGTAACAGTTATTCGATATATTTTAATATTGAAAATTTTATTTTCGAGATTGACAACGATCGCTCTTTTATGAATGAACTAGAAAGTTCCTTTTATAGTTATCTGAATAATGGTTCTCAAAGCGACAATCACTACTACGATCGTTATATGTATGATACTCAATATAGTTGGAATAATCACATTTTTAATTGCATTGATAGTTATCTTCGTTCTGAAATCAGTATTGATAATTACATTTCAGGCGATAGTTACAATTACAGCGACAGTTACATGTATAGTTACATTTGTAATGAAAGTGTAAATAGTAGTGACAACGAGAGTTCCAGTATACGAATTAGCACAAATAGAAGTGATTTCAATATGAGAAGAAGATATAATGATCTCGATATAAATAAAAAATACAGACATTTGTGGGTTCAATGCGAGAGTTGTTATGGGTTAAATTATAAGAAATTTTTTAAGTCAAAACTCAATGTTTGTGAACAATGCGGATATCATTTGAAAATGAGCAGTTCAGATAGAATCGAGCTTTCGGTTGATCCGGGCACTTGGGATCCTATGAATGAAGACATGGTTTCTATGGACCCCATTGAATTTCATTCAGAAGAGGAACCTTATAAAGATCGTATCGATTCTTATCAAAGAAAAACAGGGTTAACCGAGGCTATTCAAACAGGCATAGGTCAACTAAATGGTATTCCCATAGCTATTGGGGTTATGGATTTTCAGTTCATGGGGGGCAGTATGGGATCCGTAGTAGGCGAGAAAATTACCCGTTTGATCGAGCATGCGACTCGTAAAGCTCTACCTCTTATTATAGTTTGTGCTTCGGGAGGAGCGCGCATGCAAGAAGGAAGTTTGAGCTTGATGCAAATGGCTAAAATATCTTCCGCTTCATATAATTATCAATCAAATAAAAAGTTATTCTATGTATCAATCCTTACATCTCCTACAACCGGTGGGGTGACTGCAAGTTTTGGTATGTTGGGAGATATCATTATTGCCGAGCCTAATGCCTACATTGCATTTGCGGGTAAAAGAGTAATTGAACAAACATTGAATAAGACAGTACCTGATGGTTCCCAGGCGGCTGAGTATTTATTCCACAAGGGCTTATTGGACTCAATCGTACCACGTAATCCTTTAAAAAGTGTTCTGGGTGAGTTATTTCAGCTTCACGGTTTCTTTCCCTTAAATCAAAATTCAATCAAGTAGAGCATTCAATTCAGTTATTTTATTTGCGGCAAAGAAGTTTTTTAGTTATTGGTAAAGAAAAAAAGAAGAGTTCGTTTTCATTACGGGCATAAGATCTATTTATATTGTAAAAAGAATCAGAAGTTTCGGATACTTACTTTTTCTTTTTTCCTCCAGATATGTATTTTATACCTATAATTGGTGCTATATTACTGATTAGTAATCAGGAAGTTTCGATCAACAGGATAAAAGAATACATTCTTCTTTTGTTTTAGCAAAATTTTATGAAGAAAAAGAATTTCATCTTATCCTCTTACGTATTATAGATATAGAAAAATTCAAATCTATAAAATAATAGAATAGAAATCGTGCATATTTCAATATTTCCCGTGAGAACTCATATTTAGTTCTACATTCCTTGCACTTATTATTCTATACTTATAATAAATAGATATATTTATCATAAGATATCTTTATAACAGGTACAAATTTTAAATCGAGGTATCCATTCTATGACAACTTTTGATTTACCCTCTATTTTTGTGCCTTTAGTGGGCCTAGTTTTCCCGGCAATTGCAATGGCTTCTTTATTTCTTCATGTTCAAAAAAATAAGATTGTCTAGATTCCTATGAAGCAGACGCTTTTATATTTAACCAATTTGATGAATTATTTCTAATGGTTCACATCATAATAGTGCTAGTTGATGAGAGTTACTTCGGGAACAAAAAAGTAAAGTAAAATTCATTTGGGTTATTCTCTCAATTCCAATAAAATGCAACTGGATCTAGTATGAACTGGCGCTCAGAACGTATATGGATAGAACTTATAACGGGGTCTCGAAAAACAAGTAATTTCTGCTGGGCCTGTATCCTTCTTTTAGGTTCACTAGGGTTCTTATTGGTTGGAACTTCTAGTTATCTTGGTAGGAATCTGATATCCTTATTCCCGTCTCAGGAAATCCTCTTTTTTCCACAAGGCATCGTTATGTCTTTCTATGGGATCGCGGGTCTGTTCATTAGCTCCTATTTATGGTGCACAATTTCGTGGAATGTAGGTAGTGGTTATGACCGATTTGATCGAAAAGAAGGAATAGTGTGTATTTTTCGTTGGGGATTTCCTGGAATAAATCGTCGTATCTTCCTTCGATTCCTTATGAGAGATGTCCAGTCGATTAGAATCGAAATTAAAGAGGGTCTTTTTCCTCGTCGTGTCCTTTATATGGAAATCAGAGGTCAGGGAGCCATTCCCTTGACTCGTACTGATGAGAATCTGACTCCACGAGAAATTGAACAAAAAGCGGCGGAATTGGCCTATTTCTTGCGCGTACCAATTGAAGTATTTTGAAATGAACTGCGAAGAATTAATGTTTTTTTAGCATGGGGGGAAGGAAAAGAACTAAGGAATCTTCATTTTATATAACTCATGCTTCATAGAAATTTTCGATCGGATAGAGTCGACGAAAGAGGTGGTTTCCTTAGTAATTTACATATTTAAAATGCCACAAAAGAAAACATTCACTACCCTCACATATCTTGCATCTATTTTATTTTTACCCTGGTGGGTTTCTCTCTCATTTAATAAAAATCTGAAATCCTGGGTTACAAATTGGTGGAATACTAGGCAACCCGAAATGTTTTTGAATGATATTAAATAAAAGAATCTTCTAGAAAAATTAATAGAATTAGAAGAACTTTTCTTTTTGGACGAAATTATAAAGGAGTACCCGGAGACACATATACAAAAGCTCTGTATATAAATCCACAAAGAAACGATACAATTGGTCAAGATGCACAATGAAGGTCATATTCATAGAATTTTGCACTTCTCGACAAATATAATCTGTTTCGCTATTCTAAGTGGTTATTCTATTCTAGGTAATGAAGAACTTCTCGTTCTTAATTCTTGGGTGAAAGAATTCCTCTATAACTTAAGTGACACAATAAAAGCTTTTTCTATTCTTTTATTAATTGATTTATGTATCAGATTCCATTCGCCTCATGGTTGGGAACTAATGATTGGCTCTATCTCAAAGGATTTTGGATTTTATCATAATGATCAAATTATATCTGGTCTTGTTTCCACTTTCCCAGTCATTCTAGATACACTTTTAAAATATTGGATTTTCCGTTATTTAAATCGCGTATCTCCGTCACTTGTAGTGATTTAATTCTTGTGGATGTTTATTTGCCAGGTTTCCCTCCTAAACCGGAGGAAGTTATCGATGCTATAACAAAACTTCGTAAGAAGGTATCTCGAGAAATCTACCAAGATATATTTGGGTCTCAACAAAATAATCGATGTTTTACTACCATTCACAAGTTTTATGTTGGACGTAGCACGCATACTGGAAATTATGATCAAGGATTACTCTATCAATCGCGATCTACTTCAGAGATACCTTATGAAACATTTTTAAAATACCAAAGTTCAGTATCTTCCCATGAATTAGTGAATTAGGGATACTACTTTTCTTTTGTGCAGAAGAATAGCAAATGCCTTTCACTTTAATTTCCAAAATTTCGTCGTAAACGTGAACTACTTATACAAATGAAAATCCGGGAGAGATTAAAAATATGCAGGGTCATTTGTCTGCTTGGCTAGTCAAGCATGGGTTAGTTCATAGATTTTTAGGCTTCGATTACCAAGGATTCGAAACTTTACAAATAAAGCCCGAGGATTGGCATTCCATTACGCTCTCAGTGTGCCTATGATGTAGCACCAGGCGGACTCTTAGCTAGTGTGTATCATCTTACGAGAATAGAGTATGGTGTGGATCAGCCAGAGGAGGTATGCATAAAAGTATTTGCCCCAAGGATAAATCCTAGAATTCCATCTGTTTTTTGGATTTGGAAAAGTGCGGATTTCCAAGAACGGGAATCTTATGATATGTCGGGAATCTCTTAAAACAGATGAGAGAAGGATACTGAACTTTGGTGCCTGCTCTTCTTGGTACCTCTGGTGATTTATGTCGAAGAAGAGCAGGTTTGAGATCGAAATTTCCTTCGGCGACATCGATCTTTAAAACCGCCAAATCATACGTGGGATCAAAACCAACAAGTTTTCCTTCCTTGGAGAACTTTTCCCCGTGTGCATCTTCAAGAAATACCTTGCAAAGCTGAAGTCCAGTCGTATCAGTTGCCAACTTAGCTATGACATGATAATTGGTCACTATGTGTCCACTTTTATCCCATATGAAACCAGAACCAGTCCCTTCGACTTTCGCAGTTTCCTCTTCTTCTTTCGTAAGAACTTCTTCAGTATTTGTGCTTCTGCCTGACGAGGTCTCAGCTAATTCAAAGTCCTTAATAAAAACCACCGAAGGAGAAGCCTCTTCGAATACCTGAACGACTCGTTCTTCTTGGCGCTGAGGTGTTTCTTCTTCTACTCGAGCATTTGCCAACTGAAAAGACGCCAAATGTAGAAAAGAAGATAAAATTGAGGAAGTAGCTAATATTGAAGAATTCCGCCTTGTGAGGAACAATCTTTGTGAGTTGTTCACATAAGAAGAGGAAGAAATGTTTGCTGAGATTATTATTGCGGATTTAGAGATCAAGTGATGATGAATGGAACCCAACACCACCACCATCGGTCTGTTTAGAATAAACACCACCTCCACTAGTCTTATTGACTGTAAAATTTCTTGGATGTGGCCTTTTCATATCTTATCTTCAAGCCACATGCATGAGTCAATTTGTGTGGCCATATTTAAAGTGCTATTGAGTCCCCCTCCTATCTTAAGTGCCTTTAACAACACAAGGGCTGATGATCACCTGCTATCCAAACGAATTCACCTTATTAGAATAGTAGCCTTCAATTTGATTTTTGGCAGCCATGTTTTAACAGAAGGGCTTGTTTACAGGCCATAACGGAAAATTATCAAAAATAAAATAAAATTGGGGAACTACAGTCGGAAGTTTTTTTTTTTTTTTTCTTGCGAAGAAAATTGATGATTAAGATAATGCAATTCCATATTTTTCAGAGAAACTTATTGTCCAACACATTCTGACGAGATCATCAAGTGTTGCAGATCAAGCTCAAATAACAGATCCTGTTCGGATCAAGCAAACTGCACTATGGTAAGAGCAAACGCTAAATAATACAACCGTAGATAAAATTTAGACTTGGAAGATTGGCAGGGGCCGCCCGGACGCGTTCCCCCTCAGAAACAAATTATGACGTAGACTCTCCCTCAGTGGGGAGATCTTAGGCGAGCGCCCTTCCAAAGTGCAATGGAAGTCACTAACCTAGGCCATGACCCTTCATGATCAGTCATAGACCCCGTCCAGGTAAGTATGATCCTTACGGAAAATGGATAGTTTTTTTTTTTAATATGTTGGGCTATAAGAACAAAGATCTTACTTGGACCTTGGTGTAGTGTTACCAAGAGCTTTTATTGGTGAATTTGGAACCACCGTTTCTAGAAGCAATGGTGAATTTGGACATTTTCAGATTGGATTTCCCAAAGTGATACAGGTTCACATTGAAGGCCAAACCCGTGGCAAGAACACCAAATTCAAGAGCTAACTGCTCTGAGATTTGCGAAACTGGTGAAAGGGTCCAGGTTAGGGAACATAATTTTATCTTAGTTTTGGTTGGGGTGTGCCAGGCCTATGCAGTAGTGCAACACAAAGGCGACGCGTGAGAACCCTAGCAGCAAGCTGCTGTGATGGGAACTCCCCCTTGAAAAAAATTAATTTAATATCGTGTGAGCCGATGGCTCAAATATCAGATATTAAACTGATAAGAACAGATACTACACTTGATCTTAGCCAAAAGGCCGAGAAAGGTATGCTTGTTCAATTCTTTAGCTTCTTGCTTTATACAGTCTCGTTTCCGTTCTTCTGCTTTAACTAGTCTAGGTGGGACTAAAGTATTAGCTTACTCCGGCTTAGGTATACGAGTCATGGGTAGGATACGAGTGTCTGAAAATACTTCGATAACAATGTGCCAAACTCTGATGTAGTAGTAACTAACACCCAATCTGGAGTCACTTATATCTGAAAAGGCAAGACATTTTCAGATGGAGACAATTTCCTACCTTCCCGACTATGGGGTTGACGACGGTACTATAGTAGTGAAGACGAACGCAACATTTCCGCCACTTCTAAGGGACTTGGCAATGATAAGGGTGAAAATAACCGGTTAACCACGATATTCAAGATGATCGTTCACTACCTAGCTCAAGCTGTTGGTTTAGCAGATTTTGTTGGGATTTTCAAAAAGGTACAGTTGTTGACGAAGCTAATGTTCGTTAACATGAAGTTGTCCAATAATTTTTCATCATCCAGTTGTTTGCTTTTGTGGAAAAGAAGTATGCAGAATGCAGTGATGGAACTAGACTTTCCGTTTGATGATTCGAAGGCTGTGTTTGTCGATGCATTATACTTCGGTTTGTCTGCAATGGCAAGGAGGTGATACAATTTTTAAAGCGAAGTTTTGGACTTTATACCGAGGTAAGGTAATGCTGGTATTTCAACAATGGATGATGTTGATTGGTTGAATCATTCAAGGCGATAGATATGCAACAGCGTGTTGTAGTGGTGTTGGCTAGGAAAAAGTATACCGAGTAACCAATTCTACCTATAACTTAATGGTTTACATAATACCTTTATCATGTTAATAGGAGTATTATAACGGTCCAGTAATGTGTTTAAGAAAGACAATTTGTTTAAACAATTCATCATCAATTAGGTGTTCAATTTCTGGATTTATTATCCCTTCGTGGATACTCAAAATTCATGATTTCTTTTCCCTTTGCATACATTCCTTTCCTTGGTCTTCGCTGGGAAACTAAGACAATAAACTAAAGCAATGGAGAGACAATCATTAACCTTCTAAGTCTCACAATCATAAATATTCAACTTCTATTGTGGAACCATTATTAATGAATTCTTCCTTTATAGAATACTCACATTCAATAAAATTGAAGGCTGAAAACCAAATTAACTTTAATTGGGATGAGTAACTAACTGTAAAACATAAGCCGAGCTTCTAATCTCAAAAGATTTGATAGCTTTCCCATACCTTGTTCTTCAATCCAATAGGCCTTTGGCTAACCTATCGAAAAATCGATTTTAGAATTAAAACTTAATGAAGATTAAATTTATATTTTATTTCCAATATGAAACAAATTTTGTAAAATATGTTTTTATCTCAAAATTATTCAAATATTCAATATATATGCTTTATATGAGAGCTTTTAGTAATCCACATATAGATGAAAATCGCGTAGTACATATCACTGATATATATATATATATATATTTTTTAAATCATACAGATATGCAAAACCTAATTAAGATCACTACTTGCAGGTAGTGTGTCTTAACATAACCAAGAGTATAACTTTTCTCGCAGATCACGAGGAGTATGCATACAGTTTGTCCCATGATTCAATATTTTTTTATGACCTAAGACGTATTTGGCTATCCAAAATTGTTTTTTCGTGACCAAAATCTATCCGTGACCCTAGCTAAGTCGTTCATGACTCAAGCTTGACGTGTCTTTTAAAACATGGTGTCTCAGTTAGGAAGTTAGGAGCAAAGATGATTGTGGGAAAGGTGAGGCCGTAATTTTAATAATGAGTCCTACTAGAGAGTACCTTGATGGATCATGGAGATATCATTTGGTAAAGATCAAACCAGATATCATTTGGCCTAAAAAGAAATTAACAACTAGAAATACGTGTGAGGTAGCATATTGTGATGCCCCGACTACTAGATGCGCAAAAGTTTCTCACTTCCCAAAGATATCCCACCTACTAATTAGGATATACACTTTTTTTCTGACGCCTAAAGTTTCGTATAGGCCACCCGAATAACTCTTGAGGAAGGTTAAGACTATAAACCTTCTATATGTAGCCAGTAAAAATATTTATTGTGGGATTGACTCAACCTCCATATAATGCGGGATGATAAATTCTCAAAGGAATTTATCGACTTTGGATGCATAAAGATGGAAAGAGAATAGAAGACCATGAGGGAAGCGTTATAAACTCATAAATGAGACTCTCATGACTGAAATCAGTTTTTTGTCCAGACGTTTTTTTTGGTGGGAAGTATAAAAGAAGTGGAAATAGAACGTTAGCGACTTTCGACACGATGTTGAATCTACCCATAACCTTATATCGGCTTCTTGTCGGGAAAACGTGGAATAAAGCACTACCGAGTCATCTCACGATCTAGAATCGGCAAATCCCTGGGGCGTAAAGAGAAAAACGGGGAATGAAGCGTTATCAAGATGATCCTGAATTGTTTTCGCAAACCCGAGGCGTAAAATTAAAAGGGATATTTAAGTCATTTTAGTACTTGGACATCTCTACAGTATAAACACAAAATAAAATTTGTCTAAAGAACAAAATTAGAATAATCGAGAAAGATAGTGACTGATAGAGGGGGTGGGGTTTTTTTTTAAAAAAATAGAATAATCGAGAACAAAATTAGAACAAAATTAAAATTTTTCTAAACAAAAAATAATCTCCTACTACTAAAAATATTCTCTCTCATTTTTAGGATGATTTTCTCTCATCTTTATGATGATTTTTTTTATCATCAGAGGAAGATTATCTTTTTCATTCTAAATCCTTCAGTTAATTCATCTTTTTTTTCTTGGTGTGTTTGTTTCGACAGACCTAATCCCCCAAACAACTCATGGAAATATACAGGGATGCAAACACTAATAGAGTTAGGAAACATTCATTATCTATGAAACAACGAATTGAGTTCTGCTCCCGAAAAAACGAGGAGTTGGGGGCTTCGTAACTCGTCCAAGTACAAAAAGGAGACCTCAACCTTCTTGCATAAAGTCAGCATCGGTAGAATTGGAATGGTGAGCAATTGGGTTGGGGTATATTGAGATCTATAAAAAGATATTTTGTACAAAAAGAAAAGAAATATCACAAACCTTTTGATCCTGGATAGGAAAACAGGAAAAATTTGTGTGTAATTCATCCACAAAGAAGAAAGGACGGTTTTTTTTATCCGAGATCAAAAAAATACCGATTGGGCCCACTGAAATGAATTTTTTCCGCTTCATGCTCACCCACGGGGGTTGCTCGGAGCATGTGATGATTATTCTATTTCGATGGGCCAAACGACCGTCCGACTACAACCAACAAACAAGATTGAGGAAATGAAAACTATACAAATTTCTAGGGCTATACGGACTCGAAACATAGACCTTCTCGGTAAAACAGATCCAACTTTTTATTATCGAAATGATTCGAACTGTTCCAAAGACCCAACATGCATTTTTTTTGCATTGGGCTCTTTCATCAACTGATATAAATATCAGATAGTCCGCCATACTTTTTCTTAACAAAAAGATCACGAGATGGCTCCACGTGCTCTGATTCATTATTTAGATTATGATCCAGGAACAATACCAAAGTGTTTCAAAGAAGAGTTACCTTGACGTAGGTCTGCCTCTGGCCTAGATTAACCTAAGTTAAATGGAGTCTCTATCGCTCTGCTCAAAGAGTCAAATATGAAACTTCATACACCTTAAAGTTCATAGTACGAAAAGATATTTTTTTTGAGGTCCTTATACCCATTATGCCTAGCATTGAATGGGCTGTGTATTCACCTTATCAATTATCGAATCAATGATGGGTTATTTTTGGAGCCTAAATTGGCACCCAAAGCGGACCGAACCAAATATTTGTCAGGCTATTGTTCCCTCGAATATATAGAGTAAGACACTGATTTATCAATAAGATCAATTTTGTTGATTAAGATCAATTTTGTTGATTGCATGATGGACTCCCCTAAAAAAAATTGGCGCGCGTGTAAACGAGTTGCTCTACCAACTGAGTTATAGCCCTTGTGATAGATAGTTTATCATGGAAATAATTTCTTGTCAAGATGAATCTTCAATGATCCAACATGATAGCTTCTGATCTGTTTCCTACCAAGAATTGGTATTGCTTAGAAATAAGATTGCATCTATAATTCATCGATATGACAAGCCCCTTTCTTTCTCTTTGTGATGATGAATGACCTACTTAACCCAGTGGTTAGAGTATTGCTTTCATACGGCGGGAGTCATTGGTTCAAATCCAATAGTAGGTAGAACTTATTAGATACCGGAGTAATTAGTATCTAATAAGTTTTTCTACCCACCCTCCCTTTTATTTTAGTTGCATAAGAAATGCCATTACAGTTGATTCGACTCAATCCGCAGAACCAAAATATGGTGTACAAACAGAATTTCCTTTTTTATTGGGGCGCACCTATTTTTTTATGAAATTTCATTCATAGCCTCTACTCGCGTCCTAGCTCGTCTGACGGCTAAATTCGCTTCAATTGTTTGTCTCTTGCCCTCAGCCCGACTTAAGTTAGCTTCAGCTATTTTAAGAGCTTTCTGAGCTTCTTGTGGATCAATGTCACTACCCTTCTCCGCATCATTTACTAAGATGGTAATATCATTATTGCCTACTCTAGCAAAACCACCCATCAGAGCGATTTTTAACCATTGGTCATTAAGGCGTAGTCTCAAAATACCTATATCTACAGCTGTGGCAATAGGGGCGTGATTTGGTAATACACCGATTTGGCCACTATTAGTAGATAAAACAATTTCTTTCACTTCTGAATCCCAAACAATTTTATTCGGGGTTAGTACACAAAGATTTAAGGTCATTTCTTCAATTTGCTCTCCACTTCTATGTTCACAGCCTTCGCGGTAGCTTCGTCGATGTTACCTACCAAATAAAAGGTCTGCTCAGGAAGACCATCTAATTCTCTGGAAAGGATCAATTGAAACCCCCTAATGGTTTCTTCTAGACCAACATATTTCCCTGGAGAGCCCGTAAATACTTCTGCTACGAAGAAGGGTTGTGATAAGAAACGCTCAATTTTTCGTGCTCTTGCTACGGTTAAACGATCCTCTTCAGATAATTCGTCCAACCCAAGGATAGCTATAATATCCTGAACTTCTTTGTAACGTTGTGAAGTTTGCTTAACTCTTTGCGCAATTTCATAATGTTCTTCACCAACGATGCGAGGTTGGAGCATAGTTGACGTACTATCAAGAGGATCTACTGCTGGATAGATACCTTTTGAAGCTAGTCCTCTTGATAATACGGTAGTAGCATCTAAATGTTCAAATGTTGTGGCAGGGGCAGGGTCGGTCAAATCGTCCGCAGGTACATAAACTGCTTGAATAGAAGTTATAGACCCCTCTTTGGTAGAAGTAATTATTTCTTGCAATGTACCCATTTCTGTACTAAGGGTAGGTTGATAACCCACAGCAGAAGGCATTATTCCTAATAAAGCAGATACTTCGGATCCTGCTTGGACAAATCGGAAAATATTGTCGATAAATAGAAGGACATCTTGTTCATTAACATCTCGGAAATATTCTGCCATGGTTAGGGCAGTCAAACCAACTCTCATACGAGCTCCCGGCGGTTCATTCATCTGACCATAGACTAGAGCTACTTTTGATT
The DNA here is from genome assembly GCF_003573695.1 of Papaver somniferum. Lineage (NCBI taxonomy): Eukaryota > Viridiplantae > Streptophyta > Magnoliopsida > Ranunculales > Papaveraceae > Papaver > Papaver somniferum. The sequence continues at coordinate 192,677,547 of NC_039362.1, read as the reverse complement.
CTGCAAGATTTTGTTCATTAATTACTCCAGACTCTTTCATTTCCATGTAAAGATCATTCCCCTCACGAGTACGCTCACCCACTCCGCCAAATACAGATACGCCTCCATGAGCTTTGGAGATGTTGTTGATCAATTCCATGATAAGGACTGTTTTACCCACTCCAGCTCCCCCGAATAGTACTATTTTCCCCCCACGTCGATAAGGAGCTAACAGATCAACTACTTTGATCCCTGTTTCCAAAATAGATAATTTTGTATCTAATTGTATAAAGGCAGGCGCGGATCTATGAACAGGAGATGTTGTGCGAGTATGTACAGGACCTAAATTATCAACAGGCTCTCCAAGAAAGTTGAAAATTCGTCCGAGAGTAGCCCCACCAACCGTAACACTTAGAGCAGCTCCCATGGTGGTCTAACAACCAACCATTCTGATTAGTTGATAATATTTGTTGAGAGTTTTGTGAAAGATTCCTGTTAAAGGTTTCATTAACGGCTAATTCATGTCAAGTAGTCCTTGTCGTTGTGAGAATTCTTAATTCATGCGTTGTAGGGAGGGACTTATGTCACCACAAACAGAGACTAAAGCAGGTGTTGGATTCAAAGCTGGTGTTAAAGATTAGAAATTGAATTATTATACTCCTGACTATGAAACCAAGGATACTGATATCTTGGCAGCATTCCGAGTTACTCCTCAACCTGGAGTTCCACCTGAGGAAGCAGTGGCCGCGGTAGCTGCCGAATCTTCTACTGGTACATGGACAACTGTGTGGACCGATGGACTTACCAGCCTTGATCGTTACAAAGGAAGATGCTACGACATCGATCCCGTTGCTGGAGAAGACAATCAATATATTTGTTATGTAGCTTATCCTTTAGACCTTTTTGAAGAAGGTTCTGTTACTAACATGTTTACTTCCATCGTGGGTAATGTATTTGGGTTCAAAGCGCGTGCTCTACGTCTGGAGGATCTGCGAATTCCTGTTGCTTATGTTAAAACTTTCCAAGGACCACCTCACGGTATCCAAGTTGAAAGAGATAAATTGAATAAGTATGGTCGTCCCCTATTGGGATGTACTATTAAACCAAAATTGGGGTTATCTGCTAAGAACTACGGTAGGGGGTTTATGAATGTCTACGTGGTGGACTTGATTTTACCAAGGATGATGAAAACGTGAACTCACAACCCTTTATGCGTTGGAGAGACCGTTTCTTATTTTGTGCCGAAGCAATTTATAAATCACAGGCCGAAACAGGTGAAATCAAAGGACATTACTTGAATGCTACTGCAGGTACATGCGAAGAAATGATGAAAAGGGCTGTATTTGCCAGAGAATTGGGAGTTCCTATTGTAATGCATGACTACTTAACGGGTGGATTCACTGCAAATACTAGCTTGGCTCATTATTGCCGAGATAATGGCTTACTTCTTCACATCCACCGCGCAATGCATGCAGTTATTGATAGACAGAAGAATCATGGTATCCACTTCCGTGTACTAGCGAAAGCATTACGTATGTCTGGTGGAGATCATATTCACTCTGGTACCGTAGTAGGTAAACTGGAAGGGGAAAGAGAAATAACCTTGGGCTTTGTTGATTTACTACGTGATGATTATATTGAAAAAGACCGAAGTCGTGGTATTTATTTCACCCAAGATTGGGTATCTCTACCGGGTGTTCTGCCTGTGGCTTCAGGTGGTATTCACGTTTGGCATATGCCTGCTCTGACCGAGATCTTTGGAGATGACTCTGTACTACAGTTCGGTGGAGGAACTTTAGGACACCCTTGGGGTAATGCACCGGGTGCTGTAGCAAATCGAGTAGCCCTAGAAGCGTGTGTACAAGCGCGTAATGAGGGACGTGATCTTGCTCGTCAAGGTAATGACATTATCCGTGAAGCTTGCAAATGGAGCCCTGAGCTAGCAGCTGCTTGTGAAGTATGGAAGGAAATCAAATTCGAATTTGAAGCAATGGATACTTTGTAATCCAGTAATTACCATTCGTTCCTTTAATTGAATTGCAATTAAACTCGGCCCAATCTTTTACTAAAAAAGGATTGAGCCGAATAACGAATAAGGTTCCTATTTCATTTTCCAGGCATATATACATACTGGATTTCGGTATACAAAATATTAAATACAAGATCTAAGACTCAACAATTCAAATCCTTCTGTTGTTGGATCCATAATTAATCCTATGGATCCTTGAGATGGGATTAGTAGAATATTTTCTATACCCCTTAATCCGGACTATGGTCGAATCGAGCCAATGGTCACAACGCTTTATCCCCGTCCCGTATATTGCCCTTTTCCTTCCGCATTGCAATAGAAACTTATTATTCTCCAAAAATTCTTCCTAGGAGAGAACAAATCTTTTCGATTAGAATTTGTACACGGCACGGGATAACCCTCTCTTTTCTATTCTAATTGAAGAAAGGGTTCCATCATATAGATTGATAGTGAAGTGATATCCAGATTCCCACAAAAAGAATCCTTTTTTTCAAGACTCATCCGTGATTAGTTAATTATTCTATTGGATCTATATGCTTATTCCGAGAGGATATATTCAAATTATTATTCATCGAATGACTATTCATCTTGTATTTACATTCAAATAGGGGGGCAGACAAGCTCTATGGAAAAAAGGTGGTTCCATTCGATGTTGTTTAACGAGGAATTAAAACATAGGTCTGGGCTAAGTAAATCAATGGATAGTCTTGGTCCTATTGAAAATACCAGTGGAAGTGAAGATCCCGTTATATATGATAGGGATAAAAATATTGATAGTGGGGACGATAGTGATAATTCCAGTGCTAATAATATGGATACTTTTTTCGATGTCAGGGACATTCGGAGTTTGATCTCTGATGACATCTTTTTAGTTAGGGATCGTAATGGTAACAGTTATTCGATATATTTTAATATTGAAAATTTTATTTTCGAGATTGACAACGATCGCTCTTTTATGAATGAACTAGAAAGTTCCTTTTATAGTTATCTGAATAATGGTTCTCAAAGCGACAATCACTACTACGATCGTTATATGTATGATACTCAATATAGTTGGAATAATCACATTTTTAATTGCATTGATAGTTATCTTCGTTCTGAAATCAGTATTGATAATTACATTTCAGGCGATAGTTACAATACAGCGACAGTTACATGTATAGTTACATTTGTAATGAAAGTGTAAATAGTAGTGACAACGAGAGTTCCAGTATACGAATTAGCACAAATAGAAGTGATTTCAATATGAGAAGAAGATATAATGATCTCGATATAAATAAAAAATAAGACATTTGTGGGTTCAATGCGAGAGTTGTTATGGGTTAAATTATAAGAAATTTTTTAAGTCAAAACTCAATGTTTGTGAACAATGCGGATATCATTTGAAAATGAGCAGTTCAGATAGAATCGAGCTTTCGGTTGATCCGGGCACTTGGGATCCTATGAATGAAGACATGGTTTCTATGGACCCCATTGAATTTCATTCAGAAGAGGAACCTTATAAAGATCGTATCGATTCTTATCAAAGAAAAACAGGGTTAACCGAGGCTATTCAAACAGGCATAGGTCAACTAAATGGTATTCCCATAGCTATTGGGGTTATGGATTTTCAGTTCATGGGGGGCAGTATGGGATCCGTAGTAGGCGAGAAAATTACCCGTTTGATCGAGCATGCGACTCGTAAAGCTCTACCTCTTATTATAGTTTGTGCTTCGGGAGGAGCGCGCATGCAAGAAGGAAGTTTGAGCTTGATGCAAATGGCTAAAATATCTTCCGCTTCATATAATTATCAATCAAATAAAAATTTATTCTATGTATCAATCCTTACATCTCCTACAACCGGTGGGGTGACTGCAAGTTTTGGTATGTTGGGAGATATCATTTTGCCGAGCCTAATGCCTACATTTTTGCGGGTAAAAGAGTAATTGAACAAACATTGAATAAGACAGTACCTGATGGTTCCCAGGCAGCTGAGTATTTATTCCACAAGGGATTATTGGACTCAATCGTACCACGTAATCCTTTAAAAAGTGTTCTGGGTGAGTTATTTCAGCTTCACGGTTTCTTTCCCTTAAATCAAAATTCAATCAAGTAGAGCATTCAATTCAGTTATTTTATTTGCGGCAAAGAAGTTTTTTAGTTATTGGTAAAGAAAAAAAAGAAGAGTTCGTTTTCATTACGGGCATAAGATCTATTTATATTGTAAAAAGAATCAGAAGTTTCAGATACTTACTTTTTTTTTTTCCTCCAGATATGTATTTTATACCTATAATTGGTGCTATATTACTGATTAGTAATCAGGAAGTTTCGATCAACAGGATAAAAGAATACATTCTTCTTTTGTTTTAGCAAAATTTTATGAAGAAAAAGAATTTCATCTTATCCTCTTACGTATTATAGATATAGAAAAATTCAAATCTATAAAATAATAGAATAGAAATCGTGCATATTTCAATATTTCCCGTGAGAACTCATATTTAGTTCTACATTCCTTGGACTTATTATTCTATACTTATAATAAATAGATATATTTATCATAAGATATCTTTATAACAGGTACAAATTTTAAATCGAGGTATCCATTCTATGACAACTTTTGATTTACCCTCTATTTTTGTGCCTTTAGTGGGCCTAGTTTTCCCGGAATTGCAATGGCTTCTTTATTTCTTCATGTTCAAAAAAATAAGATTGTCTAGATTCCTATGAAGCAGACGCTTTTATATTTAACCAATTTGATGAATTATTTCTAATGGTTCACATCATAATAGTGCTAGTTGATGAGAGTTACTTCGGGAACAAAAAAGTAAAGTAAAATTCATTTGGGTTATTCTCTTAATTCGAATAAAATGCAACTGGATCTAGTATGAAACTTGCGCTCAGAGCGTATATGGATAGAACTTATAACAGGGTCTCGAAAAACAAAGTAATTTCTGCTGGGCCTGTATCCTTCTTTTAGGTTCACTAGGGTTCTTATTGGTTGGAACTTCTAGTTATCTTGGTAGGAATCTGATATCCTTATTCCCGTCTCAGGAAATCCTCTTTTTTCCACAAGGCATCGTTATGTCTTTCTATGGGATCACGGGTCTGTTCATTAGCTCTCTTTATGGTGCACAATTTCGTGGAATGTAGGTAGTGGTTATGACCGATTTGATCGAAAAGAAGGAATAGTGTGTATTTTCGTTGGGGATTTCTGGAATAAATCGTCGTATCTTCCTTCGATCCTTATGAGAGATGTCCAGTCGATTAGAATCGAAATTAAAGAGGGTCTTTTCCTCGTCGTTTCCTTTATATGGAAATCAGAGGTCAGGGAGCCTTTCCCTTGACTCGTACTGATGAGAATCTGACTCCACGAGAATTGAACCAATAAGCGGCGAATTGGCCTATTTCTTGCGCGTACCAATTGAAGTATTTTGAAATGAACTGCGAAGAATTAATGTTTTGTTAGCATGGGGGAAGGAACAGAACTAAGGAATCTTCATTTTATCTAACTCATGCTTCATAGAAATTTCGATGGATAGAGTCGACGAAGAGATGGTTTCCTTAGTAATTTACATATTTAAAATGCCACAAAAGAAAACATTCACTACCCTCACATATCTTGCATCTATTTTATTTTTACCCTGGTGGGTTTCTCTCTCATTTAATAAAATCTGAAATCCTGGGTTACAATTGGTGGAATACTAGGCAACCCGAAATGTTTTTGAATGATATTAAATAAAAGAATCTTCTAGAAAAATTAATAGGAATTAGAAGAACTTTCTTTTTGGACGAAGTTATAAGGAGTACCCGGAGACACATATACAAAAGCTCCGTATAGAAAATCCACAAAGAAACGATACAATTGGTCAAGATGCACAATGAAGGTCATATTCATAGCATTTTGCACTTCTCGACAAATAATATGTTTCGATATTCTAAGTGGTTATTCTATTCTAGGAACGAAGAACTTCTCGTTCTTAATTATTGGGTGAAAGAATTCCTCTATAACTTAAGTGACACAATAAAAGATTTTTCTATTCTTTTATTAACTGATTTATGTATCGGATTCAATTCGCCTCATGGTTGGGAACTAATGATTGGCTCTATCTCAAAGGATTTTGGATTTTATCATAATGATCAAATTATATCTGGTCTTGTTTCCACTTTCCCAGTCATTCTAGATACACTTTTAAAATATTGGATTTTCCGTTATTTAAATCGCGTATCTCCGTCATTATAGTGATTTATCATTCAATGTATGACTAAAGACTGATTCACCGATATTAATCAAATCATAATTTTTTACTTTGTTTGTACATACACAAACAAAGCATTCAAAATCTTACTCACCTTTTATTTAATACCCATCCCAGAGACTCTTCATGTATTCCATTCCAGTAAAATATTCCATTACAATAGCAGAATCGTGGATAGGGAACTATACTAGTAACCTACCTAATTTATTTAGAAATTCTCGGGATCAATGATTGGACCATGCAAAAAAGAATATCTTTTCTCGGATAAAGGAGCAGATGGCTCGATCCCGAGAATTTCTACAATAAATATCATTAGATTTGATAAAGCGCGATTCGATTAGAAGAAGTTTATTCTGTAAATTATTTAGGATTCGGCTTACTTTCCCGTTGTGATATACTTCGTTGTGTAGGGTTCTCGTTCAATAAATCTTTTTTTTGCATGAAGGCTAACCCAGTGGTTGGTCTTACTTTAAAACTAATTTATTACATTAACAAGTATTCCCGCATTTTCGGACCCATTTCAAGTCAAGTACTAAAGACCGATTCTAGATTTTTCTTTTAAGACTTCGAGCTTTAATTTCATAACCCGATTTTTTTGGGGAGACGGGTTGCAGGTCGAGGTAGTACGGACAAAAAATGGTAAATTGGGGATAGATCCCTAGGATTGTTATATGTAAGGGTTTCTCTCAATTCAAGGCATTGAATAATAATCCATTAAGTCTAGAACAAGGAAAAAAATATGGGCGATGCATTCAGTTTCCGTATCTAATCAATAGAAACAACAATCCTCTAACTGGATTGGATCTTAATGAAAAAAATAAACCAATACCCTTCGGTTTTATTATATGAATATCATAAATATATAACATCCATATAAAATTTATATTCTTAATAGTATCTTTAATTTAATCTTAATAAAAATTTTCTATAAATTATAACTAAAAAAATATGTAATTCTTATTCTCTTTTTTTTAGAGAAAATTGAGACAAGATAAAAACGATAAGTTGTAATAAGAGCATAATATGTCTCTAGCATATCGAATGGAATTGAAAGAAGTGAAAATAGGACTCCTCTCGATGAACCTTGAAACAAGATGACCCACAGCAAAAAAAACTGGGGAGTTCAATCAAAATTCATTGGTATTTCGACTAAACAGTTATAGCTTAATTCAAATTCAGATCGAATCGAGGAATACGGTAATATATTTTTCCACATTCATAGGAGCGCATCTATGTTTCTTCTTTACGAATATGACATTTTCTAGGCATTCTAATAATATCAAGTCTTATTCCTATTTTGGCTTTTTTCATTTCCGGGGTTTTAGCCCCGACTCTCGAAGGACCGGAAAACTTTCTAGTTATGAATCAGGCATAGAACCAATGGGCGCGCTTGTTTACAATTCCGAATTCGTTATTATATGTTGCTTTGGTTTTTGTTGTTTTTGATGTTGAAACGGTTTTCTTTACCCATGGGCGATGAGTTTCGATGTATTGGGTGTATCCGTTTTTATAGAAGCTGTAATTTTCGTGCTTATCCTAATTGTTGGTTTAGTTTATGCATGGAGAAAATGAGCGTTGGAATGGTCTTAGCTCCTGAATATTCAGATAAATAAGAAAAAAAATGACATTGAACAGTTATGAATTCCATTGAGTTTCCGGGGTACTTGATCAAACAACCCAAAATTCAGTTATTTCAACTACATCAAATGATCTTTCAAATTGGTCAAGACTCTCCAGTTTATGGACGCTTCTGTATGGTACCGATTGTTGCTTTATTGAATTTGCTTCATTAATAAGCTCGCGCTTCGACTTTGATCATTATGGCTTGGTACCAAGATCGAGTCCTAGGCAAGCGGACTTAATTTTAAACAGCCGGCACAGTAACAATGAAAATGGCTCCCTCTTTAGTAAGATTATATGAGCAAATGCCTGAACCAACACATGTAATTGTTATGGGAGCCTGCACTTACAGGAGGGATGTTCAGTACTGATTCTTATAGTACTATTCGAGAGAGTTGATAAGCTAATTCTTGTGGATGTTTATTTGCCAGGTTTCCCTCCTAAACCGGAGGAAGTTATCGATGCTATAACAAAACTTCGTAAGAAGGTATCTCGAGAAATCTACTAAGATAAATTTGGGTCTCAACAAATAATCGATGTTTTACTACCACTCACAAGTTTTATGTTGGACGTAGCACGCATACTGGAAATTATGATCAAGGATTACTCTATCAATCGCGATCTACTTCGAGATACCTATGAAACTTTTAAATACCAAAGTTCAGTTATCTTCCCATGATTAGTGAATTAGGGATACTGCTTTTTTTGTGCAGAAGAATAGCAAATGCCCTTCACTTCAATTTCCAAAATTTCGTAGTAAACGTGAACTACTTATACAAATGAAAATCCGGGAGAGATTAAAAAAATGCAGGGTCGTTTGTCTGCTTGGCTAGTCAAGCATGGGTTAGTTCATAGATTTTTAGGCTTCGATTACCAAGGATTCGAAACTTTACAAATAAAGCCCGAGGATTGGCATTCCATTGCTGTCATGTCATATGTATATGGTTACAATTATCTACGCTCTCAGTGTGCCTATGATGTAGCACCAGGCGGACTCTTAGCTAGTGTGTATCATCTTACGAGAATAGAGTATTGATGCAGATGAGCAGGCTATAGCCTATTTGGAGGCTAAAAATCCAAGTGTCGTAATTTAGATCCTTAGGGGTCCATTTCGATGGGAAACAATCCAAAGAACAGGACAAGGGAATCTTCGATTGCCTTGATCTTCAGAATTTATCCAAATTCCATCGTTTAGGGCATCAAACATACGTTTTTACTATTTTAGGAAAGTTTTTATTTTGTTAATAAGTCTTTCGTTAGGAGTCTGTTTGGGCCGCCGTTTGAGGCGAATTGTTTTATTTTATGAGTACTTTCATTATTTTAGGTCGACCAAAATTTTCCAAAAATAGCAAATTAGGGTCTGAGTCGGTTTAGGGGGTTTTTTCATCCTTTCTTGACTAGCAAGTTAGGGTTTTTCCCCAAGTCTATAAAAGAGTCCATCATAAATTGTTTAGGGCAACTTTTTTTTGGAATATATATCTTCTTTATCAAACTTTGTTCAAGTTTAATCGATTTTTATCTAAAGTTGGGAAACCGAAGTCTAGATATTAATCAACGTTCATAGTCGATATTCCTAGGAATATTTGAAGTCTGAACAACGCTTCTCTTTTCTCTAGTTTCTCTAATATCCGCTGCATCAGTTGGTATCAGAGCCAGTTCGATTCCAGGGTTAGTAATATGCCAAGGTTACCAGTTGGTCGAGGTCGTGGTCGAGGTCGTGTTCGAGGCCAAGAAGTTGATCCAATTGATTATAATACGATGAAGGAAGAATTATTGAATGAAATCCGAGTGATGATGGGTCAGAATAACATTCATCATGAAGAAGGAGACGAGGAAGAAGGGGATAATACCAACGAAGAAGGGGATTATACCAACCCTTTTGGTAGAGGACGCCGTGAAGGTAGGATAATCCAACGTGACGATTCTGAGCGCTGGAAGGCCGGAATAAAAGTGGAGGTTCCAGAATTCTATGGAGGTTTAGAACCGGAGGTTTCTTTCGTGGTTGAACACAGCTGAGGAAGTATTGGAATTTAAGGATGTACCAGATAACAAACGAGTTCAGCTGGTAGCAACTATGTTTCGTGGAAGAGCTAATTCGTGGTGGCAACAACACAAACTACAACGCTCTCGTAAAGGGAAGCAGAAGTTAGTCTCGTGGGAGAAGATGAAGAAACATATGAGAGCAGAATTTTTACCACACAACTATATCAGCTTGATGTACCAGCAACTACAAAACCTATGCAAGGGAACACGTTCTATAGACGAGTACACGAAGGAATTTTATCGATTACTTTCTCTTAACGATTTGTCGGAGTCAGATGAGCAAAGAGTCGCACGTTATGTAGGTGGTCTTCCTCAGCAATATCAAGATACACTTAACATGTTTGACTGTTGTTCTATATCGGATGCACATCATAGAGCAAGGAAGGTAGAGAAACAAGTGGGGCGTAGAAGTTCAAATTGGGGTAACAATGTAGCATCTTCCCCAACAAGTAATCGTAGTACGTCAACAACTAGTACTGTTAACAAACCTAATTCGGTTTCGACCCCAAGTAAAACTCCAATCAGCTATTTTGGAGGCAAGTGTAATAAGTGCGGTGAAACTGGGCACAAAGGAACTGACTGTCGCAAAGTAGAACGTGTGAACAAGGTTCTTTTCAATGAAGACAATCGTGAAGAAGATGATTGGGTACCTGAATATGATGAGTATCCAGAGGATGACTCTGAACCTAGTGATGAAGTAGTTACAAGAGTGAACTTTGTAGCAAGAAGAAGTTTTCTCACTCCACGTACAGATGAGGACGACAACTGGTTACGTAATAATATATTCCAGTCGACATGTACGATCGAGGGGAAAGTTTGTCGTTTAGTTATTGATCCTGGAAGTTGCGAGAATATTATTGACGAAGAGGTCGTGAAACGGTTTAGGCTGGAAACCAAGGCACATCCGCATCCATATAAACTTTCTTGGCTTAAGAAAGGGAATGAGGTGAAAGTAAACAAACGTTGCTTGGTTTCTTTTTCGATTGGTAACAAATATAAAGATAAAATATGGTGTGACATTACTAGTATGGATGCTTGTCACTTGTTGTTGGGTCGACCATGGGAGTTTGACAGGAAAACTAGTCATGACGGGCATAAAAATACCTACAGCTTTTTATGGAACGACGTACGTATAGTACTTGTACCCAGCAAAGAAATTGCACCTAAACCATCTACCGGACAAACTACCAATCTCTTGTCGTTTAAGCAGTTTGAAGTTGAGGCAGAAGATGCAGGAGAACTGTATGTGTTGATTAGCAAAGACCAACAGCCGGATGAAAGTAGTATCCCTATTGCAACTCAACCTTTAATTAAGGAATTTATTGATGTTTTCCCTAACGAGTTGCCAGACGAGCTACCACCTCTCCGGGATATACAACACCATATTGATCTCATCCCTGGATCAAGCTTGCCAAACAAAGCGCATTATAGAATGAGTCCTAAGGAGCATGAAGAACTTCGTCGTCAAGTGGAAGATTTGTTACAGAAAGGTTTGATCCGACAGAGCCTAAGTCCTTGTGCTGTACCGGCCTTGTTGATTCCAAAGAAAGATGGAACGTGGAGAATGTGTGTTGACAGTCGAGCCATCAACAAAATCACAGTAAAATACCGTTTTCCAATTCCTAGATTGGATGAACTGCTAGATCAGTTGTGTGGAGCGAAGGTATTTAGCAAACTCGACTTGAAGAGTGGGTACCATCAGATCAGAATTCGAGAAGGTGATGAGTGGAAAACAGCTTTTAAGACTCGAGAAGGGTTATATGAGTGGATGGTTATGCCGTTTGGATTGTCCAATGCGCCTAGTACATTCATGCGTATAATGAATCAAGTTCTCAGGCCCTTTATCGGTACTTTTGTGGTCGTTTATTTCGACGATATTCTTATTTATAGTGTTGATATGAACATGCATTTTCAACATCTTCGAGAAGTGCTTTCAACTCTACGTCGGGAAAAATTATTTGCAGCCATCAAGAAGTGTTCATTCATGACTGACCAAATTCTATTTCTCGGCTATGTCGTAACCAAGGATGGAATAAAGGTAGATGATTCCAAGGTTGAAGCTGTAAGAAATTGGACCACACCCACTACACTGCACGAGGTAAGGAGTTTTCATGGTTTCGCTTCTTTTTACCGGCGTTTTATTCATCACTTCAGCACCATTATGGCACCCATTACTGAATGCATGAAAGTAGGAAAGTTCTCATGGTCTGAGGAAGCTGACAAAGCCTTTGAAGCAGTCAAGACAAAACTAATAACCGCACCACTATTGGTGTTACCTGATTTCAGCAAGCCATTTGAATTACACTGTGATGCATCGAAGGTGGGAATTGGAGCTGTTTTGAGTCAGTAAGGACGACCTGTAGCATATTTTAGTGAGAAGTTGAATGGTGCTAAGACCAACTACAGTACTTATGATGTGGAGTTTTATGCCATAGTTCAAGCCTTGAAGCATTGGCGACACTATCTAATTCATAACAAATTCATTATGTTTTCTGACCATGATTCTTTAAGGAATATCAATAGGCAAGAGAAGCTTTCATCTAGACATGGTAAGTGGGCTTCTTATTTGCAAGAGTTCACTTTTGTACTGAAGCACAAAGCTGGGTCGCAGAATCAAGTTGCTGATGCTTTAAGCCGTCGAAGTATGTTACTCAACACCATGCGAACTGAGGTAATAGATTTTGATTCGTATTCTGAACATATTCTAACCGATCCACACTTTGTGGAGATTGTGGATAATATCAGTCTAGGAAAACGAAGTGATTACCTTATGCATGAAGGATTTCTCTTTAAAGGTAACCAATTGTGTATTCCCGATTCTAGTCTTCGATTGAAGATTATTAAGGAGTTACATGACGAGGGGCACATGGGTAGAGATAAGACTTTCCAGCTTGTTTCAAAATCATATTACTGGCCAACAATGAGGTGTGAAGTTGCTAAATTCCGTGGACAGATGTCGAATCTGTCAAGTTTCAAAAGGAAAAGCAACCAATGCAGGGTTATATATACCACTAAAAGTTCCAAGCCAACCATGGTCAGATTTGAGCATGGATTTCGTATTGGGTTTACCTCGAACTCAGGGGGCATGATTCAGTATTTGTTGTTGTCGACCGTTTTTCAAAAATGTCTCACTTTATTGCTTGCAAGAAGACTACTAATGCACTGAAGGTAGCTGAATTGTTCTTCCAAGAAGTGTATCGTCTACATGGATTGCCCTGTTCAATAGTCAGTGATCGAGACACAAGATTCCTTAGTTATTTCTGGAAAACCTTGTGGAAATTGGCTAATACAAGACTTAATTTCAGTAGTGCGTATCATCCTCAAAGTGATGGCCAAACAGAAGTTGTGAATCGTTCTTTGGGTGATATACTACGGTGTATGGTTGGAGACAATCCGAAAAGTTGGGACCAGAAACTTTGCCAAGCTGAATTTGCATTTAATCGTTCAGTCAACCGTAGCCTGGGTATGAGTCCGTTCGAGGTTGTTTATGGATACAATCCACGAACCAATAGATTTAGCTCGTGTTCCTGATTTGAAGAGAATTGAATTCGTGCTGAAGAACGTATCCAACAGCTGCAGCAAGTTCACAAGTTGGCCGAAGAACAGTTGCTTCGAGCTAATGAAAGGTACAAGGAGGCGGCAGATAAGAAACGCAGAGTTGTCGAGTTTGAAGTAGGGGATTTTGTCTGGGCAATATTGACAAAGGATCGTTTTCCAGTTGGCGAGTACAACAAACTGAAGGCGCGCAAGATTGGTCCCTTGGAAATTGTCGCAAAGATTAATTCCAATGCATACAAGTTGAAGCTTCCAAGTCACATCCGTACTTCTGATGTTTTTAATGTCAAACACTTAGTGCTTTTTTGTGGTGATAATTCTGAGGATGATCGACAAATTCGAGGCGAATTTTTCTCCCAACCCCGAGAGAATGAGGCAATGAGCAGCGATAGCCTTATTTGGAGGCTAAAAATCCAAGTGTCGTAATTTAGATCCTTAGGGGTCCATTTCGATGGGAACAAGCCAAAGAACAGGAACAGGAATCTGGATTACCTTGGTCTTCAGAATTTAGCCAATTCCATCGTTTAGGCATCAAACATACGTTTTTGCTATTTTAGGAAAGTTTTTATTTTGTTAATAACTCTTTCGTTAGGAGTCTGTTTAGGCCGCCGTTTGAGGCGAATTGTTTTATTTTATGAGTACTTTCATTATTTTAGGTCGACCAAAATTGCCAAAAATAGCAAATTAGGGTCTGAGTCGGTTTAGGGGGTTTTTTTCATCCTTTCTTGACTAGCAAGTTAGGGTTTTCCCAAGTCTATAAAAGAGTCCATCATAAATTGTTTAGGGAAACTTTTTTTGGAATATATATCTTCTTTATCAAACTTTGTTCAAGTTTAATCGATTTTTATCTAAAGTTGGGAAACCGAAGTCTAGATATTAATCAACGTTCATAGTCGATATTCCTAGGAATATTTGAAGTCTGAACAACGCTTATCTTTCTCTAGTTTCTCTAATATCCGCTGCATCAAGTATGGTGTGGATCAGCCAGAGAGGTATGCATAAAAGTATTTGCCCCAAGGATAATCCTAGAATTCCATCTGTTTTTTGGATTTGGAAAAGTGCGGATTTCCAAGAACGGGAATCTTATGATATGTTGGGAATCTCTTAAAACAGATGAGAGAAGGATACTCACTTTGGTACCTTCTCTTCTTGGTACCTCTGGTGATACGACATAAATCACCAGAGGTACCAAAAGCAGGTTTGAGATCGAAATTTCCTTCGGAGACATCGATCTTAAAACCGCCAAATCATACGTGGGATCAAAACCAACAAGTTTGCCTTCCTTGGAGAACTTTTCCCTGTGTGCATCTTCAATAAATACCTTGCAACGCTGAAGTCCAGTCGTATCAGTTGCCAACTTAGCTATGACATGATAATTGGTCACTATGTGTCCACTTTTATCCCATATGAAACCAGAACCAGTCCCTTCGACTTTCGCAGTTTCCTCTTCTTCTTTCGTAAGAACTTCTTCAGTATTTGTGCTTCTGCCTGACGAGGTCTTAGCTAATTCAAGGTCCTTAATAAAAACCACCGAAGGAGAAGCCTTTTCGAATACCTGAACGACTCGTTCTTCTTGGCGCTGAGGTGTTTCTTCTTTTACTCGAGCATTTGCCAACTGAAAAGACACCAAATGTAGAAAAGAAGATAAAATTGAGGAAGTAGCTAATATTGAAGAATTCCTCCTTGTGAGGAACAATCTCTGTGAGTTGTTCACAGAAGAAGAGGAAGAAATGTTTGCTGAGATTATTATTGTGGATTTAGAGATCAAGTGATGATGAATGGAACCCAACACCACCATCATCGGTCTATTTAGAGTAAACACCACCTCCACTAGTCTTATTGACTGTAAAATTTCTTGGATGTGGCCTTTTCATATCTTATCTTCAAGCCACATGCATGAGTCAATTTGTGTGGCCATATTTAAAGTGCTATTGAGTCCCCCTCCTATCTTAAGTGCCTTTAACAACACAAGGGCTGATGATCACCTGCTATCCAAACGAATTCACCTTATTAGAATAGTAGCCTTCAATTTGATTTTGGGCAGCCATGTTTTAAGAAGGGCTTGTTTACAGGCCATAACGGAAAATTATCAAAAAAATAAAATTGGGGAACTACAGTCGGAAGTTTTTTTTTTTTTTTTTTCTTCGAAGAAAATTGATGATTAAGATAATGCAATTCCATATTTTTCAGAGAAACTTATTGTCCAACACATTTTGACGAGATCATCAAGTTTTGCAGATCAAGCTCAAATAACAGATCCTGTCCGGATCAAGCAAACTGCACTATGGTAAGAGCAAACGCTAAATAATACAACCGTAGATAAAATTTAGACTTGGAAGATTGGCAGGGGCCGCGCGGACGCGTTCCCCCTCAGGAACAAATTATGACGTAGACTCTCCCTCAGGGGGAGATCTTAGGCGAGCGCCCTTCCAAAGTGCAATGGAAGTCACTAACCTAGGCCATGACCCTTCATGATCAGTCAAGAGACCCCGTCCAGGTAAGTATGATTCCTAGTAACATTACAAGCTTGTCTTATAGGCTTCTTTTACTCATCTTTTCTATGTTCTAATTAATGTGGGATTATTATTATCTTCATTCTGCAATAACTCCAAGCGTTGGGAGAGGTTGGGCTATGTAGATTGTAGACCTATAATCTTCTTGCAAAACACTGCGCCTTTGGTGCTTGATACTGAGCCTGGAATGACATGGTTTACATTGTTTGCTAATAAATTTGGAGCGGGTACAAGAAAGATCTTACTTGGACCTTGGTGGAGTGTTACCAAGAGCTTTTATTGGTGAATTTGGAACCACCGTTTCTAGAAGCAATGGTGAATTTGGACATTTTCAGATTGGAATACAGGTTCACATTGAAGGCCAAACCCGTGGCAAGAACACCAAATTCAAGAGCTAACTGCTCTGAGATTTGCGAAACTGGTGAAAGGGTCCAGGTTAGGGAACATAATTTTTATCTTAGTTTTGGTTGGGGTGTGCCAGGCCTATGCAGTAGTGCAACACAAAGGCAACGCGTGAGAACCCTAGCAGCAAGCTGCTGTGATGGGAACTCCCCCTTGAAAAAAATTAATTTAATATCGTGTGAGCCGATGGCTCACATATCAGATATTAAACTGATAAGAACAGATACTACACTTGATCTTAGCCAAAAGGCCGAGAAAGGTATGCTTGTTCAATTCTTTAGCTTCTTGCTTTATACAGTCTCGTTTCCGTTCTTCTGCTTTAACTAGTCTAGGTGGGACTAAAGTATTAGCTTACTCCGGCTTAGGTATACGAGTCATGGGCAGGATACGAGTGTCTGAAAAGACTTCGATAACAATGTGCCAAACTCTGATGTAGTAGTAACTAACACACCAATCTGAGTCACTTATATCTGAAAAGGCAAGACATTTTCAGATGGAGACAATTTCCTACCTTCCCGACTATGGGGTTGACGACGGTACTATAGTAGTGAAGACGAACGCAACATTTCCGCCACTTCTAAGGGACTTGGCAATGATAAGGGTGAAGATAACCGGTTAACCACGATATTCAAGATGATCGTTCACTACCTAGCTCAAGCTGTTGGTTTAGCAGATTTTGTTGGGATTTTCAAAAAGGTACAGTTGTTGACGAAGCTAATGTTCGTTAACATGAAGTTGTCCAATAATTTTTCATCATCCAGTTGTTTGCTTTTGTGGAAAAGAAGTATGCAGAATGCAGTGATGGAACTAGACTTTCCGTTTGATGATTCGAAGGCTGTGTTTGTCGATGCATTATACTTCGGTTTGTCTGCAATGGCAAGGAGGTGATACAATTTTTAAAGCGAAGTTTTGGACTTTATACCGAGGTAAGGTAATGCTGGTATTTCAACAATGGATGATGTTGATTGGTTGAATCATTCAAGGCGATAGATATGCAACAGCGTGTTGTAGTGGTGTTGGCTAGGAAAAAGTATACCGAGTAACCAATTCTACCTATAACTTAATGGTTTACATAATACCTTTATCATGTTAATAGGAGTATTATAACGTTCCAGTAATGTGTTTAAGAAAGACAATTTCTTTAAACAATTCATCATCAATTAGGTGTTCAATTTCTGGATTTATTATCCCTTTGTGGATACTCAAAATTCATGATTTCTTTTCCCTTTGCATACATTCCTTTCCTTGGTCTTAGCTGGGAAACTAAGACAATAAACTAAAGCAATGGAGAGACAATCCTTAACCTTCTAAGTCTCACAATCATAAATATTCAACTTCTATTGTGGAACCATTATTAATGAATTCTTCCTTTATAGAATACTCACATTCAATAAAATTGAAGGCTGAAAACCAAATTAACTTTAATTGGGATGAGTAACTAGCTGTAAAACATATGCCGAGCTTCTAATCTCAAAAGATTTGATAGCTTTCCCATACCTTGTTCTTCAATCCAATAGGCATTTGGCTAACCTATCGAAAAATCGATTTTAGAACTAAAACTTAATGAAGATTAAATTTATATTTTTTTCCAATATGAAACAAATTTTGTAAATATGTTTTTATCTCAAAATTATTCAAATATTCAATATATATGCTTTATATGAGAGCTTTTAGTAATCCACATATAGATGAAAATCGCGTAGTACATATCACTGATATATATATATTTTTTAAATCATACAGATATGCAAAACCTAATTAAGATCACTACTTGCAGGTAGTGTGTCTTAACATAACCAAGAGTATAACTTTTCTCGCAGATCACGAGGAGTATGCATACAGTTTGTCCCGTGATTCAATATTTTTTTATGACCTAAGACGTATTTGGCTATCCAAAATTGTTTTTTCGTGACCAAAATCTATCCGTGACCCTAGCTAAGTCGTTCATGACTCAAGCTTGACGTGTCTTTTAACACATGGTGTCTCAGTTAGGAAGTTAGGAGCAAAGATGATTGTGGGAAAGGTGAGGCCGTAATTTTAATAATGAGTCCTACTGGAGAGTACCTTGATGGATCATGGAGATATCATTTGGTAAAGATCAAACCAGATATCATTTGGCCTAAAAAGAAATTAACAACTAGAAATACGTGTGAGGTAGCATATTGTGATGCCCCGACTACTAGATGCGCAAAAGTTTCTCACTTACCAAAGATATCCCACCTACTAATTAGGATATACACTTTTTTTCTGACGCCTAAAGTTTCGTATAGGCCACCCAAATAACTCTTGAGGAAGGTTAAGACTATAAACCTTCTATATGTAACCAGTAAAAATATTTATTGTGGGATTGACTCAACCTCCATATAATGCGGGATGATAAATTCTCAAAGGAATTTATCGACTTTGGATGCAGAAAGATGGAAAGAGAATAGAAGACCATGAGGGAAGCGTTATAAACTCATAAATGAGACTCTCATGACTGAAATCAGTTTTTTGTCCAGACGTTTTTTTTGGTGGGAAGTATAAAAGAAGTGGAAATAGAACGTTAACGACTTTCGACATGATGTTGAATCTACCCATAACCGTACATCGGCTTCTTGTCTGGAAAACGTGGAATAAAGCACTACCGAGTCATCTCACGATCTAGAATCGGCAAATCCCTGGGGCGTAAAGAGAAAAACGGGGAATGAAGCGTTATCAAGATGATCCTGAATTGTTTTCGCAAACCCGAGGCGTAAAATTAAAAGGGATATTTAAGTCATTTTAGTACTTGGACATCTCTACAGTATAAACACAAAATAAAATTTGTCTAAAGAACAAAATTAGAATAATCGAGAAAGATAGTGACTGATAGAGGGGGTGGGGTTTTTTTAAAAAAAATTAGAATAATCGAGAACAAAATTAGAAAAAATTAAAATTTGTCTAAACACAAAATAATCTCCTACTACTAAAAATATTCTCTCTCATTTTTAGGATGATTTTCTCTCATCTTTATGATGATTTTTTTTATCATCAGAGGACGATTATCTTTTTCATTCTAAATCCTTCAGTTAATTCATCTTTTTTTTCTTGGTGTTTGTTTCGACAGACCAAATCCCCCAAACAACTCATGGAAATAGACAGGGATGCAAACACTAATAGAGTTAGGAAACATTCATTATCTCTGAAACAACGAATTGAGTTCTGCTCCCGAAAAAACGATGAGTTGGGGGCTTCTTAACTCGTCCAAGTGCAAAAAGGAGACCTCAACCTTCTTGCATAAAGTCAGCATCGGTAGAATTGGAATGGTGAGCAATTGGGTTGGGGTATATTGAGATCTATAAAAAGATATTTTGTACAAAAAGAAAAGGAATATCACAAACCTTTTGATCCTGGATAGGAAAACAGGAAAAATTTGTGTGTAATTCATCCACAAAGAAGAAAGGACGGGTTTTTTTTCCGAGATCAAAAAAATACCGATTGGGCCCACTGAAATGAATTTTTTCCGCTTCATGCTCACCCACGGGGGTTGCTCGGAGCATGTGATAATTATTCTATTTCGATGGGCCAAACGACCGTCCGACTACAACCAACAAACAAGATTGAGGAAATGAAAACTATACAAATTTTTAGGGCTATACGGACTCGAACCGTAGACCTTCTCGGTAAAACAGATCCAACTTTTTATTATCGAAATGATTCGAACTGTTCCAAAGACCCAACATGCATTTTTTTTGCATTGGGCTCTTTCATCAACTGATATAAATATCAGATAGTCCGCCATACTTTTTCTTAACAGAAAGATAACGAGATGGCTCCACGTGCTCTGATTCATTATTTAGATTATGATCCAGGAGCAATACCAAAGTGTTTCAAAGAAGAGTTACCTTGACGTAGGTCTGCCTCTGGCCTAGATTAACCTAAGTTAAATGGAGTCTCTATCGCTCTGCTCAAAGAGTCAAATATGAAACTTCATACACCTTAAAGTTCATAGTACGAAAAGATATTTTTTTGAGGTCCTTATACTCATTATGCCTAGCATTGAATGGGCTGTGTATTCACCTTATCAATTATCGAATCAATGATGGGTTCTTTTTGGAGCCTAAATTGGCACCCAAAGCGGACCGAACCAAATATTTGTCAGGCTATTGTTCCCTTGAATATATAGAGTAAGACACCGATTTATCAATAAGATCAATTTTGTTGATTGCATGATGGACTCCCCTGAAAAACATTGGCGCGCGTGTAAACGAGTTGCTCTACCAACTGAGCTATAGCCCTTGTGATAGATAGTTTATCATGGAAATAATTTCTTGTCAAGATGAATCTTCTATGATCCAACATGATAGCTTCTGATCTGTTTCCTGCCAAGAATTGGTATTGCTTAGAAATAAGATTGCATCTATAATTCATCGATATGACAAGCCCCTTTCTTTCTCTTTGTGATGATAAATGACCTACTTAACCCAGTGGTTAGAGTATTGCTTTCATACGGCGGGAGTCATTGGTTCAAATCCAATAGTAGGTAGAACTTATTAGATACCGGAGTAATTAGTATCTAATAAGTTTTTCTACCCACCCTCCCTTTTATTTTAGTTGCATAAGAAATGCCATTACAGTTGATTCGACTCAATCCGCAGAACCAAAATATGGTGTATAAACAGAATTTCCTTTTTTATTGGGGCGCACCTATTTTTTATGAAATTTCATTCATAGCCTCTACTCGCGTCCTAGCTCGTCTGACGGCTAAATTCGCTTCAATTGTTTGTCTCTTGCCCTCAGCCCGACTTAAGTTAGCTTCAGCTATTTCAAGAGCTTTCTGAGCTTCTTGTGGATCAATGTCACTACCCTTCTCCGCATCATTTACTAAGATGGTAATCTCATTATTGCCTACTCTAGCAAAACCACCCATCAGAGCGATTTTTAACCATTGGTCATTAAGGCGTAGTCTCAAAATACCTATATCTACAGCTGTGGCAATAGGGGCGTGATTTGGTAATACACCGATTTGGCCACTATTAGTAGATAAAACAATTTCTTTCACTTCTGAATCCCAAACAATTTGATTCGGGGTTAGTACACAAAGATTTAAGGTCATTTCTTCAATTTGCTCTCCACTTCTATGTTCACAGCCTTCGCGGTAGCTTCGTCGATGTTACCTACCAAATAAAAGGCCTGCTCAGGAAGACCATCTAATTCTCCGGAAAGGATCAATTGAAACCCCCTAATGGTTTCTGCTAGACCAACATATTTCCCTGGAGAGCCCGTAAATACTTCTGCTACGAAGAAGGGTTGTGATAAGAAACGCTCAATTTTTCGTGCTCTTGCTACGGTTAAACGATCCTCTTCAGATAATTCGTCCAACCCAAGGATAGCTATAATATCCTGAAGTTCTTTGTAACGTTGTGAAGTTTGCTTAACTCTTTGCGCAATTTCATAATGTTCTTCACCAACGATGCGAGGTTGGAGCATAGTTGACGTACTATCAAGAGGATCTACTGCTGGATAGATACCTTTTGAAGCTAGTCCTCTTGATAATACGGTAGTAGCATCTAAATGTGCAAATGTTGTGGCAGGGGCAGGGTCGGTCAAATCGTCCGCAGGTACATAAACTGCTTGAATAGAAGTTATAGACCCCTCTTTGGTAGAAGTAATTCTTTCTTGCAAAGTACCCATTTCTGTACTAAGGGTAGGTTGATAACCCACAGCAGAAGGCATTCTGCCTAATAAAGCAGATACTTCGGATCCTGCTTGGACAAATCGGAAAATATTGTCGATAAATAGAAGGACATCTTGTTCATTAACATCTCGGAAATATTCTGCCATGGTTAGGGCAGTCAAACCAACTCTCATACGAGCTCCCGGCGGTTCATTCATCTGACCATAGACTAGAGCTACTTTTGATTCTGCAAGATTTTGTTCATTAATTACTCCAGACTCTTTCATTTCCATGTAAAGATCATTCCCCTCACGAGTACGCTCACCCACTCCGCCAAATACAGATACGCCTCCATGAGCTTTGGCGATGTTGTTGATCAATTCCATGATAAGGACTGTTTTACCCACTCCAGCTCCCCCGAATAGTCCTATTTTCCCCCCACGTCGATAAGGAGCTAAAAGATCAACTACTTTGATCCCTGTTTCAAAAATAGATAATTTTGTATCTAATTGTATAAAGGCAGGCGCGGATCTATGAATAGGAGATGTTGTGCGAGTTATCTACAGGACCTAAATTATCAACAGGCTCTCCAAGAACGTTGAAAATTCGTCCGAGAGTAGCCCCCCAACCGGAACACTTAGAGCAGCTCCGTGTCAATCCTCCATTCCTCCTTCAGACATCTGTAGCACTCATAGCTACAGCTCTCACTCGATTATTTCCTAATAATTGCTGTACCTCACAAGTGACATTAATTAGCTCGCCGTCAGTATTTCGGCCCTTAACTACCAAAGCGTTGTAAATATTAGGCATCTTACCCGGGGGAAAGGATACATCTAGCACCGGACCAATGATTTGAGCGACACGCCCCAGGTTTTTTTCTTCAAGTGCGGAAACCCCGAGACCCGAAGGGGTAGGATTTGTTTTCATAATAATGATAAAGTGAAATATGTAGAAATTCTTTGCATTTTGTAAACCGAAGAAAAAATGTCCGATAGCAAGCAGGTTGATCGGTTAATTCAATACAATAATAAATAGGAGTTAGTACTTGATTTCGTTGGTACCATTCAAGCGACTCCAATTCGATTGTTTACTCGTTCAATGAGTTAATTTTCAAGTTTCACAACCTAAAAAATGAGGTAGATGGATAAAAACCATGAGGGAGCGTTTCAGTTCTCTAGCATTATAGACAATCCCACCCATATTTTCTATGGAATTCGAACCTGAACTCTATTTATGATTCATTTTTTTTCACATTGGCCATTATTTCTTATTTCAGCATATATTTTTCCGCCTCTTCTCTACCTTTTTAGGGACGAATTCCGGATAGTTTTACATCTAGGATTTACATATACAACATATAGCACTGTCAAGAGTGAATTTCCTTTTTTTGATAAATTTAGATTAAAAAAAGTACGGGATTCGAAACTTGAAAAACAGGGATTGGGTTGCGCCATACATATGAAAGAGTATACAATAATGATGTTGATGTATTTGGCGAATCAAATACCGTGGTCTAACAACCAACCATTCTGATTAGTTGATAATATTTGTTGAGAGTTTTGTGAAAGATTCCTGTTAAAGGTTTCATTAACGGCTAATTCATGTCGAGTAGACCTTGTCGTTGTGAGAATTCTTAATTCATGCGTTGTAGGGAGGGACTTATGTCACCACAAACAGAGACTAAAGCAGGTGTTGGATTCAAAGCTGGTGTTAAAGATTACAAATTGACTTATTATACTCCTGACTATGAAACCAAGGATACTGATATCTTGGCAGCATTCCGAGTTACTCCTCAACCTGGAGTTCCACCTGAGGAAGCAGGGGCCGCGGTAGCTGCCGAATCTTCTACTGGTACATGGACAACTGTGTGGACCGATGGACTTACCAGCCTTGATCGTTACAAAGGAAGATGCTACGACATCGAGCCCGTTGCTGGAGAAGACAATCAATATATTTGTTATGTAGCTTATCCTTTAGACCTTTTTGAAGAAGGTTCTGTTACTAACATGTTTACTTCCATCGTGGGTAATGTATTTGGGTTCAAAGCGCTTCGTGCTCTACGTCTGGAGGATCTGCGAATTCCTGTTGCTTATGTTAAAACTTTCCAAGGACCACCTCACGGTATCCAAGTTGAAAGAGATAAATTGAATAAGTATGGTCGTCCCCTATTGGGATGTACTATTAAACCAAAATTGGGGTTATCTGCTAAGAACTACGGTAGGGCGGTTTATGAATGTCTACGTGGTGGACTTGATTTTACCAAGGATGATGAAAACGTGAACTCACAACCCTTTATGCGTTGGAGAGACCGTTTCTTATTTTGTGCCGAAGCAATTTATAAATCACAGGCAAACAGGTGAAATCAAAGGACATTACTTGAATGCTACTGCAGGTACATGCGAAGAAATGATGAAAAGGGCTGTATTTGCCAGAGAATTGGGAGTTCCTATTGTAATGCATGACTACTTAACGGGTGGATTCACTGCAAATACTAGCTTGGCTCATTATTGCCGAGATAATGGCTTACTTCTTCACATCCACCGCGCAATGCATGATAGACAGAAGAATCATGGTATCCACTTCCGTGTACTAGCGAAAGCATTACGTATGTCTGGTGGAGATCATATTCACTCTGGTACCGTAGTAGGTAAACTGGAAGGGGAAAGAGAAATAACCTTGGGCTTTGTTGATTTACTACGTGATGATTATATTGAAAAAGACCGAAGTCGTGGTATTTATTTCACCCAAGATTGGGTATCTCTACCGGGTGTTCTGCCTGTGGCTTCAGGTGGTATTCACGTTTGGCATATGCCTGCTCTGACCGAGATCTTTGGAGATGACTCTGTACTACAGTTCGGTGGAGGAACTTTAGGACACCCTTGGGGTAATGCACCGGGTGCTGTAGCAAATCGAGTAGCCCTAGAAGCGTGTGTACAAGCGCGTAATGAGGGACGTGATCTTGCTCGTCAAGGTAATGACATTATCCGTGAAGCTTGCAAATGGAGCCCTGAGCTAGCAGCTGCTTGTGAAGTATGGAAGGAAATCAAATTCGAATTTGAAGCAATGGATACTTTGTAATCCAGTAATTACCATTCGTTCCTTTAATTGAATTGCAATTAAACTCGGCCCAATCTTTTACTAAAAAAGGATTGAGCCGAATAACGAATAAGGTTCCTATTTCATTTTCCAGGCATATATACATACTGGATTTCGGTATACAAAATATTAAATACAAGATCTAAGACTCAACAATTCAAATCCTTCTGTTGTTGGATCCATAATTAATCCTATGGATCCTTGAGATGGGATTAGTAGAATATTTTCTATACCCCTTAATCCGGACTATGGTCGAATCGAGCCAATGGTCACAACGCTTTATCCCCGTCCCGTATATTGCCCTTTTCCTTCCGCATTGCAATAGAAACTTATTATTCTCCAAAAAAGAATTCTTCCTAGGAGAGAACAAATCTTTTCGATTAGAATTTGTACACGGCACGGGATAACCCTCGCTTTCTATTCTAATTGAAGAAAGGGTTCCATCATATAGATTGATAGTGAAGTGATATCCAGATTCCCACAAAAAAAGAATCCTTTTTTTCAAGACTCATCCGTGATTAGTTAATTATTCTATTGGATCTATATGCTTATTCCGAGAGGATATATTCAAATTATTACATCGAATGACTATTCATCTATTGTATTTACATTCAAATAGGGGGGCAGACAAGCTCTATGGAAAAAAGGTGGTTCCATTCGATGTTGTTTAACGAGGAATTAAAACATAGGTCTGGGCTAAGTAAATCAATGGATAGTCTTGGTCCTATTGAAAATACCAGTGGAAGTGAAGATCCCGTTATATATGATAGGGATAAAAATATTGATAGTGGGGACGATAGTGATAATTCCAGTGCTAATAATATGGATACTTTTTTCGATGTCAGGGACATTCGGAGTTTGATCTCTGATGACATCTTTTTAGTTAGGGATCGTAATGGTAACAGTTATTCGATATATTTTAATATTGAAAATTTTATTTTCGAGATTGACAACGATCGCTCTTTTATGAATGAACTAGAAAGTTCCTTTTATAGTTATCTGAATAATGGTTCTCAAAGCGACAATCACTACTACGATCGTTATATGTATGATACTCAATATAGTTGGAATAATCACATTTTTAATTGCATTGATAGTTATCTTCGTTCTGAAATCAGTATTGATAATTACATTTCAGGCGATAGTTACAATTACAGCGACAGTTACATGTATAGTTACATTTGTAATGAAAGTGTAAATAGTAGTGACAACGAGAGTTCCAGTATACGAATTAGCACAAATAGAAGTGATTTCAATATGAGAAGAAGATATAATGATCTCGATATAAATAAAAAATACAGACATTTGTGGGTTCAATGCGAGAGTTGTTATGGGTTAAATTATAAGAAATTTTTTAAGTCAAAACTCAATGTTTGTGAACAATGCGGATATCATTTGAAAATGAGCAGTTCAGATAGAATCGAGCTTTCGGTTGATCCGGGCACTTGGGATCCTATGAATGAAGACATGGTTTCTATGGACCCCATTGAATTTCATTCAGAAGAGGAACCTTATAAAGATCGTATCGATTCTTATCAAAGAAAAACAGGGTTAACCGAGGCTATTCAAACAGGCATAGGTCAACTAAATGGTATTCCCATAGCTATTGGGGTTATGGATTTTCAGTTCATGGGGGGCAGTATGGGATCCGTAGTAGGCGAGAAAATTACCCGTTTGATCGAGCATGCGACTCGTAAAGCTCTACCTCTTATTATAGTTTGTGCTTCGGGAGGAGCGCGCATGCAAGAAGGAAGTTTGAGCTTGATGCAAATGGCTAAAATATTCCGCTTCATATAATTATCAATCAAATAAAAAGTTATTCTATGTATCAATCCTTACATCTCCTACAACCGGTGGGGTGACTGCAAGTTTTGGTATGTTGGGAGATATCATTATTGCCGAGCCTAATGCCTACATTGCATTTGCGGGTAAAAGAGTAATTGAACAAACATTGAATAAGACAGTACCTGATGGTTCCCAGGCGGCTGAGTATTTATTCCACAAGGGCTTATTGGACTCAATCGTACAACGTAATCCTTTAAAAAGTGTTCTGGGTGAGTTATTTCAGCTTCACGGTTTCTTTCCCTTAAATCAAAATTCAATCAAGTAGAGCATTCAATTCAGTTATTTTATTTGCGGCAAAGAAGTTTTTTAGTTATTGGTAAAGAAAAAAAGAAGAGTTCGTTTTCATTACGGGCATAAGATCTATTTATATTGTAAAAAGAATCAGAAGTTTCGGATACTTACTTTTTCTTTTTTCCTCCAGATATGTATTTTATACCTATAATTGGTGCTATATTACTGATTAGTAATCAGGAAGTTTCGATCAACAGGATAAAAGAATACATTCTTCTTTTGTTTTAGCAAAATTTTATGAAGAAAAAGAATTTCATCTTATCCTCTTACGTATTATAGATATAGAAAAATTCAAATCTATAAAATAATAGAATAGAAATCGTGCATATTTCAATATTTCCCGTGAGAACTCATATTTAGTTCTACATTCCTTGCACTTATTATTCTATACTTATAATAAATAGATATATTTATCATAAGATATCTTTATAACAGGTACAAATTTTAAATCGAGGTATCCATTCTATGACAACTTTTGATTTACCCTCTATTTTTGTGCCTTTAGTGGGCCTAGTTTTCCAGGCAATTGCAATGGCTTCTTTATTTCTTCATGTTCAAAAAAATAAGATTGTCTAGATTCCTATGAAGCAGACGCTTTTATATTTAACCAATTTGATGAATTATTTCTAATGGTTCACATCATAATAGTGCTAGTTGATGAGAGTTACTTCGGGAACAAAAAAGTAAAGTAAAATTCATTTGGGTTATTCTCTCAATTCGAATAAAATGCAACTGGATCTAGTATGAACTGGCGCTCAGAGCGTATATGGATAGAACTTATAACAGGGTCTCGAAAAACAAGTAATTTCTGCTGGGCCTGTATCCTTCTTTTAGGTTCACTAGGGTTCTTATTGGTTGGAACTTCTAGTTATCTTGGTAGGAATCTGATATCCTTATTCCCGTCTCAGGAAATCCTCTTTTTTCCACAAGGCATCGTTATGTCTTTCTATGGGATCACGGGTCTGTTCATTAGCTCCTATTTATGGTGCACAATTTCGTGGAATGTAGGTAGTGGTTATGACCGATTTGATCGAAAAGAAGGAATATTGTGTATTTTTCGTTGGGTATTTCTTGGAATAAATCGTCGTATCTTCCTTCGATTCCTTATGAGAGATGTCCAGTCGATTAGAATCGAAATTAAAGAGGGTCTTTTTCCTCGTCGTTTCCTTTATATGGAAATCAGAGGTCAGGGAGCCATTCCCTTGACTCGTACTGATGAGAATCTGACTCCACAAGAAATTGAACAAAAAGCGGCGGAATTGGCCTATTTCTTGCGCGTACCAATTGAAGTATTTTGAAATGAACTGCGAAGAATTAATGTTTTGTTAGCATGGGGGGAAGGAACAGAACTAAGGAATCTTCATTTTATATAACTCATGCTTCATAGAAATTTTCGATCGGATAGAGTCGACGAAAGATATGGTTTCCTTAGTAATTTACATATTTAAAATGCCACAAAAGAAAACATTCACTACCCTCACATATCTTGCATCTATTTTATTTTTACCCTGGTGGGTTTCTCTCTCATTTAATAAAAATCTGAAATCCTGGGTTACAAATTGGTGGAAAACTAGGCAACCCGAAATGTTTTTGAATGATATTAAATAAAAGAATCTTCTAGAAAAATTAATAGAATTAGAAGAACTTTTCATTTTGGACGAAGTTATAAAGGAGTGCCCGGAGACACATATACAAAAGCTCCGTATAGAAATCCACAAAGAAACGATACAATTGGTCAAGATGCACAATGAAGGTCATATTCATAGAATTTTGCACTTCTCGACAAATATAATATGTTTCGATATTCTAAGTGGTTATTCTATTCTAGGTAACGAAGAACTTCTCGTTCTTAATTCTTGGGTGAAAGAATTCCTCTATAACTTAAGTGACACAATAAAAGATTTTTCTATTCTTTTATTAACCGATTTATGTATCGGATTCCATTCGCCTCATGGTTGGGAACTAATGATTGGCTCTATCTCAAAGGATTTTGGATTTTATCATAATGATCAAATTATATCTGGTCTTGTTTCCACTTTCCCAGTCATTCTAGATACACTTTTAAAATATTGGATTTTCCGTTATTTAAATCGCGTATCTCCGTCACTTGTAGTGATTTATTATTCAATGAATGACTAAAGACTGATTCACCGATATTAATCAAATCATAATTTTTTTACTTTGTTTGTACATACACAAAAAAAGCATTCAAAATCTTACTCACCTTTTATATTTATACCCATCCCAGAGACTCTTCATGTATTCCATTCCAGTAAAATTATTTCATTACAATAGCAGAATCGTGGATAGGGAACTATACTAGTAACCTACCTAATTTATTGTAGAAATTCTCGGGATCAATGATTGGACCATGCAAAAAAGAATATCTTTTCTCGGATAAAGGAGCAGATGGCTCGATCCCGAGAATTTCTACAATAAATATCATTAGATTTGATAAAGCGCGATTCGATTAGAAGAAGTTTATTCTGTAAATTATTTAGGATTCGGCTTACTTTCCCATTGTGATATACTTCGTTGTGTAGGGTTCTCGTTCAAAATAAATCTTTTTTTGCATGAAGGCTAACCCAGTGGTTGGTCTTACTTTAAAACTAATTTTTATTACATTAATAAGTATTCCCGCCTTTTCGGACCCATTTCAAGTCAAGTACTAAAGACCGATATTCTAGATTCTTCTTTTAAGACTTCGAGCTTTAATTTCATAACCCGATTCTTTTTTGGGGAGACGGGTTGCAGGTCGAGGTAGTACGGACTAAAAAATGGTAAATTGGGGATAGAACCCTAGGATTGTTATATGTAAGGGTTTCTCTCAATTCAAGGCATTGAATAAAATCCATTAAGTCTAGAACAAGGAAAAAAATAGAATAGGGCGATGCATTCAGTTTCCGTATCTAATCAATAGAAACAACAATCCTCTAACTGGATTGGATCTTAATGAAAAAAATAAACCAATACCCTTCGGTTTTATTATATGAATATTCATAAAATATATAACATCCATATAGAATTCTTAATATTCTTAATAGTATCTTAATTTAATCTTAATTTCGCAGTTTCCTCTTCTTCTTTCGTAAGAACTTCTTCAGTATTTGTGCTTCTGCCTGACGAGGTCTTAGCTAATTCAAGGTCCTTAATAAAAACCACCGAAGGAGAAGCCTCTTCAGTATTTGGGCAGCCATGTTTTAACAGAAGGGCTTGTTACAGGCCATAACGGAAAATTATCAAAAATAAAATAAAATTGGGGAACTACAGTCGGAAGTTTTTTTTTTTTTTCTTGCGAAGAAAATTGATGATTAAGATAATGCAATTCCATATTTTTCAGAGAAACTTATTGTCCAACACATTCTGACGAGATCATCAAGTGTTGCAGATCAAGCTCAAATAACAGATCCTGTTCGGATCAAGCAAACTGCACTATGGTAAGAGCAAACGCTAAATAATACAACCGTAGATAAAATTTAGACTTGGAAGATTGGCAGGGGCCGCGCGGACGCGTTCCCCCTCAGGAACAAATTATGACGTAGACTCTCCCTCAGTGGGGAGATCTTAGGCGAGCGCCCTTCCAAAGTGCAATGGAAGTCACTAACCTAGGCCATGACCCTTCATGATCAGTCATAGACCCCGTCCCAGGTAAGTATGATTCCTAGTAGCATTACAAGCTTGTCTTATAGGCTTCTTTTCCTCATCTTTTCTATGTTCTAATTAATGTGGGATTATTATTATCTTCATTCTGCAATAACTCCAAGCGTTGGGAGAGGTTGGGCTATGTAGATTGTAGACCTATAATCTTCTTGCAAAACAGTGCGCCTTTGGTGGGCTATAAGAACAAAGATCTTACTTGGACCTTGGTGGAGTGTTACCAAGAGCTTTTATTGGTGAATTTGGAACCACCGTTTCTAGAAGCAATGGTGAATTTGGACATTTTCAGATTGGATTTCCCAAAGTGATACAGGTTCACATTGAAGGCCAAACCCGTGGCAAGAACACCAAATTCAAGAGCTAACTGCTCTGAGATTTGCGGAACTGGTCAAAGGGTCCAGGTTAGGGAACATAATTTTTATCTTAGTTTTGGTTGGGGTGTGCCGGCCTATGCAGTAGTGCAACACAAAGGCGACGCGTGAGCAAGCTGCTGTGTGGGAACTCCCCCTTGAAAAAAATTAATTTAATATCGTGAGCCGATGGTTCACATATCAGATATTAAACTGATAAGAACAGATACTACACTTGATCTTAGCCAAAAGGCCGAGAAAGATATGCTTGTTCAATTCTTAAGCTTCTTGCTTTATACAGTCTCGTTTCCGTTCTTCTGCTTTAACTAGTCTAGGTGGGACTAAAGTATTAGCTTACTCCGGCTTAGGTATACGAGTCATGGGCAGGATACGAGTGTCTGAAAAGACTTCGATAACAATGTGCCAAACTCTGATGTAGTAGTAACTAACACCCAATCTGGAGTCACTTATATCTGAAAAGGCAAGACATTTTCAGATGGAACAATTTCCTACCTTCCCGACTATGGGGTTGACGACGGTACTATAGTAGTGAAGATGAACGCAACATTTCCGCCACTTCTAAGGGACTTGGCAATGATAAGGGTGAAGATAACCGGTTAACCACGATATTCAAGATGATCGTTCACTACCTAGCTCAAGCTGTTGGTTTAGCAGATTTTGTTGGGATTTTCAAAAAGGTACAGTTGTTGACGAAGCTAATGTTCGTTAACATGAAGTTGTCCAATAATTTTTCATCATCCAGTTGTTTGCTTTTGTGGAAAAGAAGTATGCAGAATGCAGTGATGGAACTAGACTTTCCGTTTGATGATTCGAAGGCTGTGTTTGTCGATGCATTATACTTCGGTTTGTCTGCAATGGCAAGGAGGTGATACAATTTTTAAAGCGAAGTTTTGGACTTTATACCGAGGTAAGGTAATGCTGGTATTTCAACAATGGATGATGTTGATTGGTTGAATCATTCAAGGCGATAGATATGCAACAGCGTGTTGTAGTGGTGTTGGCTAGGAAAAAGTATACCGAGTAACCAATTCTACCTATAACTTAATGGTTTACATAATACCTTTATCATGTTAATAGGAGTATTATAACGGTCCAGTAATGTATTTAAGAAAGACAATTTCTTTAAACAATTCATCATCAATTAGGTGTTCAATTTCTGGATTTATTATCCCTTTGTGGATACTCAAAATTCATGATTTCTTTTCCCTTTGCATACATTCCTTTCCTTGGTGTTCGCTGGGAAACTAAGACAATAAACTAAAGCAATGGGGAGACAATCCTTAACCTTCTAAGTCTCACAATCATAAATATTCAACTTCTATTGTAGAACCATTATTAATGAATTCTTCCTTTATAGAATACTCACATTCAATAAAATTGAAGGATGAAAACCAAATTAACTTTAATTGGGATGAGTAACTAACTGTAAAACATAAGCCGAGCTTCTAATCTCAAAAAATTTGATAGCTTTCCCATACCTTGTTCTTCAATCCAATAGGCCTTTGGCTAACCTATCGAAAAATCGATTTTAGAATTAAAACTTAATGAAGATTAAATTTATATTTTATTTCCAATATGAAACAAATTTTGTAAAATATGTTTTTATCTCAAAATTATTCAAATATTCAATATATATGCTTTATATGAGAGCTTTTAGTAATCCACATATAGATGAAAATCGCGTAGTACGTATCACTGATATATATATATATATATTTTAAATCATACAGATATGCAAAACCTAATTAAGATCACTACTTGCAGGTAGTGTGTCTTAACATAACCAAGAGTATAACTTTTCTCGCAGATCACGAGGAGTATGCATACAGTTTGTCCCGTGATTCAATATTTTTTTATGACCTAAGACGTATTTGGCTATCCAAAATTGTTTTTTCGTGACCAAAATCTATCCGTGACCCTAGCTAAGTCGTTCATGACTCAAGCTTGACGTGTCTTTTAAAACATGGTGTCTCAGTTAGGAAGTTAGGAGCAAAGATGATTGTGGGAAAGGTGAGGTCGTAATTTTAATAATGAGTCCTACTGGAGAGTACCTTGCTGGATCATGGAGATATCATTTGGTAAAATAAAACCAGATATCATTTGGCCTAAAAAGAAATTAACAACTAGAAATACGTGTGAGGTAGCATATTGTGATGCCCCGACTACTAGATGCGCAAAAGTTTCTCACTTCCCAAAGATATCCCACCTACTAATTAGGATATACACTTTTTTTCTGACGCCTAAGGTTTCGTATAGGCCACCCGAATAACTCTTGAGGAAGGTTAAGACTATAAACCTTCTATATGTAACCAGTAAAAATATTTATTGTGGGATTGACTCAACCTCCATATAATGCGGGATGAGAAATTCTCAAAGGAATTTATCGACTTTGGATGCATAAAGATGGAAAGAGAATAGAAGACCATGAGGGAAGCGTTATAAACTCATAGATGAGACTCTCATGACTGAAATCAGTTTTTTGTCCAGACGTTTTTTTTTTGTGGGAAGTATAAAAGAAGTGGAAATAGAATGTTAACGACTTTGGACACGATGTTGAATCTACCCATAACCGTACATCTTCTTGTCGGAAAACGTGGAATAAAGCACTACCGAGTCATCTCACGATCTAGAATCGGCAATCCCTGGGGCGTAAAGAGAAAACGGGGAATGAAGCGTTATCGAGATGATCCTGAATTGTTTTCTTAAACCCGGGGCGTAAAATTAAAAGGGATATTTAAGTCATTTTAGTATTTGGACATCTCTATAGTATAAACACAAAATAAAATTTGTCTAAAGAACAAAATTAGGATAATCGAGAAGATAGTGACTGATAGAGGGGTGGGGTTTTTTTTTTAAATTAGAATAATCGAGAACAAAATTAGAACAAAATTAAAATTTGTCTAAACACAAAATAATCTCTTACTACTAAAAATATTCTCTCTCATTTTTAGGATGATTTTCTCTCATCTTTATGATGATTTTTTTCTCATCAGAGGACGATTATCTTTTTCATTCTAAATCCTTCAGTTAATTCATCTTTTTTTTTCTTGGTGTTTTTGTTTTGATTTGCAGGTTAATCAGTTCTTTTGTTTATCTCTTTCTGTACAACTTGGCGTGTTTCAAAAGGGTTAACATGGAGGCTTCTTCATCTCAATCCTCAAATCCAGCATATGAAGATCTAGCACACAGAATGGCGGCTTTATCACATAATGAAGAAGAAGAAGTTTTTGAGGTGCCGGAAGACATAGTTGAAACCCCATCATCACACATATACTCTCTTGTCATAACCACTATCACCAGAAGAGAGTATGGGATTAACATCCTTTACAATATGCTCATCAGATCCTGGAGATCATCTGGTAATATGAAAATATCAAACTTCGGGAAGGCAATATACCTAGTTCATTTTGAACTGGGTTGTGACTACAACACAGTCCTTACTAGGTCGCCGTGGGGACTCAATGGAGATCTTCTTCTCACGGAGATATGTGATCCTGATAAGCTTCCAGAAGAATATGAGTTCAGATTAGCAGATTTTACAGTTCAGGTCCATGGACTTCCGATTCGCTCTCAAACGATCAAGATGGTTGAGTTCATTGCAGGTAAGATAGGGATTTCGTACCCTATAAGTTCAGCTAATCGTGCTAAATGGGGGAGTTTTGCTAGAGTTAGAGTTAAACTGGATGTCATAGAAAAGCTCAGACAAGAGCTAAATTTCACACTACCATCCAAGAAAAAATGCAAGTCCATGCTGAGGTATGAAAGGCTACCCAGAGTATGTTTTTTCTGTGGCATGTTTGGTCACATCATGAAGCAATGCCCAGAGTTGTCCAGGGAATGTGAGAAAATGGGGTTTTTTTCCCCAGAAACCTTCATGGAAAAGATGCAGTACATGAAAGTTGCAAGACTCACTGAGGAGATCAATGCGAACTATAAACCTAATCCAAATCAGAACATGCCAGCTTCAAGGTTCGGCCGAGAGTCTCCAAATCTCAACAATGGAAAAGAACACAGGCATGAAATCCCTACTTTTCATTCAAGTCAACCCACCAACAATATTTCCTCCTGTATTCTGACCTCAGAAAAAGCCATGTAACTAGAAAGTCCCAAAAATACCTCACCAGCAGATAATCTCCATTTACTCACGGTAACTGCCAAAAATTCCCCCAATATCAATAATAAAGAGAATCAGGCACCGAATATCTCTGCTATTAATGCAGTATCTCAAGCAGTGGAAAACCCTAAATATACCCAGAAAAAACCGGGAGTGGTTAAAGAGAAAGTACCCACCCACTCACCAAAAAAAACCACCCATCCACCAAAAGAACCATTCATCCCAAAACCCTGCCAAACCCATTCACTATGTTGTCGAAGTGAATAAACCCATCCCACCAAAGAAACAAAACCCACTCCCTCAGCACCAAACCATTCTGCCAAATCCACTGAACCTAAACCCACAATTAGATAAACCTTCCCCAGAATCCACTTTGCTCGAGCAAACCAACCTAAAAAACATGAGACAATGGAAAATATTTTCAAGAAACTCCCAAGGATCGGACTCTCCTGAAGATACTATCCACTGCGACAGTAAAAGACAAACAGAAACAATGGATTGTGATCCTCCATCTAAGCAACAATGTTGTACTACTTCAGAGGTTGTGGCGACTTGCCCCAAAAATTCGCAGGATAGATGTTAATACAATCATGGAAATGTCATGGTCTAGGGAACGAGATGACATTTCTGACATTAAACTCGTTCCCGCGCAGCTGCAATCCTTCCATACTTTTCTTGTCCGAAACAAGACTTAATGATTCAAAAAGCGAGAGGATTTGCAGTTCTTTAAACTATAAGCATTTTGCATATTTTGCTGCTATTGGCAGAAGTGGAGGCCTTGCACTTATCTGGAATGACACTGTGGACGTAACCATATTACCTAAAACTCTTAATTGCATTCACTGTGTCATTGAACTTCATCTGTCGCTACCAAGGTGGGAGCTTTTCTGTGTCTACGGATCACCAGCACACCAACAAATGAGTGCTTTTTGGAGACATATGAATAATGCTCTCGAAAATATTGAAGGCGCTTGGTGCATGATTGGTGATCTAAATGCTCTTATGAACCAATATGAAAAACAAGGCGGCTCATCAACCACAGATATTAGTTGCGATGAATTCATAGCTATGATAAGGGAGAGAGATATCATTGATCTAGGGTATGCTGGACCTGCCTTCACTTGGTCTAATAATTATTCTCAAAATACTCCTATCTTTGATGGAGAGTCCTCTTCTCCGATGCTGCAGTACTTCACTTACCGAGAATCGAAAGTGATCATGCCCCCATCTTAATCAACACCATGAGAAAACCTCCTAAAAGAAAACCAAATTACAAGTTTGAGTTTTACTGGACTGACCATCCACAGTTCAAAGAGGTTATGCAGAACAGCTGGGGCAATTCTACGGGAGATACAATAGAAAGTCTAACAACTCTGGGCGATAGTCTATGGAAGTGGAGCAGGGAAACATTTGGAGACACCAGAAGGGAGATAGAAATTGAGAAACAAAAGATGATTGATCTGTAATCATCTTCACACCAGAGAGACACCAGAGAAGAGGAGAAAGCCATCTGTGACAACATAATAACTCTTGAGAAAAGAGACATAATGTTCTGGCAACAAAGAAACAAATCCAAATGGGTTCCTTCTATTGATAAAAATACTCAGGTATTCCACGTTTCCACTATCCATCGAAGAAGCAAAAACAAGATTTTTGATTTAAAAAAATTCTAATGGTGACTGGATTTCTGACCCTGAGCTGATTAGAGACAATCTTATAAACCACTTCCAGGATATGTTTGCAAAAGATACAAATGTATCTGATGCAGACATAACTGTGGTCAATGCTAATAAATTGAGTCGAGATGATTGCAGGTTTTTAAGCTCAATTCCCAGTGCTGAGGAAGTTTTCAACGTGATAAATAAGATGGGCTCGTTGAAGTCGCCTGGCCATGATGGCTATCCAACCCTTTTCTTCAAGAAATGTTGGGAAGCTGTAGGCCAAGAGGTAGTGCATCTAATCCAAGACTGCTTCAGATATTCGACTATCCCTCCCGGCTTAAACCACACGTATCTGGCGCTGATTCCCAAAAAGAAACACGCTGAAACTGCTGCAGATTACAGACCAATTGCTCTCTGCAACGTTCTCTACAAGGTGGTTACAAAGATTATCACAAACAGACTCAGTCCATTCCTTGACAACCTCATCGAAAAGAACCAGTCGGCCTTTATACCTGTGAGACAGATTATAAACAATATCGTGGTGGCTAAAGAACTGTTTCACTCCATGAATAACTCCAACACTTCCCAAGGGTCTTTTGCAATGAAACTGGACATGAGCAAAGCATATGACAGAGTAGATTGGCATTTCCTGAGTAAAGCTCTCTCGAATTCTGGAATCACAGATAGGGCACATGATCTCATTATGAATTGCGTGAAATCTATTTCCTTCTCAATAATCCTTAATGTCCAGCCTGAAGGATTTTTAGTTGGGGAGAGAGGCATAAGGAAGGCTGCCCTCTTTCGCCATATTTATTTATCATTTGTGCTCACTTTTCGTCACGCATTATCAATAAAATGGAAGATGAAGGAACCGGCAGCAGCTACAAGATCAATATATGGGCTCCAAGCATCTCACATATAATGTTCGCAGACGACGTGATGCTCTTTGGAAATACTAATACTAGAAAAATAAACTCTATCACCTCAGTCTTACAACAGTATTACAACATCTCAGGCCAGCTGGTTAACTACTCAAAAATCTCCATTCACTTCAGTAAAAGTGTCCCAGACACTTACACAGAAGAGATCATTCAAAAATTGGGGGTCAAGAGAATGCAAGAAGAAGAGAAATATCTCGGAGTTCATATTCGACAACAAGGAAAAATGGTATCAAACTTTAACTTCCTCATTGACAAATTTGATACAGCTCTTGCAAGAAGAAGAAAGAACAATTTATCCCATGTTGGTCGTACAGTGCTCATTCAGTCAGTACTTGCACTCATCCCAGTTTTTTACATGGCCACGACAATGATACCAAAAACCGTCTTAAACTAGTTAACACAGATAATCAGGAATTTTTGGTGGGGTCACGACAGAAAGAAGAGGAAAATACATCACTTAAATTGGGAGTGGTTCAATCTGCAAAAAGAGAAGGGAGGTTTGGGCTTACGATCTCTTTATGAGCTTAACTTAGCTCTTGTAGCCAAACTTGCTTGGAGGTTCCTTAAAGAACAAGATACACTATGGGCTCAAATTCTAGGTGCGAAATACCTAAGGGACAATTCTTTTGGGAGGTAAAGAAGATAACTAACTGTTCAACAACTTGGGCCGCAATTCTTGACAGTAGAGAACAACTAAAGAAAGGCTGCATCTGGCTCGTGGGAAACGGTCAATCTATCAATATTTTTTCAGATCCATGGCTTCATACTCTACCTGGCTCTGTGCCAGAGAAGCTTGTAGATGGAAATAACGAGCACAAGAAGGTAAGTGATCTAGATGATAGCTCCACAGGCTAATGAAACCTAACTGTTCTTCAGAATGTCACAGATCATTATGCCTGCAATTAGGTCAAAAAAATCTCCCCCAATCCTCATTCTGTTAACAAACTGATTTGGAAGTTCACTAATCATGGTGATTTCACACCACAGTCTTTCCATAAAATGGTCAAATAATACCAAGGAGAGACTTATGCATCTGGTGAAAATAACTTCCCTTGGAAGAAATTTTGGGCAGTAAAGAATGTTGCTCCAAAAATCAAGACGTTCCTGTGGAGAGCTATACATAAAGGTTTGGTCGTGACTCAGAGAATCGACAGATTCATCGAAGGAGTTTCAACCTTTTGCAGCATATGCAATAATGATGAAGAGTCAATAGACCACCTTTTATTACACTGCAGCTTCGCCCAAGATGTATGGTTCGCCTCTCCTCTTGGCCTCCGACTTCAAGGAAGCAATCAGTTGACCCTCACAAGTCTCATGGAATCTCTATTCAGAGCAAATGATAATAACTCTTCTCTTGCTCTAGGAATGGCCATATGCTGGGCCATTTGTAAATGCCGCAATGCAAAAGTTTTTGATCAAAAGAACATGAATGATCATGATGCTCTGACAATTGCTCTTTACTGGTTCAATCTCTATCATAACTACATTGGGGAAGAAGAACTTAATGGGATGGAAAGGAACCACCAGACTGCAGCTGTACCGACCAATTTAACCTGGACTCCTCCGGACCATCCCACCATCAAGATTAACGTCGATGCTGCTTGGAGAGATGGAGCTTTTGCTTGCGCAGCGGTTACTGGAGACAACACTGGTTACTGTCATGGTGCTGATACTATGCTGGAAAGATCAGACTCAGTTATATTTGCAGAAGCTACTGGCTTTCAGCTAGTTGTTGACTTAGCATTATGGTTGAATTTGAACAACATATTGATAGAAGGAGATAGCCAGATGGTCGTAAAGACCTTAAAAGGAGAACTGCGGAAAATCCCATGGAGATTTTGGAGTCTTAAGGATGATATTACCCACAAGATGGCCTCCCTAAACAATAGTGGTGCTTACAGCTTTGTCCCGAAACCAGCAAATAAAGCTTCCCATTCGCTGGCAACGTATGGTCTCACTCACAACGTCCAACACAAGTGGACCAGTTCAATCATTCCGGCTTGGATTGCTTCTCTCTTTGTAAACAACAGTTAATTCTGTTTCTCTGTTTTGTTTAACGCTCTATACCAAAAAAAAAAAGATAGAGGGGGTGGGGGGTTTTCAGGGGTTATAAGGTGATCAAATCAGATAGATAAAACCTCTCCTTAATCTCCTCAATCAGATTATTATACACCTAAATCTAGACCCACCCAATCACAATTTTTTTTACCACCCACCCAAATTCGTAAGAAAAACTTTCATATATATATATATATATTCATTCACGTCATAGAAGCAACAAAAAATTTCAGGTCTTATTACATTTCTAGGGTTTACATTGTCTCTATCTATATATGACTAGAAAATTTTTATTGGCATAAAAGAAATCTTCTATCATAAAAGAAAACATATATGTAAAAAAGATATCAATTTGCAAAAAATTATAGTAAAAATAGAGATTGTATAGAAACACCAAAATATATAACATATATAACATTTGAAACAAATCTTTCCATACATAAACAAGTTTGGGTATTTGCAAATCCTTAATTAAATTTTTGTTTAGGTTGTTGAAGATGTAGATAAATGTTAATTAAAAGAAATATTATGTTATATGTGTTATCTCTAGGTCTTATAAAAAGGAATTAAAGGACTTTAATACTAGTAGGCTATTTTAAAAAAATAAAAAAAGAATACCGATAAGGACATCATCCATATGTATCTGTGTGTTTTTTCTCAAGCTTCACTGAATAATGAAATCCTATGTTTTCTATGGATCTATTTTATTGTTTCGTATTTTTTACAAAATTCATTTTATTGCTTTCTGAGAAAGGTTAACCAGATCTACATGAAGATGTTGATTTGAAATCTTAAAAATAATGGCTGAAGACCTATTAGATAAAAGGATTCTTGAGATTTCTTTGGAACTCTCCGGTGGTTTCACAGATAATCTAATCAATTTTGGACTCTTCAAATTTGTGATCCACTTTCTCAAGACAAGAACATCGTGGGTTTCAATAATGCCTCCACAATCATTGACCTCGGTAACAAAAACTAAATGCATTCTCATCGAACCTGTGCTCTGAATCCAGAATTGGAAGAGCTTCCTTTACAGTACATCCACAACTCTGATAATTCATGACCTTCTCGTTTTTTCCTGACTGAGAGAAATAATATCATTATATATATATGAACTACAATAAATAGTTTATAAAATATCATGATAAAAATCGATGACTTGTTTATCATATACTAATATTAACTAAATTATAAAAATGTGTCTCATGTGTTAGTTAAGCACACAACTTATATATATTTTGAGCATAAGAAGATTTACGGATATCTATTGTACGGTTATGTTTTCTTGTATAATGTTAGGGCATCGGCATCGCTCGATCAAACTCACAAGTTTTAATAATATCAATGAGAAATTTAGTTCGTCAAAAATATATTTTTATTTATGGTCTACTAAAGTCGGTTTCAGACTAGAAATAAAGCATGGTAGTTAAGATTCACCAATCTAACTTGAATATTAAAGACTAAAGAACAACAAAGTATATACGAGGACTTCATCAATAAAGGTACATTATATGAAGATTGACTATCATATTTACTCATACCATTATATATACTGAGACAATGTCGTATGACTTTAATATTAAGAGGAAAATTCCAAAGTTAGAAACTTCGAGTTCAAGCTAGTATTCTCGAATTATATTACATGCAACAGAAGTTCTATAAAAAGATTACCGCATAATAGGTTGAGAATAATTTATCGTATTTGCGTAAGAAGATCATATGAGACATCGAGTTATATTCACATTCACATACTTATTCAGTAAGTGAAAAAAATGAGTTTATTGATAATATACTTGATAAATTATATCTCTTATTATCTCATGTACATGTACTGATTTGGTCAGTTCACGAACTGGGTTTACTTAGAGATATTCCTGGATACTTTTAAATTCTCAACTACATGAACTGATTTTGTCAGTATGTGAAATTGTTGATGTTAAGAGGTTTTTGGATACTTTGTGTAACTTAAGTACATGAAAACTTAACCATTTTTCTTGGGATAACCATTTGTTGTCCCGATCTTATACCAATAAATACGCGTGTGTACATTCTTCTTTGTAATATGAAAACTTCTTAAATTTTTATATGATCAATTTAAATTGGAAAGTTATAATTACCTA
Source organism: Papaver somniferum (assembly GCF_003573695.1). Taxonomy (NCBI): domain Eukaryota; kingdom Viridiplantae; phylum Streptophyta; class Magnoliopsida; order Ranunculales; family Papaveraceae; genus Papaver; species Papaver somniferum. The sequence continues at coordinate 192,635,379 of NC_039362.1, read as the reverse complement.
GTGTCAAAGTAATTCCTAAACATGGAAGCTAGTTCACGAACTCACCTTGATTGTAAGCTACTTTGCCTTGTTCATCATTATAAATAGAAGACTTTCTGCAAACTAACATATCGATCCTGACAGTTCTTAATCCTAACTGTGGCTAGAGTCATCTACAAAATAACTAGCTAGGTTTCCTCGTGAAATTATATTGGGTTACGAATTTTAAAGTCTTTATTAAGGGATTCGTGAAGCTCGATCAAACTATATTTTAGATAATAGTTCATGATATCTTATCTTGATCATCGTAATTCCTGTCTATTCTAGGGTTCGTATTTTCTGATATATGACCATTTAAGAACCGTCAATCAGGATATAAGATTGATATAAAAGTATTCTTCGTCTCAGACTTTGTAATTCTACAAGTTTTGTGTCCCTTAGAATGATCTTATGAGGTGAAATAAATTAGGCATCTCTATAACCTTTTGAAGAGAGTAAAATATCCTAATTTTTGAAGTTTTCTTGATATCTTTTTTAACCTTTAAGATCCTTATAAGGAAAAATATTTTCATTACTTGTATATCTTTCTAAAGAAATAAATAAGCGATCTGTTGGAGGAATCAAGACGTCGGCTAGGGGAATCAAGTGCATAGGATTAAGTTGGATTGAAGATACTTAAGGAGAACGACCGAAGCTGAATTTGTCGGAGGGATGATTCGGTCTTTACCATATTTCAGTTCGAGTTATGACAGTATCTAGTGTTTGTAGCGTTTTAATATAGTGTGGTGCTCACCGGACTAAGTCCTGGGTTTTTTTTAACAAGATTGTAGTTTCCTCATTAATAAAATTTCAGGTGTGTCTTATGTTATTTATTTTCTCACATTATATTGTACGAATCATCTGAATGCGGTTGATGATGCCAGTGTTGAAAAAGATTTTTTGTCTACTCTACGCTTTTGGACATAATTAGTCTTCAAGATGAGTCACTTCACTCGAAAGAACAAAATAATAATCTTTTCAAGAAAATACTTGAGGAAAGTCCATCATAAGATTAAATTTTGAGGATGCAACTCGATAGCTCAAAAGAGGATCTTGTTGTTTCTCTTTCAAAAATTGAGGAGACGGCGAAAAGAATGTCTAAACTAAAACCACTTTGTGGTTGTGTGAATGATATTCTTTCAGGTTCTTTCATATGTTTTGAGATTTTGAGAAAATCCTTGAAGATCCCTTGTAAGAAAAAAGATTTTCGTTACCTCGAATGTATATCTTTTAAAAGGAAATCAATAGGTTATCTGTCAGAGGCAGAAACTCCTATGCTTTTACAAGGATGTCAGGTAGGTAATCAACCGCGCAGGATTACGTCGAACATAATAGACTTAAGAAGCACGACTAAAGATGAATTTATCAGATGGTCGATTCAGTCTCAACTATATTTCAGTCTGAATTTTGATGGTAGGGTGGTGTTTATAGCGTCTTAATAAAGTACGGTGTTAACCATACTAGGTTCGAGGATTTTTCTACAAGATTGTAGTTTCCCCATGAATAAATTTTCTGAGTGTCTTATGTTATATGGCTTATTTTTATAATAGAAATATCACATGTAGTAAGTTAATCAACCTAGACAGATTTTAACTCAACTGTATAAAGCCTACAAAACTTGTTTTTGTCAATTCGTATATATCTTGAAATATAGATTACAAGACTTTTTATCCTTAGAATTCGTTTGATGTATACCTTGGGTATATAATAGGTTGTTCTTGGATATTGATTTTTGATATCGTCAAGGAACTTATTTTACAATCAGGTATAAGGGGTCTTTTTCGTTGATCTATACTTATTGATTGTAACAAGTAATTGTCCATACAGATTCACAAACGAAAAAGTTGGTTGTGTACTAGGTAAACTATCCTTTTCAATTGGTATCAAGTTAGGAAAGTACTGAAAATACCTAACAAGTCTTTGTTTATCGGGATCCAAACCTATAAACAATGACTTCTTGATAATTAGTCTACTCTGTGCTTTTGGATAGAATTAGTCTTCAAGATGAATTACTTTAATAGAAAGAACGAATAAATAATTTCACGGTAAAAAACTTGAAGAAATTCTCCCACAAAAAAAACTCTCAAGAGAGAATATAGTTGTTTCACTTTCAAAAAGTTGAGGAGATGGATAAAGGCATGTCTGAACTACATCCACTTTGTGGTCGAGCGAAGGACCTCTCTTCAAGTTCTTTCATATGTTTTGAGAAAAAAAATTCTCAGAACATGAAAATACAATTTGATAATAGGAAGATTATAAGCCTTTTAGGAAAGAAGATCATGCACTACTCAAGATGGTCAAATCTGATCCCGTTGTTGTTGATAACATGACACACTATAATTCCAAAATAAGAATAATAAATAATAATGGAAAATGCTCAGTAAAAACCATGATCCTTCAGGAAGATAACGGAAAATGCTGAGTGGTCAAAACTCGCATTGTATGCGAGAGGCGGGTGTCCAGCCTAAGCCTGGTTACGACAATATGGGCTCTCCCCTTTTGTTACCCATCTGATCCCTACCTTTTAAAATAAACACCTGATTCATACACATATCTAATTTCTTGGGTGGGAGTACATTTTTTCTGCTAAAACCAGATAACAATTGATATTCCATTGAAGCTGAACTTCTCAGACGGTTGATTCATTCTCAACTACATTACGGTCCGAAGTTTGATAGTAGGCTAGTGTTTATAGCGTCTTAATACAGTACGGTGCTAACTGGACTAGGTTCAGGGATTTTTCTACAAGATTGTAGTTTCCTCGTGAATAAATTTTATGTTGGTCTTGTGTTATTTCTTTTCCATATTATATTGATTATGTTTATAATATAAATATCATAAGTAGTAAGTGAATCAACTGTATAGAACCTACAAGACTTGTTTTTAACTCAACTATATAAAACCTACAAGCTTGTTCTTGTGAATTCCTATATATCTTGAAATATAGATTGCAAGACTTGTTCTCCTTGGGATTCGGTTTATCTGCATCTCGGGAACATAATAGGTTGTTCTTGGATATTTATTTTTGAGATTGTCCAGCAACTTATTTTACAATCAGGTACAAGGATCTTTTTTTATCTATACTTATTGAATGTAACAAGTAATTGTACATAAAAGTTGGTGGTGTACTAGGTACACTTTCCTTTTCAATTAGTATGATGGGAAAGCACTAAAAATACCTAACATGTCTTTGTTTTTAGGGATCCAAACCTGTAAACAATGAGTATAATTTTTAATTTTCCAAAAGAAGACTCACTGTATGTACTTCCCAGAATTAAAACACCACTGGAAAGGAGATTACTCTCTTCGTGAATTCGGTATCCTCCGGAAAGTAATAGTCTTCTCTGAAAAATACTTGAAGAAAGTATCGCATAAGAAAAACTTTTCAGGATGCAACTCAACATCTCTTTCTCTTTCAAAAATTGAGGAGATAGAGAAAAGCAATGTCTGAACTACATCCACTTTATGGTCGTGTGAAGAACCTTTCTTCAAGTTCTTTCATATGAAGTTCGGTTAAGAACAATTTGTTGTTCGTAATCTAAATTATGATTCAAGATTATCATTCGAAAGTATCATTGAATAGTGATATGTGTCATTGATGTTATTTGGGAATGTTTCGAATTAATATTAGAGAGAAATATAGAACTACTGAAAATATGGATACAGGACAATATGCATACCAGTTTCACAAACTAGGAAAATTGTTTTAGGTCTGTATCCGTAGTACATGTACCCAATACACGTATCGGCATAGATATAGTTCGGCAGAGACTTAGTGGTAGCCAGTACATACCAAAAAAAGTGTGTGAACTCGTGAACTCGGAATGGTACACATACCAAGTATGCATACAAAAAAAGAACTGTTGGTTCTAAAATTGGTGTGGTATATCCATACCAGGTACGCAAGCTAATTTTATTTTGGTATGTTCTGAAACTTTGATTTGTCTTAAGGGTATATGTACCATGACAAATAAGTCACGAACTAGGTTGAAGAACACGTACTTACCATGTCGAATATTTTCAGATACACATAAAATTATTTATGTGAGATACTAAAAGTCTTAAGTGTCAATGAAAATGATTAAGCATATAGTTCAATCGGCTAGTTTCATCTAATCGTTTATAACCAATGTCTTTGTACATGGTTCGGTTACGGTTCAACCTAACCAGAGTGTAAATCTTGATATGTCAATAACATTTCAAAGATTCATCTAATGGTGAATATTGGTTGCTTAGTTCCAAAGATATCCTAGCTTAAAGCTAAAGCAACCTATGCTTTGAAAGTCTATAAAAGAGGAACCTTAAAAAAGTGGGATCCTTGAATCCCGACACTATTTTTGTATGTCCTAGTTGTCAACTAGAGTCGTCATCTTCCTAAAACCCTTCTAGGGTTTGGTGACTAAAAATACTGCATAGGGATTCGTGAATCCAGTTCTAGCTATCGTTATCTTGATAGTTCGAGTATCCTGATCTTTTTTGATTGTTGAGCTTTCTCCATCAATCAAGATGATAGAAATAAAAAAGTTCTTGTCATCTCATAATTTGTTGATTCTACAAGTTTAATACATGTGAGGTGAATAATAATCTAGGCTTTTCTTTGGGAAGCATAAGTCCGTATTTTGAAGTTAGCTAGACTTTGTCTATTACTATCGATTTCTAGTCTCATTTTGATCCACGATCAAAAATAAAATCACACAAATAAGCTTATATATGGGAGGAAGATTGGTTTAAAGTCTTCAACTGAGTTGAAGCAACTCTTAGGCGGTAAAGACGTCATTTAACGGATTAATTGCGCGAAATCCTGCTGGGATTCAAGAGCATAAGGAGCGCGAATGTAACTGAACTGTTGTGAGGGTTTGATTCGGTTTCAACTATATTCCAGTCTGAAGTTACTTGGTAATTGAGTAGTGTTTGTATCAGATCAATATTTTTTGGCGTTCAATCAGAACTAGATCCCGGGGTTTTTCTGCATTTGCGGTATCCTCGTTAACAAATTTTCTGGTGTCAATGTTATTTTTTTCTTAATTATATTGCTTAACTTTAATTATAATTGAAATATCACATGTTGTACGTTAATCAATCAAAGTAGATATATCCATCCTTATTTGTTGTGTACGACTTGATTGACTATTGGATATTGATATCTGGAATCATCCAAGTATTGTCACATGCAAATCAGGTTCACGAACTTATCTCTGTAAACTGTCTAACTGTGAGAGAAAGAGATATAACTATAAATAATATTCCTTGATTGAGATTCGTTAAGTTGAACTCTCAGAGTTGTATTTAAAGTTTGTCCATACAGGTTCCCTAAGAAAAAGTTAGTGGAGTATATTGGTACCCCCAACGTTTTCAGATATGAAAATTTACTGAACTCCGAGAAAAAAAATTGTTCAGAAAATGTTTTGATAGTTCACGAACTGGTTTAGTATTTGAGAGTTATTGAACTTCATGATTACTTGATAGTTCAAATACTACTTAACCATTATTCTTGGAATAACCATTTAGGGCACCGATCTTAATTAGAACGATAAATATGCGGGGTGCACATCATTCTTTGTACTATGCAGATTTCTCACATGCTTAAATGGTCTATTTAAATTGCGAAGTTTAGCTTACTTAGTGTTAAAATAATCCCTAAACATGGAAACTGTTTCACGAACTCACCTTTGATTGTAAGCCACCTAGCCTTTTTCATCGTTATAAATATAATACTTTTTTCAAACTAACATCCCAATTCTGGTACTTCTTAGTCCTAGTACCGGCTAAAATTGTCCTCGAAAGAACTAAGTTTCCTCGTGAAATTGTATTAGGTTAAAAAATTTAAATTCTTCACTAAGGTATTCGTGAATCTCAGTCAAACTATCATTTATATCTAGTAGTTCTTGATATCCAGAATCTTATCTTGATCATCGAAGTTTTCGTTAATTCTAGGATTTGTCTCATTTGATATCCGACCATTCAAGAACCATCGATCAGGAAATAAGATTGATAGAAATTACAAATATTTGTCTCAGAGTTTCTAATTCCACAAGTTTAATATCTCTTAGATTGATCTTGTGTGGTGAAATTGATTAGGAATCTCTATAGCCATTTGAAGAGAGTAAGTTATCCTAATTGTTAAGGTTTGTTTGATATATTCTTATCCTTGGAATCCCTCGTAAGCAGAAAAACTTCCATTATCTCGATTGTATATATTTTTAAAAGAAATCAATAGGTTATTTGTTAGAGGCAGGGACTTTTAGGCTTGTACAAGGACGTCAGATAGGGGAAACAACTGCATAGGATTACATTGGATCCACTAGATGTAAGGAGCACGACTGAAGTTGAATTTCTCAGAGAGTCAATTCAGTCTCAACTACATTTCAGTCCGAAGTTTGACGGTAGGCTAGTAGTTATAGCGTCTTAATGCAGTATGGTGCTAACTGGACTAGGTTTAGGTATATTTCTACAAGATTGTAGTTTTCTCGTGAATAAATTTTCTGGTGGTCTTGTGTTATTTATTTCCATATTATATTGCTTAGGTTTATAATAGAAATATCATAAGTAGTAAGTTAATCAACCTAAACAGTTTTTTTTAACTCAACTGTATAGAACCTACATGACTTGTTCTTGTGAATTCCTATAAATCTTGAAATATAGATCACAAAACTTGGTCTCCTTGGAATTCGGTTTATGTACATCTTGGATACATCATAGGTTGTTCTTAAGTATTGATTTTTGAGATCGTCCAAGAAACCTATTTTAGAATCACGTACAAGGAGTCTTTTCTGTTGACCTGTAATTATTAATTGTAACAAGTAATTTTCCATACAAGTTCAGGAACGAAAATTCGGTGGTGTACTAGGTATGTTCTCCTTTTCAATTCGTACCTAAAAAGTTTTTGTTTATAGGGATCCAAACCTGTAAACAATAAGTCAAACTATGGTTTTTAATTTCCAAGAAAAAACTCATTGTATGGACTACCCAAATTAAGAACACAACTGGCAAGGAGATTACTCTCTTCGAGAATCTGGTATCCTCCCTAAAGGGAATTCGACAAATTGTCTCCCCTGGATATCTTAATAGACAATTGCATAATAAGTTTATCAACATCCATGATAAAACTAGTACAAATCCTTCAAATGCAGTTGATGATTCCAGTGCTGAAAAAGGATTTCTTGTTTAGTCTACGCTTTTGGACAGAATTAGTCTTTAAGATGAATTACTTCAGTCGAAAGAACGATGTAATAATCTTCTCGAGAGAGACTTGAAGAAAGTCTCAAGCAAGAAATTTCTTTAAGGATGCAACTCGACAGCTCAGAAGAAGATCTTGTTGTTTCTCTTTCAAAAAATTGAGGAGATGGAGAAAAGCATGTCTGAACTACATCCACTTTGGGAACCACGATAGGAATACTAGTTATTGTGTGGTTAGAAAGAAAAATTGACCTTTCTTCGGGTCCTTTCATATGTTTTGAGAAAAAAGATTTTTAGAACATGAAAATGCAATTTGATAATAAGATTATAAGCCTTGCGCGGAAGAAGATCCTGCAAAATAATCTTCTCAAGAAAATACTTGAAGAAAGTCTAGCATAAGATTAATTTTTGAGGATGCAACTCGATAGCTCAAAAGAGGATCTTGTTGTTTCTCTTTCAAAAATTGAGGAGATGGCGAAAAGGATGGCTAAACTAAAACCACTTGGTGGTTGTGTGAAGGATCTTTTTTCAGGTTCTTTCATATGTTTTGAGAAAATAGATTCTCAGAACATGAAGATACCATTTGATAGATAAGTAGATTATAAGCCTTTCGTGGGAGAAAATCCTGCAGTAGTACTCAAGACGGCCAAATCTAATCCTTCATCGTTGATAACATGACACTAACTATTTTATAGTTCCACATTGGCAAATCCAAAGGAGGGAATGCCAAAATGAGCCTAATAAATGAGGATGGGGATTGCATTTGCAAAGTATGATCCTTCAGGCGATAATGGGAAATGATGAGTGGTCAAAACTTGCATTTTATGTGAGAATTGGGTGTCCAGCCTAAGCCTGGTTACGACAATATGGGCACTCCCATTTGTTACCAATCTGATCCCTAGATACACCACTTTTCAAAACTAATAATCCATTTTTTTTTGACGAGCCATAGTTGCCTAGTGCCTTCCCTTATGCTAGAAAATGCCCGGCAGTGTAGATACCAAGAACACCCATCCATTTGATGTTATTAGATTCTTGCATAGGGTCAAGATTCTCGGAGTACCGAAAACAGAACACCCATCCATTTGCGTGTTACTTGTCCTATTCTTCCTGATAAGGCTCGGAGGTTGGGTTAAAAAGAATATACACAACTCTTAGGCAAGTCATTCCTGTAGAAGAGTTCCTAGTTCCCCATTTCTTTTCTTTCCTAATTGGGGAGTATTTCTTTTGTCGCCTCCTGCCTTTACTAGTTCTTAATCTGACAGCCGAATTCTAAGATAAAAATTTGGAAAACTATCGTCAAATATTTTTTGTTTGAAAACTTTATGATCATGCAATTCCACATCTTTCAACAAACACATTCTGACGAGATCATCAAGTCGGACTCTAGCCTCATGCAGTTGCGTGTGAGTTTATGATAATAATTCAAAGTTGGCTACCTTACATTTCATTCAAAATCAAATAAAACCCAATCTCTTGTTTCGTCTCTTTAATGTTAAAGGTGGATAGTAACACGCTCATCACAGCAGGCCAAGGCCAAGCTGAGAACGATCATCTACAGCCACAGAGGGCCTACAACATAGGCCTGTAACCATTAATCACGCTCTGATCGTGCGGTCCTGGTTCATCAGGACTGACTGAAGTTCCTGTCTCCTTAGAACTCAAGGATACAGAGGTACCAGCCTATATAGAACAGATCCTGTTCAAGTAAGGTCGTGTCCATTTTGCCAATTCCACTCCCTATAAACCAGAGTCCGTTTCGCAGTGTCGTCGGTGTGGGAGTCTGGGACTAAGAAATGAAATGAAATGAGGTATAGCTATTTCTGAATCTGAATCCCCTTGGGAGAGTGAACCATAAATGTACACCTTTATTTAGAAAGTCGCAGGTTCGGGACTTGCTAAATCCCCTACATCTAGTATCAAATATATCACTGTGTCAATTCAGTTTTTGTTTTCTAAAGGATTGACCGACCCTCTTTGCACATCCATGATCCAATTAAAAAAAAGATTCATTCATGGAAGAAGATAGATCTAGTAGTGGTTGTGAAAGTACATGGGTTGTGCCATTCTTATGTTTTCATTTGCATCTGCTGGGGGAGGTAAAACAGGTAAAAGCAAAAAAACTGAGCTCATAGTCGCGCATTTTCTTCAGAAGAATCTGAAGTTAATGGGAACCCTATCCACATATGCGCTTGTAATATCATTGCTCGATGGTTAATTTCTTACATCATTTAAACAGATGTGATTCTCTCTGGATGAGAAATGTGGGACTACTTTATTTAAAATGATGACTTCAGTTCAGTTTGCCAAGCAACGCCTCCCGCCCATGAATCACATGATAGGGCTTGAATGGGAATTCAATTTCTGCAAAAAATTTCACAAGTTCATTGTCAGTCGTAGATGAAAATGAGGACGATTAGTTACTATAGTTCTTGACATATAAGAATTAACACAAGTAAGAAACAAGAACAAGAATTGAACCAGCTGGCCAAATAGGGAGTATGCTATTTCTACATTGGGCTTATCCAAGTTTGAAGGGATGGACTTGCACTTCTGCCTGCGTATATGTCACAAAAGCCATGTTCACATTCCAACCATATGCTACTCAAACCATACGGTGAAAAGTACACAACCAAACCATTACATGAACCCACAACATACAATTTTTCATACTTTTCCTTGTTTGACATGAATGTCGATTGTGCCCCAAGTGAGGCTATTCAAGGTGAAAAAACAAACCGGGGAGCCGAGTTGAGTCGTAATCATCCATCCAATTGCAGTAACAAGTACGATGAAACATATGTTACCTGGTCCTGATGTGAAGACCAAGTTGAACATATTGAAAAACCGAAAACACATAAGCATGTTCTTTTAGATTATACAAAAGTAGATCATATCATAAACATATTTGTAAGGGGTCTCATCCAGCTATTGCATCAGTCACAGCTGCTCCGGCTTTACAATGTTTTCAACAAGCTGTGTGAAAACTTCAAGTAAGACGGTTTTTAATCTCACCGCTCTACATCCTTACGACTTTGCAACCAGAAAAGTAAAACATCGTTGGTTTGTAGATCCAGGTGAAATATGTAACAAAACCAAGTTGAGTTGCTGCCGTTGAAATAAGAGATGACCAGAGGAGGAATAATAAGTCTTGTTGTTGATTTCTGACGGACGGTGAAACATAAGAAAAGAGTTAAATGTATTTATGCATCACTCTAGGTATTGGAAGAGTCATCAAACAAAGCTCCACAAATAACAAACAAAAAATGGGTTTGATGAGGTTGTGACTTGTGATGATGGTGGTTTTAATAGATAACAAATGGGTATTAAGTTCATATTGCTTATGATGAGAAACCAAACCCACAATTGCTAAAACGAATGGCCATATTTCTGACAGTAAAACAGGTTTCCATAGGCGTGGTAATACCCTATTCTGTTTCGGCTTTCTCTAAAGTTTTCTGTTTTTTTGGTCAAAGTAACAGGCAAAAAAAACAAAAAAAACTAGGAGAAAAGCCAGAAAGTAGGACCAAATATCAAAAAAAAAAAATTAATAAAAACAATAGAAAAAAGTTTTAATTAGTACTCTAAAAATTTTACGGAAATACTGTTCCAAGCACTCTTCACCGCACTAACCACCACTCAAATGCTAGGTGTTGCACAAATAGTGGTCCAATTTATTCAGCCAGGACCCACAGTAAAAAAAAAGATACACCATTTTAAAAATGTAGGGTTTAGATGTTGTGAGCTGTGAGTAGAGTGGTGTTCTGTGATGTGAATAGCACCACCCAAATTTTTAGAAACAAATAAGATTAAAGAAAATTTGTAATAACAAGTAGAAGACTTCCCATTATTTTTCTTGAGATAGTTGTGTTTTTTTCGACTCCAACCCAACCAATATCTTTGATGACACTCCAAGATCTTTCAGAGAAACTAGGGTGTTCATGTGTAGTATTCCTTTGAACGTCTCCAAGGATGAGTCTCTCTCTCTTCCAACAACCACATTCAAAGACTTGGTACTCGGGTCATAACATCTTATACTAGTCTGGGACCAGATCAAGACTTGGTTGTTCTTTGTGAGAGCGAAGGGTTCATAGAATCTACCATTTTGTTCCCATTCAACGCTAAAATCCTTGCATCAAATCCAATCGCGGTAATACTCTTGTTCTATCACGTCCCCGCAACTACTTCCGTTTGCATGTTGCTTATTCTTTCGAAACGACCAAATGTCTATTGAATCATGGTCTGCATGGTCTATAAGACACATATGCCCTCCCAACATCTTTAGAAAATAAACTGAATACTTTTCCTTGGGAAACTGGATACACGGTGGTGTTGGGAGCAATTGAAAACTTTCATCCACCAAATCAAAAGATACAAGCCCGTTGATGTTGTTGTTGACGTACTTCCCATCTGCAAAAATGCCCTCACGATGCAGTAAACCAGGAGGGACTGCTGTGATGTTTCTCCAACCACTGCTACTGTTTTTTTCAAGAGTGTATACTTGGACCAGGATCTTGTCATCCCTGAAGCTGGCCTCTTATACCCTTTGTATGTTGAAAAACGATTAATAAAAAATAATTTTTTAAATTTTAATAAAATTATAATTTATTGTTTTCTTTCGTGAATGAAACTTATTAGTCTCACATTGCGGAGTTTCCAATTTTTAGTAGTTTTAAGAAACTATATAAACCTTTTAGTCTCACATCGGGGAGTTTTTCTTATTAAGTTGTATTTGTCAAGTATATAAACAAATTCACTACTTTTAAAAAATCTATGGGAAAGTGGTTGCTCTATATTTAGAGGGACCCCTAATGAAAAAATATTTTATATTGTTTTCTCAAGTGTTTGAGATTTTCCTTTATGGTTTTTTCGGAGTTGCCATGCTCAAGTTGAGCATCTACTACATATGCTAGTAGTAGGTGTAGTAAGGTGTTTTATCCTAGAGATATCCGTCCTGTGAGGGCTATAGCATCACTCTTGAGTGTAGCCGAGCGCTAATGTCTTAAGGGCAACGTGTTGAACACGTGACTCACTCTGTTTTCCCAAAGCTTTACCTTGTTGCTGTTGCGGAGATATGGGGAGCTCGTCCGTTTCATCAAATCGATCACTTCCATTATAAAGGAGCTAAGTATCAATAACTTTTGCTTATTTGATTTTTCCTTGTTTTTGATTATTGCACCCAACAATCTTAAGACATTAAAATTTGTAATAATCGAAAATGGTTGGTTGGTTTGTGAATCATGGATGTTAATTGTGGAGTGAAAAACAAAAATGAATTTTTGGTCAACTGTAGATTTTCAAGTTTATCTCTTAACCTAGAAGGAATTTCGATGAACCCTTTTGATACAACGTAGTAGACATCCTGATAGTTACCCACGTAAAATTTTAGAATTTTTGGAGTTGTAAACGTATTTTTTTGATATTTTACAAAACAGAGAAACGTTCCTGAAAAATTCTGACGGGCAGAATTTTGTTGTTAACTAAAGTAGTTTTTATGGGGTAACCATGAGTTTTTTGATATGGTGGTTCAAACGAAGTTTATAAATATAGATATTATCTTCAAAACTCATATTTTATCTGAACTAAGGTTTGTGAGATGTGTTGTATTAGGTGATTGGGAAATTACCGTGTCCGTGGTCAGAGTATAAACGAAGTTTGTGACATGAAATTGAAAAGGAACATGGCTACCAGGCGCATGTGGATGAACACAAGTCTTTCAAAGCTGACAAAGGCGATAACATCAAACACAACTCTAAGCGTAGTCTTCATAAGAAAGGTATGTTTCGTAAAACTGAATCCGGCATTACTTTAATTAAGGGTGATTGTTATGTTTGTAAAGTTCCTGGTCATACGGCAGTAAAGTATAGACAATATAAAAACCTTAATAAGTAGAAAGTTAATGCTAATTTAGTTAAAACAAATTAGAACGAGTTCATTGACATGATGTCGGAAGTTATTTTAATAACCAATGTGAGAGACTGGTGGGTGGACTCTGGAGCCACTAAGTATGTTTGTTGAAACAAAGACATGTTCACCTCTTATCAGAGGATAAAGGATGTCGAGAAACTCTATATGAGTAACTCATTTGCGACAGAAGTTGCATAAAAGGGAAAGGTCGAGCATAAGCTCATATCTGTAATATTCTCACACTGAATGAAGTTTTCATGTTCCGAGCATATGAAAGAATCTTGTATCTTGTTCTCTTGAAGATGATAAAAGATTGAAGATCTTAATTAAATGTGAAAAACTTGTTATAACTAAGGGCGTTGATTTTTAGGCAACAGTTATAGGACTTAGGGTCTGTATAATTTTAAAGGAAAATCTGATGAAGTGAACATAGTTGATTCTTATGCTTTCTTTTGTGTGTCTTTGAATTTTTTGCATGGTAGACTTGGAACCGTAAAATTATAAGTCAATGCATAAACTGCCTAGCATAGGCTACGTACCCAAATTTAGTTTGGATCTTGAACAAAAAAGTGAAATGAATATGCTATAAAATCTTTTAGCACAAATGTTCAGAGTAATTTTAAGCCCTTAGAATTAATTCATTTAGTCCTAGTTGACATGAGTTCAACCCAAAACCACTATGGTAAAAGATGGTTTATAACTTTCATGGATGATTGTACGAGGTACCATCTTGTATACTTTCTTAGGGATAAGGATGATGCCTTAGAAGCCTTAAGATGTATAAATCAAAACCAATTGGAAGCCTTGAACATAACAATTGTATCCTTAAGAAGATGATAATTGCCATGTTGATTAGTTCAGGATTACCTGCGGGCTTGTGGGGGGAGGCAGTCCTCTTAACTAGTATATCTTGAATATAATACCCTTAAGGATCAGATGAAACTCCATATGATTTATGGAAAGGTAGATGACCTTCTTATGAATGCGTCAAAGTGTGGGGGTGTTTGACTAAGATTGTCATTTCTCTTCCTAAAAGAACTAGATAGAAACCAAAAATGTTGATTGTGTCTTCATATAGGGTATGCTGAGTATACTTCTACATATAGATTTTTGGTTGTGTGTTCTGATTTTTCATACTTTGGTGTGATTTTTCTGACTTTGTTGTGAATACTATTACATAATCTAGGGATGCTGAGTTCTTTGAACATGTTTATTCTTAAACCTGTACCTCATTAGAGATGTGTTGTTGATCCCCTAGATTTATTTTCAAATAATCAGAACTTATCTTAAAGGTAGATGAAGTAAAGGTTGATCCTAAGAGAAGTAAAACAATTAGACTTGAGACTTATTATGAAGCCGACTTCATAACATGCCTAGCTTAGTCTAAGCCCTGGAATTGTAAAGAATCCTTGATATCTACTGAAACCCCATTCTGGTAAGAAGCTTCATTTAGTGAAATGGACTCAGTCCGTCGAAACCTGACTTGAGAGGTTTCTAGTTTACCTCCAGAGAGTAATACCATGAGATGTAAATGAGTCTTTAAGAGGAAACATTAGGTATATGGAACTTTGGAAAAATATTAGGCTAAGTTGGTAGCTAAAGGCTATAAACTAAAAGAAGATGTATATTTCCTTGAGTCTTATTCACATGTGACGAGATTTACTTCCGTTGAGATACTAATTGTTATTGCTGTCATAAACAAATTAGAGATACATCAGATGGATGTTAAGACAACTTTTCTAAAATTGTGAATTAGATAAAGAAATTTACATAGACCAACCTGAGGACTTTGTAGTAAAAGGTTATGATGACAAAGTTTGTAAGTTGAACAAAATTTTGTATGGTTTATAAAATAAGCACGTAAACAGTGACATGGAAAATTTGATCATGTGATAATGTGTAGTGGATTTAAGTTAATGAATCTGATAAGTATATTTACAAGTAACTTGTTAAGGATGCCTGTTTGATTGTATGCTTGTATGTTGATGATATGCTTATACTTGATACAAACATAGATGTGACTAATTCCACTAAAAACATGCGCTGAATGAGAACGTTGATTTGAAAGACTTAGTTCCTGTTGATGTAATATTAGGGATGAGGATTAGAAAATAATCTAACATATGTAGTCTTAGTCATTCTCATTATGTTGAATTTGTGCTTAAAAGATACAATCAATGTGATTGTAAGCCTGCTTGTACTCTGTACGATTATTCTTGTAGACTCAAGAAAAAAAAGGTAATGGAGTATCTTAACTTGAATACTCAAGAGTTATAGGATGTCTGATGAATTTAATGAACTGTAAGAGTCCAGAAATTGCCTATATTGTGAGTAAGTTAAGTAGATATAATTGTGGTCCATAGCAATAGCATTCCGATGCACTGAGTAGAGTATTATGGTACCTAAAATACTCTATTACCTTTTATTTGGTTTATGAAAGGTATCTTGCTGTCCTTGAGGGACTTTGTGATGTAAACTGGATAGTTGACTCAGGGGAGTCTAAGTCTACGAGAGGATATGTTTCACTCTAGCATGAGGGTTTGTTTTTGGAAGATTTACAAACATATATTGCTCAATTCATTATGGAATCTGAGAGTATTGAGTTAGATAAAGCACGAGAGGGGGCCGAGTGCCTAAGATGCTTTTTAGAAGACATTCCACTCTGGCATAGTCCTGTGCCAGCTATATCTATACATTGTGTTAGCCAAGCTATAATAGCTAAAGATGAAAAGAACTAATCTCAATCGGCGTTATTTCAATTGATTGGATAAAGTCCAAGAAGAATATTGCGCAATCTTTGACGAAAGGTTTATCCCAAGAGATAGTTAGAAATGCATCGAGGGGAAGGGGCTTAAGCTCATAAATTAAACTTTCCATGAAGGATACTCAACCTTGCTGATTGGAGATCCCAAGATCAAGGTTTCGAATGAGACAACTAATTTGTGGTGGGTAAAGATAAACACTATCAGAGAATTTTATTCTCCGTCCCTTCCCTATGGTGTAGGTGATAGTGTGACTGCATGTGAAGGATGACTTTTAAGAAGTCTTAATGAGTTCTATAGTTTCAATTTAAGATTGAAGTGGGGTGTAGCAATAACACTCTTTATGGAAACTCACCTATCTGAATGAGAAAGTGGGCCTCTTCCTATGAGAATATGATCTTTGACTCTCTAGAGCATTCTGAGAAACATGATATGTCCAGGGCCAAATTGGACAAAACGGCACGAGCTTGGCAGCAACCTTGGAGATATCACCCGTGGTTGTTATCACGAATTACATCAAATGCTAGCAGTTCAAGACATAGTTCATTGTCTCTAGCAAGTAATTCTGGTAATATCTCACTAAGCAAAGGTTCAAGACCTCATGGACACCTCTGCCTAAAATGGTACTTCCTGCGCTTTTTATGTGATTTTCGTTTTGATGGTTTTGGTATTACTGGAACTTAGGACCTAAAGGTCACTAAGGTTTCACTAGTTCATTCTTTTTCACTTTGGTGAAAGATACCTATAGTCTCACCATGTGAGAACTAAAGATGAAAGCTCTCATTACTATTATGATTTGTGCAATCCATAGTATGACCCTGGGGTCAACACATTTTTGTGTGAAGGAGAGGACGTAAAAATGACTAGTATGATTTCAACACTTGCACAATCAGTCTGTTTGGATCGTGAGGTTGGGATGTTGATTTACCAAGATCTATCTGTGTTTTCATGTTTTATTGAGTTTTCATTCACGTGGGGGATTGTTGGAAAACGATTAATAAAAAATAATTTTTTAAAATTTTAATAAAAATTATAATTTATTGTTTTCTTTTGTGAATGAAACTTATTAGTCCCACATTGTGGAGTTTCTAATTTTTAGTAGTTTTAAGAAACTATATAAACCTTTTAGTCCCACATCGGGGAGTTTTTCTTCTTAAGTTGTATTTGTCAATTATATAAACAAATTCACTACTTTTGTAAAATCTATGGGAAAGGGGTTGCTCTATATTTAGAGGGACCCCTAAGAAAAAAAATATTTTATTGTTAAAGGGCCCATGTCCATGGATGTGCGGTCCAGATTTGGTGTCTTTTGGTTTTCCCCTTTTAATGTATACATATGTATTATGTCCATGTAACCAAGTGAATACTGATCAATAGAGAATCCTTCTCCTTCTCCACCTATTTCTTTTTCCCTATCTTTTATACTAAAACACGTTATTAGCACGAGCTCTTCCCTGCTAATTTTCTTTTTACCAATCAACTCGAGGGCGATCTCCTGGACTTTGATTCTTGATTCTGTTCATTATCGTCAAATCAACAATCACGATGGCAGATCTCCATATTTGTTCACTCTGTTTTTTAATCTGGAGAACCGATACATTATGTGAATATAAAAAGCTATTGTTGATCGGCACCTGTTAAGGAAAAGCTACAGTTCTCATCAAATCGTTAAAATAAAGAAGTTCAATTTTTATTGGTTCATTAATCAATCACCCGCACAAAGATCAAGGTATACCTAAGTCTTTCATATTTTTTTTTAGTTCATTCTTTTGTCTGTAACAGAAAAAAAGAAAAGAAAAAAAAAAGTATAGGATGCCTTCATATGTATGATTGATTGCTTTTGTGTCTGTCTGCCATGCTTTGATTTTTTATCATTTGGTGCCATCTGTTTCATGCGTGTAAGCACTGTTTGACTATGATTTCATCATTGTTGTTTAAAAATTAATTTTCTATCAAATGCTTTGATTGTAAATATATTATTATATTTTACACAGTGAATACAATCATGGTGCAATAGTTCTATGTCACAATCAATCACAGATTAAAATATAATAATATATTTACAATCAAAGCATTTGATAGAAAATTAATTTTTAAACAGCAATGATGAAATCATAGTCAAATAGTGCTACACACATGAAACAGATGGCACCAAATGATAAAAAATCAAAGCATGGCAGGCAGACACAAAAGCAATCAATCATACATATGAAGGCACCCTATACTTTTTTTTTTGTTCTTTTTTTTTTTATTATTTCATCTGTAATACTAATGCACCAGTATATGTTAAAGTATGCAAACAAGAGATTTACGATCTTTAGTAATATATTCAACCTAATGTAAATGGTTGACATGTATAGTGAAATTTTCTTGGCTTGTTGAGATAAAGAAATTTCTCAAATTAACCTAAATCTAGCAAAATTGAAAATGGAAATAACCCCAAAGTAATGAGGGTTAGACGTACCGACTCATATAAAGCATGTGAAAAGGGACGTATATATCATGAGACAAATTTTTTTTTTCTCCAACAGTAATGATACCAAAGTATAGGGATCAATTGAACATGGGATCAACTAAAATGTAATTTTAGCCCACATCATAAATAAAACAGTTGGAAATGCACCTGGTCATAGGTGTTGGTATATACAATGTAGTGTGTACGTGTATCATAGTAACAACCAACTTTCACATCAACTTTAATGGCAACAAGAACTTTGCCTGGCCAATTGACTATCTTATCGAGCGCATCACTGCTCATTTTTTTTTCAAGATAGAACAAAGACGTCGCAAAATCTCTAGATGTACCAAGAGATAATCACACCTTGTTAAATTCCCAAGTAACCCGTGCAAATGGATATCATGTGGAACATCAAAATGATGAGAATATAATTGATTGCATCTTTTATAGTCTCTAATATATTTGGAAGGAAATATATTTTAGAGACACTAATGAGTCAATCTAGTGCAATGTAATTCACTATAATATTTGGATTATTGAATCCATATTGACTCCGACGATGAAATGTTGGAAGCTGACTCATACAAGCTTTGGGCATAACAGTAAAGAAACTTTCACTTGTCCAGAAAGGGTTATAAATCACATTTTTTTACGACGGATTTAGTACGTGAGTAGATTATCACAAACGAATTCCGTGATATAACTTGAAAACAGTAGGGACCACTATTTAACACATAAGAACTGTCATTTAAAAACGTGACAACAACAAGAATGCGTGATTTAATATCAAACTTTTAAATGACGGATTGAATCCGGGATATACAATGTGTTTATACACACCCAGTACCGTAATTTTTTTGCGCCCCAAAAGTGGCTAGCCACTTTATGAGGCCAATGTTCTTATAAGTTCAAGAACTGGGTAAGCCACTGTCTAATATGTCGTATACCACCTTTCACCCGGTCCGGAAAGGGCCCGGTAAATCAAGCCCTAAACTCAATGATAAATCAACTTAAATCTAGAATTTTATTTCCCAACAACACTTAAACCAATTGATCCTAAAAAGTCTCGCCTTTTCAGATCTTTTTCTTCTATCTCGTCTTCGGTTCATCCGAAAAGGAAAAACCCAAATTAGTTCTCCCCTCTCTATTTCAATCATCAACTGAAAGTAGGAAATACTTGTCTCCTCTCGTTATTTTTGTGTAGGTATGTGGTTGTCGATCTGTGTTTGGTCGATGTGTAAATGGTTTATTCTTAATTGTTAAATTTGGGAGTTAGGGTTCTTATGTGCATGGTGATAAGGTGATAGTCTAGATGGGTAATTTGAGGGGAGTTAGGGTTCTTATGTGCATGGTGATAAGGTGATAGTCTAGATGGGTAATTTAAGGAACCATGACATCTTGTGATTAGTAATTCCGTATCATGATTTACTCTTTCTGATACTTCTCTATTTGATTGTGTTTAATTTTCATATTTGGTCTTCATCTTCCTTGTTTAACAGTGACCTAATGCAGGATTCCATCTCTAGAGAACCAATTTTGATAGGGCTTCTTTGCTCAAATCTGTTGGTACCACTTCCAATGCTCCTCTACTCATTGACAAGGAATAATACATCAAGCTTTTTAAAGTTTAATTTCATCATATGTTCTGTTTTCCACGTAGAAATCCGATGTAGAACTCTTGTTATCTGATTTGGCTGTGAATAAACTGATGAATATGTGCAAAGTGTTTGATGAAATGCATCAACGAAATGGAATTATTTTATAAGCACCTGATATTTGAATAATTCTTCTCAAATTTTTAAAGTTAGATGCCATATTTTGGTTATGTGACGGTGGTGATGTGGGGGTGATCTGATCGAAAACTTAGGTGTCATCTTGTCTCATATTTCAGTTCTCGTATTGCGATGGCATTCCTGAATCGCCAAATGATTTTCTTGGTAATAAGAAGTTTATCATTGTTGGAGTTGGAATCAATGGTGATGCTTAAAATCTTTGGCACCAAGTCCTGCTGCAAACTTGCTCGTGGTTTTGTTGAGGCGTTTGTTCTTTCAGATATGCCCATGATGACTATAACACATAGCTTCATTGTTTTCACCTGATTCTCTTTTACTATCGAGTCTGCCAATGAATAATGATCTAAGCTAATGGTTACAAATCCTAGTGTTTAGAGCATTGGTCTCATTCATTTACTTAATAATTTTAACTATATATGTATATATATATATATATGTTAATATAAATTTACCCCGTTACCAACCTTGAATATATGTTTTTCAATAATAGAATGCTTGTTCTCCTTGTTTTCCAGATTGCTTCTGAAGGACTCAATCACCAAGTGTTGGAGGTTTCATGGCTGATCTTTGAGGAAATGAGGATCAATCGTACATGAAGTTCAGACTTAAAGTTGAGGATGTTCAAAGAAAGAATTTTCTTACCAACTGGGTAAGTAACAATCTACAATTTCATCTCTTATTCATGATTTACTTTGATACGTATATTTATAATTGTTTGATATTTAGGGAATGGATTTTACAGTTGAGATCTCTTGCAAGTAAGTGGCAGACATTGATTGAAGCTCATAATGATGTCAAGACAACATACAACTTCACCTTGAGGATGTTCTGCATTAGATTCACCAAGTAGCGAGACAAACAGGTCAAGAGAACCTGTTATGCTCAATCTAGCCAGATTTGAGAGGTGAAGTTATGTCTCTCTGTTTCAACATTTCTTATTATCTCATGTATTCATGTGTGCAAGATTCTTTTGTGCCCTTATTGGTAAGAATACGGAAATCATTGTATCATCTGTACTTTTTACTATCAGATTCGTCGCAAGATGGTTGAAATCATGGTTACCAGGCCTCTTCAAGTGATTTAAAGAATTGGTGGCAGAATTTATCCCTGAGATGATTGGAAAAGGATATTGAGAAGGGTACATCAAGCATTTTCCCATTGCAGAATGCCTTCATCAGGAAGGTCATGATCAAAAGTTTGATAAAATTATGGATGCAAGTTGTGTAATGCGATAGGGAAGGAGTACTTGGAGATGTTGCAAGAGGTGACATGACTAAATGGCCAAAAACTTATGTAAATCTTGTAGGAGAGTTACCATATTAGAGTGACAATATCAGTAGATGGAATTCCGTTTTAATGCTTAATATGCGATTTTAGGTCGCTATAATCTATCTTTCGGTTTCAGAAATTCTATGTTTTGAATGTTATTTTGGGTATTAATATAAAGTTAAATTCATCTTTAAATCGCATTTAGTTTTTGTTCAATTTAAATATTTTCATTTAATATTTTATTTCCAGTTTTAGTTGAAAATTTTGTTTCAGATACGCCGGATCTGAGTACGTATGTCTGAATTAGTGGTCTGAATGATGACACGGCATTTACATAGGACAAACATCACCTGTTATTAAATTCAACATATCAGAACCGTGGTATTAAATAACAAAATATGTTTGTGATTTAAAGTCACATATTTAATTTGTCAAATTTTAATGACGTTTTTAGTTTGTCATTTACAAAGAGTCACACTAAATAAATAACGGTTCGAATAACAGATGAAAACCGTGATAAATCGTGTTTTATAACAGACTCCATTCGTCATTTATAACCCTTTCTGGACTAGTGTTTGGTTGTGACATGATGATTGTTTTGAAAGAACTCATACAAATATCACTTTATTTGAGT
This sequence comes from Papaver somniferum, assembly GCF_003573695.1. Classification (NCBI taxonomy): domain Eukaryota; kingdom Viridiplantae; phylum Streptophyta; class Magnoliopsida; order Ranunculales; family Papaveraceae; genus Papaver; species Papaver somniferum. Next base: position 192,613,362 of record NC_039362.1, on the reverse strand, counting down.
GAACGAAAATGGGAAAAAGATTGACAGAATGCAAAGTAACGACATATCTCTCAATAAGTGTTCTCTAAATTACTAGATGCACAATCCCCCTACCCATTATGCTTTTAGGTAAGAAAGCATATCACTCATTTTTACAAAGTCTTCAGTAAAACAGGATCGAGACCATCCTAAGATGAAAATGGTAAAAAAATTCCATATTACAAAGAAAACAAGGTGAAATTTAGAAAAATATTCACGCAGAATGCGGACCATTAAAGTGATTGATGGATAGTTCCCAAGAAATTTGTGTTTGAAAACTCCTAACACATATTACACAATGCAAAGTGCAAAGGCTAACCACCCTTGTTAATTCTAGAGAATTTACATCAAAAGGACTTGATGAATATTGCTTGTTTAATAGGATCAATATAGAGCATCTTATACCCAATGATCTCGCAGAGGCTACCATCAAAGGTTACAGATGGTGCCTAAGGAATAGGTTATGCGTACCAACCTATCTTTTATTACTTTTGGCATATGCAATATTACACACATCTCACTTAATTCGTTTTTAGAACCCAATATTAGTCAATCTTTTCTGCGTACCAGTTGGTAACTGAATTTAAGCCTGACATTTGTGTTCTTACGCATTTTTGGTTGCACGATATATGTGCCATTACGACTCCACATTGTACTATGATGGGTCTTCAAAAATGATTAAGTAATTTTGTTGGATATTTACTCTCAACAATTATTCGCATTTTAAAACCTTTGGCAGGAGGTCTCTTACTGCTAGATTTGCAGGTTATCACTTTAATGAGACAGTCTTCCCATCGTTAGGGGGAGATAATAAAAGGTATTTTCTAAGGGAACGACATGAATTGTCGTGGTGTGTTCCCACTGTGTCTCATATTGATTATTGTACTCCACAAATGTAAATATGAAGTGACAAAGAATAATCAATTTTGAGAATGTACACTGATGTCGCTAAAGTGACAAGATCACACATACCAGATGCAAATATTCCTGCAAGGTTAGAAATCATCAATATGGGGTACAACCATAGACTAAGGTGTTACAATTATACTTGGTGGAAGTGTAGTTGAGGCCGTGGCTCCATAAAGGAAGATGGAGTGACCACCAGGTTCGATTAGTGCTCACCTAGAAAGGAAGTAGATGAGTAAGGAACAACCTAATTTGTATCATTAATGAAATCATCTCATTTGATTGTCTCTGACTATGTCCATGAATCAATACTGGAGGACGTTCCAAAGTTTTAAATGATTCTCGAGAACAATGAAATCCTGACGGATTATGAGAATGCACATGAGTCAATGGAAAGATCATGCGAGCATATTGATGATTAATTTCATATACACTTGCTTAAGGAAATAGAGCAAGATGAGATCGAATCAAGCTCCTTGTTGCTTAATTTCAACGAAGAGCATATTTGGCCTTTACAATCCAGGTAGAACTTGGTTCTTTGACAAATATACATGTATTTGGTGTGGTAGTGCTAACCAACCAAGTGTAAAGCCTATTGGACATACATGATTAATTTGCCACAAAGCATAACGATAAGAAAGCAGTCTTAAAGTATAAAGACTCGCCTTGTGGTGCGAGGTTTCTCACAAAGCCCTGGAATTGTTTTCTTATAATGAACTTTATAGTGTTCCGCTACTTAGTTAGCTTGCAAAAGGACTTGAAATGTAGCATATGTATGTGGTTGTTACGTATCTCTGAAAGAATCAAGAGATAAAAGATATTTACAAAAGTACTTGATAGCCTTTTGTTTCCCAAATCAAGTGACTCTAAACCACAGAGTGCGTTTATAGTTAGATAGAACGCTCACTTTTAGATTGAAGCAATCAGGCGGATGTGGTATACCCGTCTAAGTGGCTATTTGATTTGGAGGGGATAGACAAGTAAGTTATTTTTCCTTACGTATTCACAAGAAAGTTCTTGATTCGGAATTGTAGCTATCTGTGTCGATGGTAAATATTATTATGGGTACTCTTGATGTAATAAGAGACCTTAAAAGCTATTTGAAATCCGAATTTGAGATGAAAAATCCGGGGAAGGATCGACTGAATACTGAGCTTGTGGTATATTATTCCACCAGTTTTCATATGTCTAAAGTTGTCAGGAAATTTAACAAAGACATGCATCCTGATAGCACACCCACGATTAGTCGAGGTTCAAATATAAATAATTGACCATTTCGTCTAAAGGAAGATGACGAAGATGTATTGGGAGATGAAATTCCCATATCTAAGTACAATATACGCATTGTTGTATACTTAGTATAGTAATATACTCGATTAAATTTTACATCCTCAGGGAACTTGTTAGCTAAATATAGCTCAACGCCAGTGCAATGTCATTGGAATGGTACAGTGAATGTAATCATGTACTTAAAAGTAAGCATTGACATGAGTTTGTTTTATCCCTGCAAAGACATAAAAAGGAATGCTAAAGGAACTGCAATCTAAAGGTTGTTGATTATGAAGGAACAATAATCTTTTCTCCAACGAAAATAATCAGGGGGACATATAGTATACTATTTTCTAAGTCATTACCGATATTCGGTTTCGAAAAGTATATGACTAAAGGAACTATCTGGAACAACTCTGAAAGTAATCAGGGGGAGATGTCGACATCAGGGGGAGGATCCAAGGATATGATGTCGCGTATTTTACTTCGAAATTGAAGTTGTGTTGTACTCTTTTTCCCTTCGATCGAGAATAGTTTTTCCCAAAGGGTTTTGTTAGTCGACAAGGTTTTTAGCGAGACAACACTAAAACATCAAGTATGTTGAAAGTTGAAGGCATAAAGATCGCGTTGATATTACTGAAAATATCCGAATCAAAGAAATGAAACGCGATAGTCTATTAAGCAACATAACTTCCAGAATCAACAACATGGTCTTATAAGCTTTCAAGTCACCAAGGTACAGTGTGATAAACTCCTTTTGAATGCATTAGACTAATGAAAAATGTCTGACATCAAGGGGAGCATCTAATGGTGTGCTGAACCATTTTCCTTCACCGAGGTTACTTTTATCCCACAGGGTTTTGTTACTCGTCAAGGTTTTTAATGAAACAACAACAAACACCTGGAATGTAATTTCCCAGCTAAGACTATTGTCTTTCCTACAACGATTTTCTTCCTTAGGAGTTGTGAAGCAGCTAATCAACTTCAACGAAGCAAAGTGATCAACTGCAATAGATCACCTTTACTTGTATCTATCACGTTGTACTCTTTTCCCTTCGTCAAGGTTTTGTCCCACTGGGTTTTTCTTGTCAAGGTTTTAATGAGGCAACATATTTGAGTCCAACTATGTTCTAAGTTTGTTTCATATTGTACTATTTTCTTTAGTTCAGGTTTTTGTCCCTCTGGGTTTTCCTGACGAAGTTTTAACGAGTCATTAACTTAGAATCGTCGATCTTTGAAAATCGTATTGCATGTGATGAACTACATGTAAAGTACTACATGTGAATAGTTTTACCAAGGTTTTATACCACTGGGTTTTTTTCCTTGTCAAAGTTTTAATGAGGCAATGGACTTCGGCACAAGTTATCAACGAGAACAACATTTGAAGGACTATATGTGAAGCACTATGTATTAATTTTTGTTATTGAACCGCACAAGGGGGAGTGTTAAAGGGCCCATGCCCATGGGTGTGCGGTCCAGATTTGGTGTCTTCTGGTTTTCACCTTTCTATGTATACATATGTGTTATGTCCATGTAACCAAGTGAATACTGATCAATAGAGAATCCTTCTCCTTCTCCACCTCTTTCTTTTTCCCCATCTTTTATACTAAAACATTTATATTGTTTTCTCTAAGTGTTCGAGATTTTCCTTTATGGTTTTTTCGGAGTTGCCAAGCTCAAGTTGAGCATCTACTACATATGCTAGTAGTAGGTGTAGTATGGTGTTTTATCCTGGAGATATCCGTCTTGTGAGGGCTATAGCATCATTCTTGAGTGTAGACGGGCGCTAATGTCTTAAGGGCAACGTGTTGAACACGTGACTCACTCTGTTTTTCCAAAGTTTTGCCTTGTTGCTGTTGCGGAGATATGGGGAGCTCGTCCGTTTCATCAAATCGATCACTTCCATTATAAAGGAGCCAAGTATCAATAACTTTTGCTTATTTGATTTTTCCTTGTTTTTGATTATTGCACCCAACATTGTAAGTATACAAGATCCTTACAACTTTGTATTCTTCTGTTGAAGGAAGGTAACTGAATCCACTCACTATATCACCAACCCAATATTTGATGGTGCTTGCTCTTGGGAGAATTGTGTATTCACTTGTGTAAGGATAGCAGATGTAGACAGGACCGCAAAAAGATCCTTTATGCGGAATTGCCAAGCAAACCATTACAAGAATCAACTATAACATCATGTTCAACGTGGTCTTCTTTTATTGGAGGAAGATTGACCTTAGTTATCCTTGTCTCGTAAAAATCCTCCTCCTCAGATTTGGTACTTTTAATAACAGCATAACTTGCATAGTAGAGCTGAATGATAGTGCGGTAACTTGAGACAATAAAAAAAAAACAATGAGAGTTTCTCTTTCCTCCGTTCTCCAAACCACTGGTTTCCTTTAACCTATTAGTGATTAGATCCTTAGTTTCCTTTAACCTAGATCCCATAGAACCCCTAGTTTTCTTTAGATCCACTAGATTTAGAATCCATGTCTTCTGAGCATAGGTATGTGTCCATTGAGAGAAATTTTTTTCGATTATCCTGCAGCAAAACCATTCCTTCTTCAAATATTACCCTATATGAATTTCATTCTCATGGAAAGCTAATCGGTTCCTTCACCTATAACCTAGCCACAAATCTACATAATCTATTGTTTGATGCTGCAAAAAATGGTGATCTTGGAAAATGATTGTGGAAGCATGAAGACAATCAACAGTGGTTTTGTGCTACGAAGCTCTGTAATGCAAATGGGTATTATTTGCATATTACGCTTTCCAGACCAAGTCCCAAATCTTACCCGTCTTCCTTCTATATTCCCTCTGGACCTCGTTTTGAGGGCTGGTTCGCCATTGCTGCTGCTATGGAATCAATCTTAGCTTTCTCATCATCTTTAACAAAACCCAAATCTATATCCTTAAACCCAATCGAACAATCTACCCAGTCCTATACCATTCCCGGAACATCATATGCACAATCATTGTTTTCTCAAAACAAAGTGTCAAGCCTGCAACCGATACCAAAACTATCCAATTCCCCATTTTTGTGTGATTCATATGCAGCATCATGTTCTGTTCAGGCAAAAAACTCCAAATTTGGATGTTTTATTAACCTTGAGCATGCATACGCAGATATTGGTAATTGGGAAAATTCCTTCATCATCTCATCGTCCAAAATGGTAAAATCATGGCAGCATATTGGGAATTTATTATGTACAGAACTCCAAATCCTGACACCTTTTGAATTGTTTCCTATAAATTCCACTCAAGCTATCTTTCATGTGGATGAGAAATCACATGCGGATATGGAATACAAGTTCATTATAGATAAGGTCACTTGTTCTATTTTCAGATGGCATAATCATATTTGGAGCTCTCCGGTATCTCATTACTATGATTTTCACATTGAAGTCATTGGAATCCCGTTCCAGTTATGGTCTCTTAAAGTCATTCATGCTGTGGGAAACATTTGCGGTGAGCTGTTGGTTATTGATACTGCAACACTAAAGCTACAGAATCTGCGTGCAATGCGCATGAAGATTAGAAATAAGAACGACATCAACTCAATTCCAAGGATAATTAAGATTTTTGCAGGCAAGCGAATGATTATGGCTCATGTCAACGTTACAGAAATGTGTACAAATGTTGGAAGTAATTTCTTTATTATTCCACCTATAAATTTGGATCTCGCAGTTAAAAGAGTAGCTCTAGTGCCTAATTTGATGGAAAGCCCCAGAACGAAGAAAGGAAAGTTTCTTCAACCTACCAGAAATACTGCTGCATGCAAAGCCGTTACTGTATCACCAGTTTCTCCAGCAGATTCTACGGGAAACAATATCTGTTCGAGAAAGTTTGACGATGTCAGAATTGGATCGAAGAATAAGAAGAAGAAAAGGAAGCCCAGGAAAAAAAGAAAGACCAAATCCTTAACAAACTCGGTTCAACAACTTTGGCAACGTGTGGAAAAACTAAATATGGATAGTTGTTCGGTTTCTTCCGTTACTTCTGCCACTTATCCAGCTAGCGTGGCAGCTGACATGGAGATTGATGCAGTCAGTCATCAAGCTGATGTAGAAGTTCATGCACCTCTTTCAGGATTTCCATTGAAGAAAATTCTATTGATATCCCAAGCCCTAAATCACCTGTGCTAGCACCACCCTCAACAATCACTGAAAACCCTACAATCACATCCATAATCAATCACCTATCCCAAAACCCCAGTGTCCCTCCTTCTATACAAATTTCATCACCTGAACCTGAAACATATTCGTACCAGCCTCTTATTAAACTTACCAGCTCAGATTACCAATTACAAGCACCTATGCAGACCGCAAGTTTAACTTGCAGAAAGCAACCTTTGCATTTTTCACTCCAACCCTGGATATGGAAGGAAGTAAATCGTCTCTTTGATCTTGGTATCACCCTTGGCATAGGCTTTTCCTCCATGCCAAACCACTCTCGAAAATTCTTAATATCCAAAATTGCCAACACAGGACCCATCCTGAAGCCAATTCCTATTCTACGACTTAAGAAACAGATACATGAGGACTTTGCTGTGCAGAGAACAATTGTTATTGATGGAATGGAAATCTTGTCTGTACATGAGGAAAAACAACGGACAGTTCCTTTAATGGGCCTTGAAGATTCTTTTCTATCGGATGTTGCCAATGATGATTTTACTTGTTCTTCAACCACAAGTACAGACACGGATACACCGGTTTATCCACCTGGATTTGAACCTAGACTTGAAGACATAGCAGATGATGCGTGTTCTGACATACAACCTATCATTCCACTTAAGTTGAAGAATGATTTTAATGGCAACTGCAAGATGAAACTTAGCTTATATAAGACAACTCTCTTTATTGATGTTTAGAAAATCTCTCAAAACTAAACACAAGCTCTAATCTTGCTCGTATGATCAACCACAACTTCGGTGATCATATATATATAGAACTATGAATTCCTTTTCCTAATCTTATTACCTTATTACATGTCTTTCCTTTTCTTAGAACTAGATGACTTCTAATTCCCTAAGGATTACATCAGTTTCCTAATCTTGTCCTAACCAGCTTGTTAGTGACTTCTATGTTGAAGTTAATCCAACAGAGTTAAGAAGATTGGGAATCACTGTAGATGTTATAACTTCTCCACAAGCAAGAACTAGAAGAGAAACTGTTTCAAAGGGTAGTTACGATTACAAATGAGTCTTAAGATACTTACTTGGAATGTTAGAGGGCTAAACTCTAACATTAGAAGAACGGTTGTTCACAAGATGATACAAATGATAAAAGCTCCAATAATTATTCTACAAGAAACGAAAATGATGCAGTGTTCTTCATGGGACATAAGGCAAATATGTGGGTATAGAAATGTTGGGTGGACTCTACAACAATCTATAGGAAGCTCGGATGGTATGTTGATCCTCTGGGACAGAGATCTTGTTGAAGTAAGTGACTCTCTTGTAGGTGAGTACACTCTTTCCATTCTCTGCGCTAATAAGATGGATAACTTCAAATGGATTCTCACAAATGTATATGGTCCAAATAGACCGGTTGAAAGAACTGAATTTCGGGTGGAGCTGGACAACATCTGTAGATACTGGAACAATATTCCCCGGTGTCTCGGAGGTGATTTCAATACTATAACCAAGTGTGATGAGAAGAAAAAATGCAATAAGATTACTAGCAGCATGAAAAAGTTCAACGAGTTTGTTATTGAACACGATGTTATTGATCTGCCTCTAAAAGGAGCTAGATATACTTGGTCTAATGGACAGAAAACCCGGTTATGTGCAGACTTGACAGATTTCTCATCTCACCTTCCTTTGAGCAACACTACCCTTTTGTTTCACAATTAGCCAAAGCAAGACCTACATTGTTTCTGTGCGGTACATCGAGACTTTTTGTTCCAAATTATATCAGTCTTTCTTAGGCTTGCACACGGTTCGGTTCGGTGCGGTTAGTTGTAAAACCGTTCAACTAACCGTTTATAGTGCGGTTAGCACATTTAAAACCGTAGCCGAACTCAATAGTATTCGGTTCGGTTTTAACCATAAATTAATCTGTCAGAAATTCTGATAGATTTTGTACCTGCACCTGTACAGTGTACTTCCATTCCATACTTAAGAAATAACAGCTTACCATACTTAATAGATTAAACAGGTTCGTTCGATAAGAGTCTAAACTCTAAAGATCAAACACAGTGTCACACACATAATGAAGTCCAAAAGCAAGGAGTCTAAACTCTAAAGATCAAACACACATACACACAATAGTCTTAAAATTTAACATAAGAAGGTAGCACGAAGAGTTGAAGACAAGTAAAAGACTCCAGAGTCCAGTCCATCCATCAAATTCTCAAGCCAATAATCCCCTTAATCCTCATCCTTTCCCAAAATGTCTGCAAAGAAAAAAACTCAAAAGTCAGATCAAAATTCGTCACATCATGGGTAATGTACGTCAAGTGTCTACAACTAGTACACCACACAACTTGAAACTCCAAGTTCAAAAAGGACAGGGAATGAGTGAATACAGAAAGTACCATAAAAAGGAAAAGGATTATAAAAGTAACATAAAAAGGACCAGCACCACACAACTTGAAGAATCAAGTATCAACCACTTTCTCTTTAATCTTCATATGCAAGCCCTAAGCAATTAAATAATCATAGATAATGAAACTGAGTGCAACTGACTGCAAGTTTGCAACTCCACTAACCATAAATCATGATATGCAAAAGAAATGACAACTATAGAAATTTTAAGTCAAATAAGAATTCAATCATGATATGTAAAAGGTGACTGCATTCATTCAAGTGAAACTCTAACTGGATTCATTCAAGTGACAAACAGTTCTAACTGGATTCATTCAACTATATAAATTTTAAGTCAAATAAGAAGAGAATTCCATTACCTTCTTCAATGATGGCATTATCATCTGGTACATAGTCACATATGAAATCAAGAGAGATAGGTTTCTGCAACCATCTTTGTGTATAGAGAAGTGCTTCAATTGTCCTGGTAGATAGCGAGCTTCTCCATGGAGTAAGAATGCGCTTCTCGGTACTGAATGCAGACTCTGAAGCAACTGAGAACACTGGTATTGCCAAAATATCCTTCGCCATAAGTGATAGTACCTTATACTTGGTACTATTAGCCTTCCACCATGCCAGAATATCAAAATCCCTTGTTGATGTTTCACAGTCATCAAGCAAATACCTTTCCAGTTCAGACATTGGATGAGTAGAGTAAACATTAATTCTTCGCCTTTTCTTCCTCGACTCAAGCATATCCTCAATGTTCTATTCTTGCACACAAACTACCATATCATCCACACCTGCAGCAGTTGTTGACCCAGTACCTAAGACATCAGCTAAAATGCACAAATTAGTAAATGATGATGATAACAACATTTATAATATCTAAGTATGTAACAGTAGAACAAAAGCATGTAACTAAAGTTCAAAATATGATGTCACCTTCATCTGCATTAGCATTTGAATACATGGTGTTGTACTCTTCATAAAGTTTACCCATGTCTTGTTTCACAGCTTTGAAAACAGTCTCAACCCTGAAATCTTCTTGCTCATACAAACAAGATCAAACTTCAAACCAGACTCTTTCTCTCGAGGATCAAGCAACTTAGCAAAAAAAAAGAACAGAGTTCATGTCTTCATAACCCCCCCAATATGAGTTGTAATTTTTAAACATTACTTCTGCCATCTTAGAAATATGAGCATCTCGGTTTCTTATATCTCTAAGACGAACCAACTGTTCATGAATCAAAGCTAACTTCCATAAAAACTCATGTGTAGTAACATGTGTTGAAGCAGAGAATTTAACAGTAGCATCAAAGAAATTTTTTAAACATTTTACAAGACTCCTAACATATGACCAGTCTGCAGCATATGGAGCATGATGACGGGGCTTGTTCCTTTTCTTCGTATTCCTCTTTTTAGTTACATCACATTCACTTTCAGATTCACTAGAACTAAGAAAATAAGCTTCATCATCAATTACAACAGTGTCATCATCAGGATTAGATAAAGCTTCACATTCAGATTCTTTAAAAATATACTTATCTCGAAAGCTCTTGTCTTCCCTTTCTAACCTCTTAACGACCTTCTCATATGGAATGACATCTTCAAGCATTAGATATGTATCATTCCATCGGGTCTTCACATCCAAGAAAACCATCTTCTTACAATCAATCTTCTCAAGAGCAGCACATTCTTTGAATTTGGTCAGCTTAGAGGGAGATCGAGTGACATACTTGACAACTGACCTGATCCTGCTAATTGACTTGTGATACAACAACACAACATCTCTAACAACAAGCGCAACAACATGCGCAACACACCTTACCTGATAAAAGAATGAAACAAGGAAATATAAACATGTTGCGTATACAGAAAGCATGAAACAAGGAAATACAAAGTGTACAAGCAATGCTACTGATAATTTTTAACATTAATATAAACATGTTGCATACCGATTATCTAAGTACTCATGCTTTCTAAAGCTACATTTAGGATAAAATAACACTACAACTTAACTACAAATGCAAACAAATTCTCCATTCCATACAACATGACTAAGCAAAATAGCATCAAAATATTCAAAAACACTTTACAACTTTACATAATTAATATATTTCATGGTTGAAATGAGCAGTACTCAAATGGCTAAATGAAACAATTAAACTAACAAGAAGAAGAAAAGCAATCTAACCTGCATTTATTCAGCTCTAACTGTTGCTCCAGTCCAAATAATGACACTGGTTCGAAGATACTCGGTCGCCACATTATTTGCACTGGCATTGTCCAAAGTTAGACCAAAAAGATCTTCTATCCCCCAATCCAGCAAACATTTATCAAGTGTTTTCCCAATATCCACTCCAGTATGACCCTTGATCTGGCATAACAGGATGATTCTCTTTCGGAGCTTCCAATGAATATCAATGAAGTGCACATTCACACACATGTAGTTGAAGTTGTTTGGAGAGGTCCATGTATCAGTTGTGAGAGAGACTCTTTGTTTACTTTCCTTGAAATATTTCTTCAACTTATCTTTCTTATCTTTGTAGATTGTTAAGAGATCTCTGTATATGGTCATCCTGCTTGGCACCTTGAATCTAGGATCCAACTGTTCATTGTATCTTCTAAACCCTTCTCCTTCTACAATTCTAAATGGCAGTTCATCTATTATGACAAACTCAGCCAATCTCCTTCTACACATATCCTTGTCATAGCTAACAACAACCAATTGGGATGACTGTCCTGGTCTTGGTGGTGGAAACAATAGACTTTGTTGACCCTTCAGCTTCTTGTTTGGATTATCAGGACATGTGCCTAAATGTGTCTTCATGCTGGAGGTGCCATTTCCTCGACTATCTGCTTGCAACTTCTTCTTGCAGTGCTTACGTTGGGCTTGTTTGTCATTGAGCCTTGTAAAATCATTCCATACTTTCGGCCTCACTTTTCCCTTCTTCTTTGGTTCAGTTTCAGCTGCATGGTCATTTGTAACCTGCTGAGTTTCTTGTGTAGCATCAACTTGAGGTGTTGGTGTTGCAGAAGTTGTTACTTGAGTAGAATCAGCTGCAGGGGATTGAGAGGCTGGAGATGCACCTTCCATCTTGCAGCTCGATAGTGAAATTGAACTTGATCCAAGCATTACCACCTGCAACAAGCATCATTTCCAACATTTAGTTCAAGAAGCAACAATACAATCAACATTACAATCATGGAATACAATCAACATTACAATCATGGATTTCATCATCAAAACCTAGCCACTAAACTAATTATCATTATAATTTGTAACTCTAACAACTCAGTTACCAAAATCTCACTTCACAGTATTACACAAATAGTTCCAACAACAATTTCTCAAAGAGTAATTCATATGACAACAATACCTCATAGATTTAAACACCCATTAAAACCCTTTTGCTCATAGATTCATAGTCACAAACTCACATATCATAAATCACTTCAAGGGTTTTACATCAAAAAAACCTTTTTCATAATCAACACTTAAGATTGAATTCAAATCAAACAGAACAAGTCAAGTGAAGGGTTTTACCTGTTTGATCTGACAATACTCTTTTAATGAAGAATTCTAGCTGCTGGTAATCCAATACTCTTCAAGTTCTGAGAACATAAAACCAAAAAAACAAAAAATAAAAAATTATAACCCTAAATTGATTGATAAGCAGTAATCGATTGACTTAACAAATCGATTGATTAAACATATTTCAAACCATCTCGAGTATCAAAAGAAACCCTAAAATAAAAAAAAAATATAAAACCCTAGAAATTGATAAAAAAAAAATCAATCGAAGAGAAAACAACTTACTAGATCATAGAGGTGGTGGTGCTCTTAAGTCTTGAATCTTGATGGAGGTGGAAGAGGCGAATCAGGCGACTATATGCAGGAAGAGAAGATTCTGGTAATGGAGGCGACTGGAGAGAGACGAAGTCGGAGAGGAAGAGAAGAAGAATTGAAATGGCTGCAGAAATAGTTTAGGGTTTCCAGTTTTTATACTCTAGGGTTACCCGATTTTAGACGGCTAGGATTAATCCTAATAGAAATAAATCAACGACCTATAATAATTGGTTATCGGTTCGGTTAGGGTGCGGTTAATAGTGGAACCGATAGCCGAACCAAATATCCAACGATTACCAAAATTAACACCGACACCGACACCGACCGTTGGATTATGGGTTCGGTGCTATTACGGTTCGATTAGTGCGGTTATCGGTTCGGTTCTGCGCACGCCTAAGAGTCTTCCCATCCACGGGACTACAGATGGGTCCACTCGAAAATCAACAGTTTTCGTGTTTAGTGTATTTTAAAGGTCTGACCACTTTGCACATCAATCCCATCCAATTGAAGTCTACTTAGTTTAAAATTTGAATTATTACTCCACCCTACCTACTCATGTACAGTAATTAAAAGAAAAAGAAAAGATCAAAAGATCATAAAATTTTAATTTACTCTCCAAACAATATTTGTTGCACAAGAAGACTCGTACACACCTCTCTCCATCACAATCACCACTTTGACTACTAGAACTACTTCACTGTCTCTCTATTGCTCCTCATCTCTTTCTCTCAGCAAATTTTACCCATTTCTTACCTTCAAAAAGAACCCTTTGAGAGATTCATTCATGGAAGAAGATATATCTAGCAGTGGTTGCGAAAGTATAAACAGTACTTCACAAACTAGGAAAAGAAGAGCTGAATCTGAAATGAAATGCAGTGAGTGTAACACTGTAGTAACTCACATATGTGGAAGAACTCAAGTAAGAAATTAACAAAAAACTTCCATTCAATCTTGAATTCTTATGTCCATTTCTTGCTTCTTCTTTTGATCCTTACTCTATTCTTCTTCTTCTTCTTCTTCTTCTTCTTCTTCTTCTTCTTCTTCTTCTTCTTCTTCTTCTTCTTCTTCTTCTTCTTCTTCTTCTTCTTCTTCTTCTTCTTCTTCTTCTTCTTCTTCTTCTTGTTATTTGCAGTCAAAGTGTATTGCTTGCTATTTTAGAGACAGAAGTAGTACTGCTAAGACCACAACAACATCTACACCACCAGCACACAGAAGGAAGGCCTCTACACCAGTAAGCAAATGGAAGAGGATACTTTGTGCTTCCAACCATTCTTCATCATCCTCTGTTCATCACCATCAACAAACACCTCCTCCTCCTCTTTCTTCACCTTCCATGGCATCAATTAGATTGTCACCAGGGGATAACCACTGTCTTCAGGTTCCAAATGATTTCATTACTTCTCAGGAAAAGTTATTTCAAATAATGCCTCAAAACCCTCATCTGAAACCCTTGGAAAAAGACCCACCTAGTGCTAGAAAGGGTATGAAGCTGATGTTTGATTTAGACTTCACTAATCTTGCTGAGAAGTTGCAGGAATCTGTTGACCCTCTTGAGTTTTATGCTAAAGCAGGGGAATATACTTGGCAGATGACAACTTTGGAAGAAATGGGGTATAATGTTGTCAAACTGAAACAGAAGTTTGATGTACTTAGTAAGATTTCAGTGATTGGAAAAGCAAATAGAGATGAGATTGAGGAAACTAGAGAGAAGATTAGAGTTTTAGAAGCTGAAGCAAGTGCTAATCAGAAAAGGATTCAGGATTTGGAAACTGAAGTTCAACAATTGAAGGATGAATTGAAAAGTGAAGATGAAGAAATTGAAGCTATGAAGTTGCTGGAGAGGGAATTAGCTGAAGAAAAAGCTAACAAGTGGAGTGCCTTCATGTCAGTTGCAGCAGCACCTTGGATTTGAGTAACAACATACAACACAAATAGGAGGAAGAAAGCCAAGTATAGATGAAAGGAAGAACTAGTCTAGTGAAGCAAAGTTAAAATAGTGTTTCTGATTTACTTTTGAGATTGTAGTGAAGCAAAGTTAAATGTGACAATCCATGTTATTGTTGCTTTTATGTTGTTGTCTTTGGCCAATTTGGAAATGGTGATAGCCTCAAATGACAAGTTCACCATGTGGATACATTTGCAGATGCAGGAGCTAGTTTTTGTTTTTGCGATATTGGGTAGATTTGAAGCTAGGTTCTGTGGGTAATATGCAATCTAAACGTGCAGGTTTCACAGGCCATCCTCAAGTTAAGCAGGTTAAAAGTCCTGCTGCTGCCCCTCATTTGGCATGGCGCCGGATGGTGAAAGTATTTGAAGTTGGAAAGAAGGTTTAAATTTAAATTTTTTCTGAAGTACAAGAAATGCTGCTAAAGCAACTATTACACAAGCAAACTTACACACAGGAGCTGGTACTTCACCTTGACTGCAACAAAGTTGTACCAGTACTCTCTAATCAAAAGAAAAAACCAGAGAAACATAAAGAGACTAGGGTGGCCAAAGTCATCCCAAGCATGGATTGGTTGATAACCATGGAAGAAATAGACCCGCTATCGAACGGAGTGTTGTCAATAAGAGGTTGCTGCATTCCTTGAGTAGCAGTGCTGGCGGCTCCTCCTCCAAAAGCAGTAGCAGGCTGATAATGATGCACAGATGGAGAGAGAGGTTGATGTGCACTTAAACCACCTGTTGCTGGTTGAGCATTACTTGAATCAGGCTGCTCTAAGTCTTCTCCTGGTTGGCTTAGATCCTCCTCGGGTTGTGGAAATTCATCTGGTGTGTTTAGTGCAGTACCCTGCTGATGAGCTTGACTTGCCTGGGGTTGTTGTACAGGTGCTTGTAATTCATCTGGTTGGCTTAGATCCTCCTCCGGTTGTTGCACAGGTGCTTGTGATTCCCCGGGTTGTTGCGCAGGAGCTTGTAGTTCATCTGGTTGGCTTAGACCACTCTGTTGAGGAATATCCGCCTCGGTTTGTTGCGATTCTACCCGTGGAACAGCTAACTGAGCTGTCTGCTGCGATCCTGCTCCTAGTTGCTGAACATTGTTATCCAATGGCTGTCCAAATGGACCTCTATCATCTTCACCATGAACTGGAGAAGCAAAAGGTGGAAGTGCAGGAGCTAATCCAGGTGCCCCAATGGATCCACAGTTTTGGTTGACAATGGGGTTATCACTTGCTCTCCAAGCCAATTCACCTTCTTTATCTATTATCTGCATGTCACCCCTGTCAATCAGCACCAGCTCCCTCAAGTAGTTGTCACCTTCCACATCGTTGTCCCACGCAGAGTTGCTTCCGTCGAAAATCTCAAGTCCACCTTCAGAAAACACTAGAGTACATGTGTTGACATTGCTAACAGAAGTGCATTCTGATTCCCACACACTTGCACCATGTTCTTCTTGGACTTGGATGTAGCAGAAATCATTTCCAAACCCACCAGCACCAAACGAAGTCTGGCGACGAAGGAGATATGCAGAATATTTTCCTGAAGGAGAAGCGAGGAACATTTGAGATGTGCCAAGTTCTGATGTTTGTTGACTTAGTGGTGGGAGACTTGCAAGAACTTGCTGTTTCACAACCCTCTCGATTGTACCGGCCGGTGCCAGAGAATGTGAAAGCAGGCCAGAGTAAGAAAAGAACAAGACTAGTAGCAAAGAGAGGAAGAGATTGTGCTTAAGGAAGCCTTCCATTTCTCAGATGAATTTCGTGTTGCAAATGAACTTCAGATGAATTCTAAGAAATAGATGAGAGTATGAGATGATTGAGGAAATGATCGGTTCCGACCGTTTATATAGCGGAGAGTTTCCGGCTAGAAATTAGTGGAACTGTTATTGCTATTGAAGCAGTTTAACCGACTTTTTAAGATTTTAGTGTTGGAGCAGTTGAGAGATGATTAAGAACTCATTGTTATTCTTTCAACAGTTAAAAGCAGGACTAAAGTTTATAAACCACCACCTACCTTTTGTTTCACGAAAGTGGTACTTTCACCTTTTCATTTTTGACTGAAAGTATCACTTTTACTGAAACGGAACCGGAGGCATTAGCCGCCTCCGGCCTTCCTGCAGGAAGTACAACTTCTCTATATAACAAAAAATATTCATAAAGGATACATGACTATATGTTGCACTGCTTCTTGATTCAGAAAATTGGCAAAAGGAACAAAAAAATTACACAGAAGAATTGTGTCAGAAGAATACAAACAATTACAACAAGAAGCTAAGAATTTTTACCTAGAAAAAGTTACACTAATTGACACATTAAAAGGATCAGTAGTAGTAATTCATTCACAAAAAAATTACTATCTGTCCTTTTCTTTTTTACATTTTTCTTACCTAAACCTCAAAATAAGATCCAAATCTGACTGAACCCACCAAGATATCATCATATTCTTCTTTTAGAAGTTATGCTGCAAAAACAAATTCTGTCGAGGCGACGCAGGTTTAATCTCTTCCTCTAAACTTTTCAAACCATCACCTCCAACAACTGCATTTCCCTGGTTTTTCTGGTCCAAGTTCTTTGCATCCACTGCGTCGGCTTCTGAAACCGAAGATTTCCTTCTCTGTGAGGAAGCAACACTTGGGAATGTGATCCATGAAGGAGCTCGAAACTCTATTCTGTGATCTTCTCCTTCTACAATGTCCATCTCCAATGCTGACCTACTCGAGGACCTTTGTGAAGATTTTTTGTTCATTCTACTACTTCCCAGAATCACCTCGGTTGGTAATATTGGTTGATCGATACTGGGACTTCCCATCAGAAGTGCAAGAGCCTGTTCTAAAGCTGTTGTCACTTTATCCATGGATGGCCTCTCCTTCCCCCTCATTCGAACACATTTACTGGCCACAATTGCAATTCTTGTTAAGGCGTCGAGATCTTCTGGAGGCTTTAACAGTGGATCCAATATTGTAGATATTTCGCCATTTTTTATCAGTGGGGCTGCCCATTCAACTATATTTCCATCTTCGAATTGCATATCTATGGCTTTTCTACCACTTAGAATTTCCAAGAGCAGGACGCCAAAGCTATAGACATCGGATTTCGTAGTGAGGTAGTGAAGTCTGTAGTACTCAGGATCAAGATATCCTAGAGTTCCAGCTGGTGGCTCAGCTAACGGTGAGCTACTATCGGAAGGACCTAATAAAGAGAGACCAAAATCAGCAACACGAGCATTGTGTTCTTCGTCAATGAGTATGTTTGACGACTTGATGTCTCGGTGAATAACTGGCGGGCAAGCATACCCATGCAAGTATTCAATTCCCCGAGCTGCTTGAACAGCAATGGTGACTCTCCTGACCCAGTCCAATTGCTCCCTGAGATTAGGATTCTTGCCATGTAGATGTTGATGCAGAGACCCATGAGCCATGAACTCGTAAACCAGAAGCCTCTCTCTACCTTCTTCACAATAACCCAACAGATTTAACAAGTGTGCATGGTTTAACCTCGATAATAAATCAAGTTCATTATGGAATTCCTTTGAATTCTTCTGAATATCAGCTGACATTATTGCTCTTTTCACAGCAACAAGCGTCCCGTCCTTTAAAACCCCTCTGAACACAATAGAAAAGCTTCCTCTCCCCACTTGAGATTCTTCTTTGAACCCACCAGTGGCCTTCTCAAGCTCCTCATAGCTGAAAACATGAGCTCTCCTAATCTTACGTTCTTCCATATCAGGCCGGATTTTATTAGTCTCTTTGCTTACAGCTGAAGAGCTAACACTGTTCTTCGTGTCTTTTGAGTCCATTTCCGAACACTGACACTTCTGCAATTTGTAACGTACATAGAGGCACGCAGTTAAAGATACCGAACTTACCAAGAACACAGCGAAAACTAGTTCTGCAACAAAGATTGGCATCTGCAAAGACATGAATTTCCCCTTCTTCTTCTCTTCCTTTCCACCTAAAGGATCGGAAGAACCACAACTTGATAAGCACTCGCGCGAAACACATCCCGAACAGTTGAATTCACACTGTCGATCAGACTGCAGAGTGCACGGACTGGTCTGATGCATTTCAGAAGTAGGACACCCATTACTGCAGGGCAAGCAAACTCTAGTATTAGGAGATTTGCACGTTTGACTTCCACGGTTGAACTCATAAAAACCTTTGCTGCAAGGAGTAGATACACATAGCCCTGGTGAGACAGCCAACGGTAGAGAAGAAGGGAAACCAGTGCCCCAACAGATGGGTCGACCGGATCGCTCCGCAAGAACACCACATGTGAAGTAATCTCCAGCAGCAATTTGGAACACCTTGACCCCATCCGGAGTCGGCGTACTTTTCTCAAGATGAAAACCCCAACAAATCACAGTACGGTCAGATAATCTGATCCCACAAGCATGGAATCTACCTCCTACAACCGAAGACATTGGATCTTTAGGAGCTAAGTCCACATTTCCTCCACCCGACGAAACAGCAACAGAAGTTTCAACCTCCAAATTCAAACTCTTACCCCAACACAAAACCTTAGAATCTCCTTCCAAAATTCCACAGACATGATAACCACCTGCCGAGATCATTTCAAACTTGGCTTCAGGTATTAAACCAATGACATCACTCCCAGTCTCATCTCCCCAACAATGCACAGTCCCATTCTCCGCGAACAACCCACAGTTAAACACGGAACCAGCTGAGATTGAGTTAAGCTGACCATTAAATTCATAATTAGCAGTCATGTTATAACCCCAACAATCAACATACGCAGTGTTCCGTCGGTTTCTCCGGTTATCAGGCTTTCTCAAAGCACATAAATGGTGATCCCCAGCACTAATCTCCGAATAAGCAGCTCTTTCCATCATGGGTTGAGGAACACCCATTTGGATATAAATACTATTACCCCAACAATAAGGCTGGTTTGAATCCATCAAAAGACCACAAACAAAACCATCCCCAGCTGTTAAACCAAGAAAAGGAAATCTAGCAGGAGTTCCATAAATTACAGCTGAATCTGAACCATAACAAGTTACAATATGAGATTCATCTGATTTCAAACCACAAAATACAGGTCCATTCTCACCATATGATACAGCAATGGATGACATTGAACCTAAGCTACAAACTTTCAACCATAGTGAATCTAATTGAAAACCCATAAAAATCAACACTTTAACAAGAAATTGCACCCTATATTTCTCCATTATTTTACAAAACCCAGATCACAAAATCTCTCTTTAGTTTAATCAGTACTAGTACAGTATGCTTTACTTCTGAGATCCATATTATGAAAAAAAGAAGAAGAGGAAGAAGATACTAATAGAAACCCAAACCTGAAGACACTGTGAATTCTGTGGTACTGGTAAGAAAATTTCTCATTTTAAGATCAAACCCATGTTTTTGCATTTATCATCTTCAACCTCCATTTCTGAACCAGAACTTCTGAACATCTTCAAAGAGAGAGAGACCTTCCTCCAGTTTTTACTCAAAACTGAGTAGTTGCTAAGTGTTTTAACTTGAGAAGTAGTACAAAAACCATTAATGATTAAGAACCAAGATTACATTTTTCTGAGCTGTTTTTTTTTACTACTTTAATTAAACTGGTAAAAATTCTCTTCTGGGTTGTTGGATATTTGTGAAAGAAAAGGAAAGGATTGGCCTTGGAGTGCTGGGTGAAGTAGTATTGGATTGGATTTACAGTGAGGGGAAGGGAAGATGAGATTGGTAGTGAATGGCAATGGGAGTGAGAGAGAGTATTAAATGAATGGCATTAAATTCAAGTTTCAGAGAATGGCAAGTGTGTAGGTGAACACTGTAAATGAGAGAATTTAATGCTTGTTTTTTCCTTTCATCATCTTTTTGTAATATTTGCTTGCCTGGAAACCTGGTTTTTTCTGTGCTCTTTCCTTCTTCACATTTTTGCCAATTGCACGACAATTCATAGCCTAGCAGGCCACCACCACCACCACCACCACCACCATTTTTTTTATTACTTATTAAATGGAAAAAAGATCCAAAAAAAAACAAAAAATACAGTAGGAGAGGAGACAGATTTGAGCTTTGAGCACCACACCATGACAGACACTTTTTTGGAATCGAAGTCATGGATTGTCTGTGAATGCCTGATTGTTGCACTTTGGCCCGGAACGGCCCGTCCAGTTTTTAGGCTGCAAACCTGTTAACACTCCAGGTCCAGGGTCCATGACTCCATCGTATATTAAATATAAAAAGAGAATTAAACAAGTTGTGCATTTGTTAGGTGGATGTATTACTGTTGTTAGAGGCATATTAAACAAGTTCCAATAATATCAATTCGAAAGTAATAGTAGATCATGACACCCATGAATGAAATTACCGAGTAGTTTTTTTCCTTTTTTTTTAACCATTGATTATTTATGTGTTTACGATACACACACATCGCACCATCCAATGTCTAAATGCATGTAATTTTGATTCCTTTGTATTGGACGCGGAGACGAACAAAATAGGAAGCCTTTGAAATACTTCATTTCAGTGTATCGTGTTTTCATGGAAATATTCGACACAATGTTCAATCAGCATAATATCCCACTACCATTTCCTCCGTCCAACCAATATATATATATGGGGAATTTACAATTTTCTATTATCTTGTAATATTATTTACTTTTTTATAAGGGAGAATGTTTATTCTCACACCATGTCACACACTATATATCTTCTTTGCGCATAAAAACTAAACAATAATGGATTTGAAACTAATATTTTATGGGATATATGTAATACTCTTATGAAGCTTTACGTTCCTACAAAAAATGAGCGTATTCCGAAATACAAAACGTCACTAGAGCTGCACAAGACTCGGTCTATTTTACCTGTACTGGTCAGGAACCGAAAAAACCGGTCCGGAACCGGAATAGTTGGGACAGGGACTGGGAATGGATTTCAGAACCGGTTGTATATGAGTATAGGTACCGGTTCTAACCCTATTCCCGGCAGAATCGGACCCAGAAATCCGGTGTATAATAACCGTCCATATTAGAGAATCCTAACCACTGATGCTAGGTATTCATAGCATCTTATAATCTATCGAGCAGAACTCATTAACTCGTTATTTCTTTCGTTCACTCTTTATAGTTGCCTCTTTTTCTTGTTTTCTCAACTGAAGGATAAAAAACAATCCATGGTTCACATATTTTTAACCAGAATCACCACCACCACCTTATTCTTCACCACTACCATGCAAGGTGAAATTGTTGTTGTGAATTAAAAAGAAGCAATTGATCCGATCATCAGCACCACCTTCTTCTTCACCACTACCACCAGTTACCATCAACGAAGAATATCGGTTACTGATTTACTTCTCTTGAATATTCAATCAACAACAACAAGTCAAGGTAAAAATTTATTCATCTGATTTAGGTTTTGTTCAATTAATTGCATGTCTATTTAAATTGTTCAATTGATTTTAGATCTATGATCACTTCTTCTTCTTCACCATCTCTAATCGCATGTTAGGGTTTGTTATTCTGTTTCTAGGAGATTTGGGGTTTGTTGATGCTGGCTTGTTGCTGCAATGGAAGAATGATGTTGTTGTGCATGGAATTGAAAGGTTTGCTACGAATTTGAAGTCAAGAAGGAAATACAGGTTGGGTAAAAACCCGGTACCGACTTGTACCGGACCGGTGTTACAAGTCCAGGTACATGTACAGGTACCGGTCCTCAAAATGAAGACCCGGTCAACTCCAGGTACAGGTACCGGGTTCATAAGAAACCAGGACTGTACCGTCCCATGTGCATCCCTAAACGTCACCATTTACAAATCTTAATTTAAATGGTGAAAAATCAATTGATTTTTAATAGCTCATATTCAAAGTCATAGATGGTGATGTTATATGACTCGGAATGAAGTCATTGTCGGTAGGTATGTAGAGATTTGCAACATACCTCCAAAATATTAGCTTCGAAACTGATACCATTTGGTTTGTGTTCACATAAAAGACAGCAAAGATAGTGTGAAAATAAAAGTGTAAGGGAACCTCCCTCTTATTGATTATATATGGGTAATTATATTGAGAATAAAATAAAAGTTAAAATATGATAACAGATGGATATCCATGAAATTGGTTGCATTTTTTTGAAGATGCAATCTTCACCAAGCAAATCTTTGATCATGGAAAAGGTTATACAGTCAATCTCAGTCATAAAGAAGAGACCTCTTCATGTACAGATCGTTTTGACACTTTTATAATACTTATTCGTGATTGTGGGGCTCGAGAATTTTTCCGAGCAGAGATGCTCAATCTTCACAACTTGTTTGCGAAACCTTATATATTGTAAGTATTAGAAGACAACTCATTCGATTCCGGTGGAGAATTAATACTTCCTAGTTTATTGAAAAATCATATTTCTTTTGGTTATGTGTGCATTTTTAGTTTTAGGATCTTCTTTGGGACCTATCGCGTTGTATTCTTTTCCTTCGTCAAGGTTTTATCTCTGTGAATTTCTTTTTTTTGTCAAGATTTTTAATGAGGCAACATATACATGTCCAACACCTATTGGTGGTTTTATCATTTATCTTTTATTTTTCTTGTAATACCTTTACTTCATTGGCTATAATAAATGGTTGTAATACTGCTGTAATCACGGCTACTAACACCTTAAATTAGTCAACGGGAGCCTGATCATCGGATTTCAAGATCAACCTCAGACATTATTCTCAAAAATGCTGCACATATCTTTGGTTGTGCTCGTCTTAGCAGGGGTATTTTTCAATGTATTCTCTTTTTTTTAATAAGAAAACAAGGTAACTGTCTAGAATACAGGATGGCTTTCAGCTAATTGTCGATATATCAAGGATACAGGACGACTTTCGGTTGGGCTAGTATTAGCACCAAGCCAAACAACTTCATTTTGATACATAACAGTATTGTTTTGGCTAATTGTCGAGATAAAAGGCTGAAGAGTAGCTCAAATTTCTTGGAGGTTAGGGCCTTTCCAGTTGAAGTTTTTAAATATCTAGACTCAATAGAGAGTTTAGCTAATTTAATTTCCAATAAGTTTTGATTTTGTTCCACTTTGGTTAAGTTGCCTAGGACAAAATCAATAGCTTCAAAATTTCCTCCGTGCATCTAGTGGAATCCTTGGTGACATCTTCCTTGAACTTGTCTTCGATAACCTTCCTTAATAGATTGTAGATTTGCTTCATCTTGAGCTTCGAAAACAATATTAGGTTTGGGCATCTCCTTCCCCTATTCCAGAGATAGATTGGCTCATCTTGTTGCTCTATCAATACCAGAGGTGTTGTCCTTGTCGTTTCTTTCTTCCACACGGTTCTCTGAAGAGGACATTGCAATTAAAACAAAGTTATGATACAAAGATGTATCAACATTAGTATTATTTGAAAGAACTTCCATAGTATAATGTTAATAGTGATTCCAAAATTTTGTTTATGGGTTCTTATAAGTCTGTCAGATTTGGTATCCTGATTATTTTGATAGTAGAGGTTTTTTAGGATCTGCCCTGGGTTATGCACCACTATGTTGAAAGAGCAGAGGTGTTGAGTGATCTTGTTTGCAATAATGTAAGCAGTATGGAGTGATATTTATGAAAACAAAATCACATCTAGCTTTCCAAATAAACCAACAAATAAGGCAAAGGTGGCATTTCATCTAGCAAGAGGAGCATTTGGCTTGAACCATTTACTAATCCGATCATGAAAAGAAGAAGAGTTGTTAGACATTTGATAATGAATGCCAAAGAGCTTTATCCATACTGCATATGCAGCAGGACAGGACATCAGAACATGAGGAATGTCCTCCTGAATACACTTGCAGACTTTGCATATAGGATAAATGTAATTAAGAATGCTGGAAGTTTTAGCATTGGTTGGGAGGATTCCATGATCACATTTCCATATAAATAGATGGATTGATGGAGAGGTGTCCAGTTTCCATATTTCTCCCCAAAGGGTAATGGGAGTATTATTAACATACTTATCTGCTATCTGCTTGTCATATAGGGACTTAACAGTGAAAATACCCTTGTTGGAGAGGCTCCATATTATCATATCATTCATTTCACTATTATGGGTAGTGAGATGAATGGAATTCTGGATATCCCGAGAGAACCAAAGAGCCAAGACACTTAAGTTCCAATACCCAATATAATTGAGAAGTTGATTAACAATTATAAGATTTTGAGGGGAAATGAGTAGGTTTTGTTAGGTTATTATCGTTCCCATAAATCCATCTATCTTCCCAAATTTAGATTTGAGTTACACTTCCAACTCTCCAGGTGTAGTATTTTTGGATGTTGGCAATGCCTTCAAGAATACCTTTTCAAATCCAAGAATCATTAGGCTTAGGCTTGATTTCCATTCTTATCACTTCCTGGTTGGGAAAATGAGAATCCTTCATAGAACAAGTCCACAGGGAGTGTGGTTCAGTTATAAGTCTTCAGGAAATTTTTGTGATCATAACATTGTTGAAGTATTCCATATTCTTGAAACCTAGACCACCTAGCTCTTACAGCATCCTAGAAAATGTAGTACAATCCTTTTGGATTGTCCAGCTCTTTGTTCCAGAAGAAGTCCCTTTGGATAGAGTTTATCTTCTTGCAGGTAGCTTTTGGTATCTTGAAGCGGTTCATTCGGTAGATGCTAGAAGTAGAGGTGACAGTTTGGATCATAGACATAGTAGATTTCCAAACAGCTAATCTGAATTTTAACTTCTCAATGAAAGGTATAAAGGCTTGCACTTTGCTCTTTCTGGTGAATATGGGAGAGCCCAAGTTTTTATCTTGTATGTCAATCTTCTGAACTTTCATAAAAATGTTGATGTTATCAGCAATATCAGGAGCAGTATTCTTGTTAAAGAAAATGCCAGATTTTGAGAAGTTAATCATCTTCCCAGAGGTGAGGATGAAAACCTGGAATACCTTGATTAAATTCTTGCATTCCTCCATGTTGGCCTGACAAAATATCATACAGTCATCAACAAATAAAAGATGACTGATAGAAGGAGCATTGCATGTACAGATTATGGTTCCATGAATAAGATTTCGGTTCTCGGCATTCATATGGCTTCTGGAAAGAGCTTTCATGTATAAGAGGAACAAATGTGGAGATAGGGGATCCTTGTATGATACCTCTGGAAGGCTTGAAGAATTCACCGGGTGATATTGACCAAAACAACCAAGTTGGTTGTAGAGATACATTGGTGAATAAGATTGCACCACCTTGGTACTGAAACCCATTTGGGTCATAATGTTCCTGAGAAATTCCCAGTTGACTCTGTCAAAAGCTTTAGCCATGTCAATTTTAATACTCATAATACCCTTAAAACCTTTCTCTCCATTTATGGTATTCATATGGTGAATGAGCTCATGAGAAATGGATACATTGTCAGAGATTTGTCTGCCATGGATGAAAGCAGATTGAAAAGGAAAAATGAGTTTGGGCAGGAGTAGTTTTAGTCTTTTGGCAAGAAGTTTGGAGATGATCTTGTAGATAGTGTTACATAAGGATATGGGTCTGAAATATATGAGATGGGGAGTTTGGATTTTCAATTTTAAGAATATGAGTCTGAAATGAGATGAAGAGTTTGGATTTTCAATTTTCAGTATGAGGGATATGAAGGTAGAGTTCATTTCCTCTAGGATGAATCCATAGTTGAAGAATTCTGAACCATAGCAATGATTTCATTTCCAACCACTTCCCAGTTAGCTTGGATGAAGTTTGGTGGGAATCCATTGAGACCAGGGCTTTTATCTACAACCATGCTGAACAAAATATTTATGATTTTCATAGCATCAGGGACCATAATAAGGTTCTCATTTTCATAGTTGGTAATGATAGTGGGTATAAGGTTAATGATAAATTGGTTTATGGAGATGTTTTCAGCAGTTGCCATGTTTTTAAAGTGTTTGTTGATGCACTCCGAAATGTCTTTGCTATTATGAAACCAGTTATTGCCATCATCATTGTTAATGAAGTTAATCTTGTTCCTCCTAGTTATTTTCTTGGCAGAGTCAGGAAAGAATTTGGTGTTTCTATCTCCCATCTTGATGAATTGATCTCTGCTTTTAGTTTTCCAGAAACTTTCTTGTATGTCTTACCAATGCTCCACTTTGTTCTTAGCTTCCATGATGTCATTTCCTCTATTAATGCCAAATTGGTTTTTAGTGATTCATTCAAGATTCTAGAGACTCTCTTCTAAGTTGTATTTGATTTAGTCATCGACAACATTGTTCTAAATCTTGACTTTCACTTTGACATCTTTTAGTATTCTTGATATGGTGAAGGCTGAGGACCCAAAGTGGTTCTTGTTCCAGCATTCAGGAATGATGTCTTTGCATTCTTGGCGATCCATCCATGGGCCAAAGAATTTAAATGGGATTTTTCCAGACTTTCCAGTTGGGATTAGTATTGAGAAGAATTGGGTTATGATCAGACTCTATGGAAGGAAGATTAAAGATGGTAATGTTGGGGAAAATGTACAACCAATTGTCTGTCGATAATCCCCAATCAAGTCTTTGCTTAGTAAGATGGATAACCATTCTTCTATTGGTACAGGTGAAAGGACATTCACTGAAACTCAAATCATTTAGGTTGGATTCCTCAATTTTTTTCAAGAGTAAATCAGCTTCAGAAGATTCTATGGGTGTTGGAAGTACTTCTCATAATCATGAAGGAAAATGTTTAACTCTCCCATAATTAGCCAGGGGAGAGAGTTAGACTTCTCAATATTTTCAAGCATTTTCCAGGAATTCAACTTATCTTTAGTAGTGTAAGGACTGCCATAATAACTTGTAAATAACCAAGGGTTGTCATTGCTTGAAGTAACGATAGCACTGATGTGGTTATTAGAGAACTCTAGGATAAAGAGATTAATGTTATTTTTTCAGGATAGAGCAAGCCCCCCAGCAGTGCCAACCAACTCTTTTGGATCCACGAACCAATAATTAGTGACTCATATATCCGGGTAGGCTTTAGGTTTTTAGATTGTTATTGGTTTCAGATAGAAAGAAGATATCAGGATTTTTCCTATTTAGGATGTCATTAACATTCCAACCAGTGTTATGTTTCCCTGTGCCTTGGAAGTTCCATGTCATGACTGTAAAGAATTTCCAAAAATATGATACCCTAGGATAAACAAATATGAGGAATAAGTATCCTATGATGTTAAAGATGTATATGCTGAAAATATTGCATGTGTAAAGTTGAGCATGTTATAATGGATCCATCATGGTTAGGTACTATTATGTAATCATTCCTATGATTTAAATGAATTGAAATATGTAAGTTTAGGTGATGAAGTTTAGATTTTACCTCAATCTGCTGAAATAGATTAGCTCCCACAAGGATGCTAGTTGTCATGTTTGTTATATGATCCATATCCAGATCCTTATTCCGAGTGGTTCTCTTCTTGTATGGTGGAATTTGGTCCAAGATTTTCAGGTTTTGGTTAGAGTTGAAGGTAATCATCAGTTTTTCCCTTTTTGGGTCTATAAGGAGAAAGCTGTTATGGTTGCTGGTTGCATTATTTTTAAGATCATTCCTTCTTCTTTCCCATAGCAGTTTTCTGCACATTGAATTCCTCATTAGGTTGATTTTGAGTGTCAGATAGAAAGGGAATGGATGTCTATGGATTGGTGATGTTGAGAGTAATCTTTGGAAAGATAGAGTCAGGGCTGATGTCAGCTTCAGAGTTTTTGTCTTTGTTCAGACTTTGGCTCCGAGTCCTTCGATGATCTTCTTATATTTCCTATGGCAGGCTAGGGATTCAGGATTAAGAGTTGGGATGTCATCTCTTATAGGTTCTCGAAGACCATCTTTAAAGATGATGTACTCCTCATAGCCATCCAATTCCTCAGTGTTGTTTTTTAAGAAAATTTTTCTCTGAGTCTGCCTCATTTTGATAGAAAATTCTCCAACAGCATCTTTGTCTGAATAAGATCTTTTCTTGAAGGTTGGTATTGGGGATATGGGTGGGGTAATGAAGTTGGTTGGGCTGGGAGGTTGATTTTTTTGGTTAACATGCATATTGCAGTCTTCTTTCTCTTCACATAAGGGCCCAGGATGGTCAAGAATCCTACAAACTTTGCAGAATTCAATCCCATGGAGAGCATAAGCAAAATATAACCAATAGGATATAATGGGCGTTTCATAAGAATTTATACCATATTTCAGGGTTCTATGATGTCAATGTTTAGTATCACTTCAATATTCTTCTCATCTTCATCTCTTCCATAAGGCCTTTTAGCATCTTGATACATTTCTGATGGTTTGAGAATATCTTTGATATCTGGTACAATATGTTTAGGAACCCTCTTGACTAGCATCCATATCTTCACAGCATAAAAGCTTTCTTCATCAATGTATTCATGCCCTAGAAGGGGAACTTCAGTAAGCACAATCTGTTTGTTGAAGATTCATCTCGTTCCTCCTTGTCTAGAAACTCTGTAATCTTCTATACTTCCAAGCGTTATTGAGTATTTTTCCTTCTTTTCTTCCAGAGAGAAACATCAACATCTCTTCTAAGTTCCCAATTGTTGTTGATGAACCTATTTATGATTCTAGTTTCATTGGAGATTTTACTACAAAGTCTTCGAATGAAAACCTATTTCCAGCTTATTTCCTTTTTGGGTAAGATGTTTTCAGAGTTGATAAAACTTTTGGAAAATGTATTCAGGGATATTTAGAGGTATTCATTTGATCAACTAGATTATCCACGGATTCATTAGATTTAGTGACAGAGGTGGAAGCCATTGAAATTGGTTTGAGAAGGAGTTAGGTATATTGAGTAGAATGGGTAGTGATGATGAATGTTTGGATGATGTAGGTGATAGTGGTATGAACTTTAATTTGAATTATAATGTTGAATTCCTCATGGAAGTTGAAGTATTTTTGAGTAAGACCAAACAGAGGGATCAGACTAAGACCAATTGGCCAATGTCAACCATATTCGAAGTACAATTCTCATGTGCCTTCTGAATGTGTCCAGTGAAACACGGATTATTGACTACTGATAAATTTGGTGTAGAGGACTACTAGCATGGATTGTGAGAAGGACCTGACTATGTACAAAACCAACATTTGCATAAAGTAAAATAATAAATTTAGATTATATGGCCTGGAATTCTTATTTATCCATTTATTCTTGATTAAATTATTGCACCTTACTCTATGAGACCTTGAGAAATTATTAACGTAACACTTAATATGTTGATCAATAATCAGGATAAATGGTTTATGTTTAGCTTGCCAGTCGAGACTCTGAGGTGTCCCAAAAATGATCGGTTGAGGGTGGCTAGTCGGGTCATAAGTTGTTAAAAGCAAAGGGTGGTATATAATCATGCTCAGGATGGTCAAGGCTAATAAGCATAAGACTGAAACAGAAGTTGATGAGGGTTAGATCAAACCAATTGTCATTGACACGAGCTAGATTGGTAAGCGGATAGTGTGCATGTTATCTCATATCAATCATCTTGTCTGATTAAGCATGCCAATCTGATTAGCCATTCAACTCCAGAATTGGCTGAATAATGTACATGCGATGAATGTGGTTGGATATCCAGTCAAATGGGACCACCTGAATGAACCACTTGGCAGTTGTCAACTCATCCGAGGGTGTGCCGTCATATGTCAAATAGAGGATAAAATTTACGATCAGAAAATTATGGGAGGATTTTCTGCTTTTAGAGTATAGGCAATGAAAGTCTAGATGCATGATAGCTGAAACGACAAGCGAGAGAGGGTTATAAGTTCAAAAATGTAGGTATCTCTTTAACAACCATTGCGATTAATTGTTGAAGAGACCCTAAACCAAATAGTATTAATTCCTATAATACTTCCTAATGCATTCTTTTAACAGTTTCATTATCCTCTTTCCTAATCATTCATCTCCATCTTCAAATTTGTTGAAGAACAGAAGAGAAAACCCCAAAATTTTGAAATCATCAGCATCATGTCTGGTGAAACTAATATGTTTGAGGAGGAGAGGAAAACTTTGCAGAAAGACAAGAAAGTTATTCTTGAAGTTGATATTGAGCCTCGGATTCATTGGTATCCTTTCGAGTACGCAATTGAACGTTTTCCATATGGAACTGCATTTCTGCAAGGGCGTGACTCTCTTGGTTATCAAGAAAGCTTTGCATGGTATTTGGAAGATATGCAACATAATGTGAATGTGAAGATTGAGGATATCCAGCGACAGGGTGGACCACCAGGTGTTGAACATCAATTAATAGTAGACTCTCTTGTTGAAAATCTTGCTCATTTCTTTAATCATCC
Organism: Papaver somniferum; assembly: GCF_003573695.1. Classification (NCBI taxonomy): domain Eukaryota; kingdom Viridiplantae; phylum Streptophyta; class Magnoliopsida; order Ranunculales; family Papaveraceae; genus Papaver; species Papaver somniferum. The sequence goes on along the minus strand of NC_039362.1, from coordinate 192,582,593 downwards.
AAAGCCTAAGCCAATCAATCAAGATGATAGTAACCCATTTGAGATTTAAGTTCAGAATTATGAAGTTTGCAGTATTAGTTGTAGTGGTTCTGGTGTTGGAGGTGCGATAAAGAATAAGCAAGGAGAATGTGATATTAGTGATTTGGATTTGATGGATGAAGCTAATAAAATTACTCCCTTTCATGAATCTAAGAATCTAAGGCATGGATCTGATGATGGTGATTGGATTTTATATACCTATCATCCAAAATATGGTTCATTCAAAGTACATGAAAGAGTGGCAGTTGTTGCTGATAGATTCCTTGTGTCTGGACTTAGCAGAGTTGGTTTTCAATCTAATATTCTTCTTGCAGATGCAAGGCATGGTGTTCGGATGTTGGATGCACGACCATGGAGACAAGATGAACCTATGCATTTTTCGGTGATTGATGCACTGTGTCTTATCATAAGGGTGATTGGTCGAGAGATTTTCACCAGGGGGAATCTACCCACTACCGATCCAAATCTGCCAAAAACAAAACCCGATGATGGAACTTCTGTCTCCACTGATCCAGCTAATCCCGGAGATCCCGAACCATCTGTTGAGCATCAATCTCCAGTGCATGTAATAAGAAGTCAGGGGACATCGGTTCAAATGACTAGAAGCAAGATTCGCGGTGTTAGCCAAGGAACTTGGAGCAAGACTCGCCAACAAAGGAAGTAAGTAAAGATGGTTTTTTCTTGTCTCCATATCCAACTGTTCAAGGATTAAAATCTTAGCCTCAGATTGGGTGTGGGGAAATGGTTAGTATGCTTTTGGTTTTTTTGGTAGGTGAAGAACAAATTTCTTTTGTTTCTTGGGTAATTTCTTTTGGTTCTTGGACAATTTGTTGATTTGGACTTGGTATGGCTTTTACATTTGGTTTTATGAATCTTAGACTTAATATGAGGAATCTCGTAAATTTCCTTATGCTTATGTTTATGATGGTTAAGAATGTAGCTGGAATGGTTTTGAACGTTTTTGTGGCTATGATTATGATCTTTGATGTGATTGTTGTAAGCATTCAGGAAAATTTTTGTTTCTAAATATAGCGGTTTAGTAAGAAGATTGTCAGGGGGGTCCTTAAGGTAACTTGAAGTATGCTAGAGTTTAAACTCAGGATTTTGGTGTTGAGAAGAGAAGGAATGTGAGGGTTATATGTTTGGGTTTCTTTACTGCGAATGGCTGGGTTTAGGAGAGTAATTGATATAGATTCTGGGTGCAGAGTGCAAATAAGATTGAGAATTATTAGGATTTTGTATAGTGTGATGCAAAAAGGGATTTGAGATGGTAGGAAGGTAAGTTAGAGACTTGATGTTGTTGTGAATTTGAAGATTTTCCTGGTTATAATGAGTGTAAGTGATTGCCTTTGTGTCTCCTGTGATTGTAAAATTTGTGATTCCTTTTATGATTGTGATGTTGGTATTCATTGTAATTCCAGTGATTTGATGAGAATTCATAGCAAAACTAGGTAAGAAATATGAAGATTAGAGAAGAAAAACAGAAAGAGAAATAAAAAAAACAAGACGATAGACAAAGTAACGGAAAAAAAGACAAAGTACCATAAAAAAAACCGATAGGAAATAACTGTTACAACATTATAAACAAAATAACGGGAAAAAAAAATAGCCGGAACTCAGGAGAGAGGGGAGAAATCAGGTGAGACTGAAAGTGAGAGAGAAGCAATCGTACAATGACAAAGAGCATTTTCTTTTTTTGGTATGCACACTGGAGTAACTGTTCTGCCAATGTATTCTCAATTCGCAAATATATGTACTCCCTCCGTAATAATATGTAGATTTCTGTGTAAATTTACACACAACCTGCCTATTATTTTAAAACTGAGGTAATATATATATATATATCCAACAGATGATGTATAAAAATGATGATTCAAATGTATAATATATAAAGTGAAAATCAAGTAAAAGATTCCACAAATCTTATACTAGGATCTTAAGATAATGACTATCTCTAATTTTTAATCAATTCCATTTTAACAGACCTTAGAATAACCAACCCTATGGTTTCCAAAGACGATCAAACAACTATAATTCTGAGGCATGAAGAAGTAAAATCCAAGGTGCTAAAATACTTCAATTTTAATATAATATTATTATTTTAAGTCCTCATTTTCAAACTCTCAAACCATGACCCACATTTGTCGAGGTTATGTTCCTTTTTTATAATTTCTTTTGTCGAAAAGGGTCCATTGTCCCTTGATATTTAAAAATAAAAAAAAAAGTTTAGAACTTATAATTGTGGATTTACTCAAAAACAAAATTATGATCTGATTAGTAGAGAAAAAGAAGGGGGGAGATAAGATTATTTTTGACAAAACACACATTTTCCAAACAGAAACAGCTTTAGATTGGTCACATGTGAGTGAAGAAGAAAAAGTGAGATTCAAATAAGATCTTCTTGGTTGTTTCTCAAAAATGATTGAGATGATAATAATAGTAGTGTTAAAACTGTTGATTTCGGTGGTGGCCCGTTTGATTAACAGTAAGCAAACTAAGCAATCATAAATGAGTAGGAAAGTAGGAAAATATTGTACATCATGCAATCCTTGATTGCCCACAAATGAAACATATGTTTTGTCATGCATGATCCAAAGTTGCCGGATACTAGTATTCACAATCTGAATTAGATACACATTAGCGTTTTTCAATGGTAGTAGGAAAAGAAGTCATTACAATATCAAGGTTTTGCGGATCGTGATTCACTACGAATATATACCACCTCCGTTTTTTTTCTAAAAACGAAGATATTTTCATTTTTTCATATTAGCCAAAAAATACATGTCAAAATTGGAGTATACCTGAATTAATTGGAGTATACCTAATAAGACAAAACCCGGGTCACTATGAAATAAAACACAACATCCCTTAACCAGTTATTTATAAAATGCCTAATCGACTCTTGTTTAATTAACATTAATAATGTGTGTAGGTTAATTAATTAATTTAGTTAATTAGTTTAATTAAAATTCTCAAATTAGGTATTATTTGGATTGAACTTATTGATTATGTGTTATGATTTTTGAGGATTTTTTTTTTGTAACAGAGATAAAACCACACTAGTCCAACAGGATTGCAAAGCTGATGAGTGATTTTATACTCACAATTACAGAAGGAATCAACACTTTCAATTCTGAAAGTATGAAAAATCGGCAAGGTCGACAAAAAAATACCCTGCCGACTATAGGATTTTTGACATACAGAGAAAGGTGTTTAGAAATGCATGATTAGTCGACAACGTATAAGGATGGATACCGTGACGACCCTGTAAATGCTAATCTTAGAGATGAAAAGTCGTCACAATATTCAACCTAGGAAGATAACGACTAACACTAGTCGGCAAGGTCGACAAAAAAATACCCTGCCGACTTTTGATTCTTCGTTTTTTTTTTTTGCTTTTGATTTCATTGTGTATAGTTAGAGTTTTGAAGAAAGATTTTGAAATTTTTTTGAATATGTTTTAGTCGGCATGGTTGTTTTATTGTATTAATAGTATGCAAAATTTGGTCGTTTGACACCTTTTAGACACCCCTTAGCACACTAGTTTGGATGGGTTTGAATTTTGTATACCCCAATTGAAAAAGCGGGGGTCTAACAACCACACCCATCATTTCTCTTAGCAATCTGTATGGACTAAGTTCAATATACTTTCAAGAGAATCAACTAGATAGTCTGACTCAAACTAACTCCAATATACTTTCAAGAGAATCAACTAGAAAGTCAGAATCAATCTTAATAAAAGTATATCAAAGAGTTATATCTCAATTTCTCAATTCAATCTGCAATCAAACAAATAGGAATTTGCGAGCCCGATTGAATATAAGAAATAACTTGGACGGTATCAAAAACCAATATCCAAGTGTCAATCAATTTAATCAACAACCAAAGGTTGGATTCATAATTGATTGAAGTTACACAGAACCTGTGATATTTTAATTATATAAACAAATATAATGCGGAAAAGAAATAACATAGACACCAGAAGTTTTGTTAACGAGGAAACTGCAAATGCAGAAAAACCCCGGGACCTAGTCCATATTTGAGCACCACACTGTATTAAGCCGTTACAGATACTAGCCTACTCCAAGTTAACTTCGGACTGGAATGTATTTGAGCCCTAACCAATCTCACACTGATCAAGGTACATTTGCGATCCTTACGTTTCTGAATCCCAGCAGGACTCTACGCACTTGATTCCCTTAGTTGATCTCACCCACAACTAAAAGTTTCTACGACCCAAATTTGAAGACTTGATAAACCAATTTGTCTCACACAGAAAAGTTTATTGAATAGATAAATCTATCTCCCACATATATACCTATGAGTTTTTGTTTCGTCTTTTAATTAATCAAGGTGAACAAGAACCAATTGATATACCAAACTTATATTCCCGAAGAACAGCCTAGAAATATCAATCACCTCACAATAATCTTAATCATATGGTAGCGAAACAAGATATTATGGAATCACAAACGATGAGAGGAAGATGTTTGTGACTACCTTTTATCTTGCCTATCGGAGATTAAATCTCGAGCAAATCTTAGAGAAGATAATACTCAATCACGATAGAAAACAGCAATATCAGAACACGCAACTACAGAGAAAATAGTTGGGTCTGGATTCACAATCCCAATGAAGTCTTCAAGTCGTTAACCTACAGAGTTTGGGAAAAACCCAATCGAATCTAGTCGCAACTATTATCACATAGGAGGTGTGGGGATTAAGTTTCCCAGTTGCTAAAGTTCTTCTTTATATAGTCTTCAAATCAGTGTTTGCAATCAATATTACCTTGGTAACAAAGCATTCAATATTCACTGTTAGATGAAAACTTGACTCAAGCTAATATATTTCATCCGTTAGATCGAACTCAGCTTGTTACACACAAATGAAAAGTGACTTCATTTGGATATGTGTAACCGTACCTAAACATGTACACCCTTGTTGGCTCAACAATAGTTAACCGAAGTTAGCCATATGAACACTTTCATATCAACCTTATTCATCTTAACCATAACTAGTTCAAATGACTCTAATGAAACTAGTTCTAGAGTTATTCAATTTTTAGTATTCTCGTAGAAGTATACAAGACACATTTGAAGAAAAATCGATTTTGATTCACTCGAATCAAGTCATGAACATTATAGCCACGGTTTGCAAAAGATTGCATTCCTTATTATATAAATGTATTAGTTCATGAACAAACCGATTTAGAACATAACCCACTCAAGTATGCAAACGGGTACGCATACCTTAGTGACCGGACTAAGTTTGAGTTTTCCAGTACGCGAACAGGTACGCATACCACCAAACTCTGTAAAGTCCCAGAACTTGAACCTCACGCCAGTACGCGTACTAGTATGCGCACCATGGTTCCTAGACTTGGATTACACATATGAAAGTATGCATACTGTGCTTATATCCAATTGTTCTAAACTCTAATTTCAACCATTGAAACATTCTCGGAAGACGACAATAGTTGTCTCACACAAACTATTAGCTTCAAAGCAACTTTCAAGTGATCGAATGATCAATACGAAACATTCCGAGTCTACATCAAATGGTTGTCTCACACTGATCATGTAAGATGTTACCAGGCGATTTTCACATGATCATCTTTTGACTTTCGTCAAGAATATAAGATGAACTTGGTTAAAGCGAAAGCTTACCAACACAGAAATATGTAAGCGAGTTAAACTCAGCACGAAATATCAAATGTGCATAATTGAAGTCTATATAGCTATACGTCTTTTGTCTCAAATAGGAGATAGAGTAGATAGACTTTTGAGTGATAAATGAGTTCAAGTCTCCACATACCTTTTGTTGATGAATTTCCACAAGTTCCCCTTAGTAGTTATTCGTCTTCACTCGATGAACGCCGTGAAGTCTAATGCTCAACTACACTTTCTATCCTAATCCGAGACTTAGCTATAAGTAGACTAGAAATCAAGACTTATACTTTTGGCAACTAAACTTGACAAACAAGCTTGAGATAGCAACGCTTGCGAGTTCGACTGAGCAGTGCTCTAACACCAATTAATCCGGGTATACCCCAATCTCGCCAGGTAAAAATAGGCCAAATTGAAAAAGTGAAAATATCTCTTTTTAAGAAACGGAGGGAGTATCAGTTTTTTTTTTAAAGAATGAATGGCATGACTAATTGATGGCTTCTTTCGGCCTTTGTATGAGCTCAGTTTTGCTCACGTACTTGGTATCTTATGGAAGTTTTTGATATCAAAAGTTGTTCCAGAAGTTGGAAGCAATAATATTTTGCTTCATATTTTTTTTTGTTGCTGCTTACATAAGTCATTATGAAATTGTGTTTTCAAACTTATATATGACATTTTTTCTTTTGGAAGGCAAACACTAATTTCTTTTGTGGTATCCAAACAGAAATATTTTTACTTATTCAGAAGCAGAAATTAATTGCAGAAATCAAAAGCAAACGAAATTTGCTTCACAAAAATTTAATTTTTTTGCTTCTGGGAACCAATCTTATACTTTTTGTTACCAACCTAACTTCTGGTTTTTTTTCTTCTACAAATCCAAAAGCAATATCTCAAAATGTATCCAAACACACGGTATTTATTTTGTATTTGTTCGTGTTGCGTGGATGGCTACTTCATCCATAGTTTCAAGATTGATTACTTTTAAACTTTGTTTGGCACACCTCATCCATGAGGACCATGACCATGACAAAACACCACTTAAAATCTTGTAGAATAAATCTCATTTCTTTTCTTTCTTTTGCATCAACATCAGATTTTTATACTTATAGCTCTGCTCTTCTAAAGGGCAAAGTCCCTTTCATATCCTTCTTTTTCTTTACCAAAGAGCTCAAAATGGGAAAGAATTACTTGAATTACAGCTCAAACTTTGCAACAATTATAAACCGTTTCAGCTCACGTGCATACATCGTTTGTCATCATACTGTCATGGCGTGTAGTGTATAAATGGACCTTAGTTGCACACTACATTTTGTTTTTTAATCCACGGATGAATTCACACCGCCAAATGTGAATCCTATAAGCCTTAGGCAACCGTAACCTTGCAAATTCGAAGGAAGAAAATCTATGAAAACGGCTCAATACGATCAGCTCCGTTGCCAGTGTTAGATTTTCCGGCCGTTCGAGATGCCTTTCACGATGTTGTGGCTTTGACGAGTAGAAACATTCACTGAACTTACATGATCAAGTGCTTGTCAACATTATGTACTCGATAAGAACCAAACAGAAGTACTTCTTCAAATGGAATTGCAGGACCACCAAGGGAAAGTTGATCAATGGACCTAATTGCGGTTTGCCACTACCGATTTGATAGGTGCCGATCGAAAATGGACCAAACATACAGCAAGTTTACAAAGTACACAAAGACAACCCAGATGGAATGTCCGAAAAGTTCCTAGTGAAAAGAAAGACGCTAGAGAAAAGTTCATTGGATACCAGCTTATTCAAGCTAGAACATTTTGCATTTTACTATTTTCCGTTTTCTGGTATCTATTTCAATCATATCTCATCTAATTGCGAAAAACAAGTTTTGAGAATCCAAATTCAACGATGACACATCTTGAATTTCGCATGTCATTGTTGCAGAAAGCAGCCAGAGAGCAGGAAGGAGCAGAACCAGCTTTTAGCTGGGCAAGAGAGCTGCAACAAACAAATACTGATTTTGAAGCTGAAGAAGTGGGAAATCTAAAAGCTTTAAAGGAACACTATGAACAAAGAAACCAGAACATCCGTCTTTTGTTAAGAAGCCTACAGGGCTGTAACTAGGAGGTTATTAGGAACCAGATAGGCACCAATTCAGGACCCATTGGTGCCATGACTGTAACTGGTTGTTTATTTTCCTATAGAAAAGAAAAGAACAACTCTAAGAAGAACAGTGCAAGAAACTAAAATATTGTGATTCATTTTGAATGTTCTGATTTTATGTGTTACAAAGACAACGTTAAATCCTCAATAACATTCATTTTCTTTAACCTAAGTATACATTACAAACCTGAATAGTTTCATCCTCGATAGAAATCTGTGTTCAACAAATAAATGCTACAAGGGTAATTAACATATATGCAACATACCGCAAAACAAATTCACAATGTGGAAATTGAAATGCAAGTGTCGTGGCTCCTTGGTTGAGTTGAATTTCAGCTGATGAATCAAAAAATCGATGAGTTATGAGCAAACAAATCCCAGAACTTACTAATTATCATATGGTTAGCTTGAACACCATGCAAAGTTTGGCCTGCACTAAGAGGAAGAGACAACATAATCTGAACTCTGCCCACTGTTCCAGTTCTCGTCAGAGCCATTAGATCGAATCACTGGAAAAGAAACACAAATTAGACTGAGAATAATAACAAAAATAACCTACACGTATCTTACATGAGAGATAAATAGTCTGAACTATCAACAGATTATTTCATATTTGTAATAAATAAATGCAAAGAAGATTATTATCATATAAAGGAGAAAGTCTACAAAATTTTGTAACTGTCGAAGGGGGTTCCAGGACACAGAGTAGGAGTATTTAGAAAGTGTAGACTGCTAGTGCTGTAAATAGGGAACATAAGAAAGATAACACTAGTGGTGTTTGAGATGGCTTGCCGAATTGCTGCCAACGGGTCGTGTGATGATACAGCGTCAATAGATCACATCCTGTTGCAGCATCAGATGCACATGAAACAACCCCCCTCTACAACCACACCTACTATGACCACACTAAACCCCCCATCTCTATCACAACCAGAAAATTATCGTTATCATCACTACCACATACAGAACGACCCTCATTTCATAGGTATCTCTAACACTGATAGACCATTGACCTTATTTGTTATAATATCATGGAAATTACCCCACACTGTCGATGCTTATAAAAATATTACTCGAAAAATACTATGTGGCCATAACTAAGTAAGTTGCTGTTAACTGTTAAGCTGTTTACCTACTTTATAACTATGAAATACAAATATAGCATGCCCATGGGGGTATCTTAGAAGAGCAAACCTGAGAGACCAGCCGCGGTGAAGATCTCCTGGGTAAAAATTTCTTTGCATTTTTTTGTAAGACGAGTATAGCTTTCTTCTCAGCTTTCCTCACACGCTCTTGGGATCTTGTGGTTCGCCTCATCTGAAGACCTCCAGGCTCCGGATTAGCAGAACAGTTAAAAGGCCTCTTCAACAACTTATTAATCTGTGAACACCTGAAAGTCCGAGGAAATAGAATTATTAGTTATATAACATTAACAGTGGCAAAGCTACGTTTAGGAATGAGGCTTACTCTGAGCTATCTTTCTCACTAATGGGGTTGCTCCCTCCCTGCAGAAATGAAGAAACGTTTATTAGGTCAGTTCCTAAAATGGCTGAAAACATGTAAAAAAAAAACACAGATCTAGTTGTAATACACACAAGTCTTCAACCATTTTATATCATGAATACCATAAATAGCAGTTTATTATTTCAGAAACTAGAAAGCTGAACTTTCTTAATCATTCAAATTGCTTAACAATAATTATTTTTGCGGAAAAAAACAGACCATACCCCTACTTCAGAAGATGCATATAGAGGGTCACTGTTTGTGTTCTGACCAGGTTCCTTGTTTTCTGACCTGCCTTCATCAGTTTGTAAATTAGTCATTGGATCGTCCAAATCTGAACTGTCAAGGTTATGAAGTGAACATTTTTCGGTGTCATTAGAGTAACTTGCAACTTCTGATGATTGCATCCCCATTGAATCACCGGTTGAGCACATAGGAATCACGCCACCAGGGTTCCCAAGAGCTGAAGTAATGAGTGAGATTCCATCCTTAAAGAATTCGCTGACTATTGGAAGATCTGGTTTACTAGAAACCGAAGCCGAGGGGAATGTTTCAGCACTTTCTGGACATTTGCTATCACTCTTTGATCCATCTGATATATCTGATAATTTTGAGCCAGCTGAAACAAAAGTTTGGTTGCCATTTTGGAGATGGGAGTCACTATTCAAATCTACAGAATTCTGAGAATATTCACCGCACAGAGATGAAACCTTTGGATCAATCTCCCTAACAGGGGTTGACTCTGCAATGTTGTTAGGACTTATTACAGAAGATATTATATGTTCTTCAGGAATATCTCTTACGTCTGAGCTTGTGAGAGATTCAGTAACATTGGGATCACCTGTTGTTTTCAAGTTTACCGCCGTATTCCCAAGAAATGAAGCTTTCATTTGTTCTTCACTTTCACTGACGATTCCAAGCTCGTGGTGAAGAACTCTAGACTTAGCATTCAGCTTTTCTGGATGGATACAAAGTTCACTCTTTAACTTGTTTGTCCAGTCTGATAAGCTCGAGTTCAGATCAACAAAAACGTTGATTCCATCTTCAGACCTAACATGGAACTCCAACGTAGCAGGAGGCCCCTCATTGCATCCAGTCTGACGGGCTTCATGATTCGACCACCCAGAGCTTTCACCAGTAGCTTTAGTAGGAATATCTCTGGTTGCCACATTCTCATCCGCAGCTGGTTGCTGCAATGACACAACAAGTCAAATGAATTGTTGCAAAACATGTTATGAGCAAGTATTCACTTAAAATGAGAATGATTTAGATGAGGGGAAAAATCGCTACACTGGATAGTGGTAATCCCTTGTTTTGGATAAAGTATTTTTCGGGAAGCCATCAAAGCAGCTACAACCAATTCTTGCATTACTCCCTAATAATTAAGGTATTTTCCGGGTTCACACCTTGATCGATATTTTCAGGATCCAAGCCGATCCTGGAGAACTAAAATTACAATAATGCTTGAATTAAAACCCTTTCTATAAAAGCAAAAACATACATACATTTGCAAATCGGGAAGGCATATGACTATGCAATTTTCTGGCACGCCATGGTTGAGAATCCATGATGCCCTCCATATGCTTATTCTCTTTGTGGGGTGATGACGAAATCCCTAGAGTATCCATTCCAACAGCTTCCACTCTACTTGGACTTACTCCTATAAAAAGCAATTTACAACTTAAACATTAAATTCGTATCTCTGTGTTGTTCAACCACAATAATCAGAACGAAAGACCTACCTTCATTATCTTTGTTGGTTAACCCCATGGAACTCAAATTATGGGTCAGGATTTCAAATCAGAATAGACTGATTGAGGAGAAGGAGAAGGAAGAACCACCATTAAATCTTTCACTGGTTTGCACTCACATTCCTCGTATTCTGCAACAATTTCACAAAAACAATGTAATTTGAAACAACCCATTTTTTCTAACAACAAAATGAGCAAAACCAGATAAAAATTACTTCAACTACACAAAATCCTCCTAGTATTTGGGTTAAAAAAGGAAAAAAGGGTTTAGTGAATTTTCACCTGAAAATGAGTTTGGATTTCAAATCCCACCTATTAAATCCTTCACTAGCTTTGCACACTCAGATTCCACCTATTCTGCAACAAATTCATTACAAACAATGTATATCAATATCTTCTCGCAAACCCTCAAACCCCTTTTTCTAACAGCAAAATGGAGGAAACCCACTGAGAATACACATCAAGAAAGTTCCAAGAAAACCCAGAAATAACTTTTTTCTCAGTTACATCAAATCATATGTACATTTTCAAGTGGAAAAAATGGGATCAGTGAATTTTCACCTAAAATTGCTGTGTGAACTTCTTCTTCTTCTTGAATGTGAATCAAAGACCAAAAGAAAATAGAGATGAACAGAGAAAGAGAAACAGAAGCAGAGAGATTTGAATGTTGTGTTGTTGTCGAGGGAGGGAGAGACTGAAGATTAAATCTATGTTTTCAATAAATAAAAATTTTCTCCAATTTTCTTAAATTATTATTTTCGAAGTTTTTGAAACAGTATGACGGAAATGACCTCCTCCTCGCAGCTTCTTTTTGTACTTTTATGATGATCTGATCTGCTGATGATGATGGTGAGTGAGTAGGCACAACAAGGCAGGTGTCTCAAAGCTTGAAATAGTGACTTCACCGATTCAAAATCGTCCGAGTTTTTGCCCTAAAAAAATGTCAGTACAGTACAGGGCATTTTCTTTTCTCGGAAAGGTGAACTAATTTTTTTCTTTTTAATTTCTTTTTTCCTTTTAATTTATTCTTATTAAAGGGTTCATTGCATTTTTGATAAATTTAGAGAGGTGGAAAATGGTGCACAGATTTCTAATTGATTGGCCATTTAATTTTGCTACATGGAAAAACAAAAAAACAAACATAGGGTGAATCAGAGCAGTAATGCCAACTGATTGCCATATTTTCCGATGAACCTGAACTCAATGGTTCCGACAAACATAGTATGTTTATTTGAGGGTTTATGTGGATAGATAAACCAAGTTCCTGGTAGTGGGAGAAATACATATCGGTGGAGGTTGAGCCGTTCGTCTCTATCATGACCGAGGATCTGTTCAATATGAGACGCTTGTTCCCATCCCAGACGGTAATGTTCTAACCGTTGAATTCAACGATGCATGTTATACCTATATAAATCATTTTATATCCACCAATGAACTCACACAATTTCTATATGTTTTCTATTTTCATAAAAAAATTTCGTCATTAATATAATCCTCGTCTTTAGTCGTTTCAATCAAATTTTCTCTCCTTACGGATCCTAATTTGGAAAACGAGGAAATGCGGACAGTTGTTTTGCAATGTCTTCAACAAAAACAGTGGATACTTCAGGCTGGATCAAATTGATGAAGATTCAGATGAAGAGACAAACACGACGAACGTCATGACACAATTATACACGGGACAAGTACCGTGAGCACCAGAACCGATAGCAGCATTGACAGGAAAATATACATGGAGATTTCGAGAGGAAGGACATCATAAATGATACTTAATTATTTATCAACAGATGTGTTTACCCTGATGAAGATTTTCAACGACGCTTTTGTATGGTGAAATACTTGGTTATTAGGCTTATCAGAGAGCTTTGTCGGGTAAATCCTACATTCAACTTTCAATTTGATGCACAAAATGTACGGGGACGTAGTACTGAACAAAAGGTCACAACAACCCTAAGAATTATAGGTTATGGTATGCCATCGGATTTCTGTTATTAGTACATTCATGTGGTAAAACAACATCATACGAAAATCTCGGTATGCTTTGCGAAACTATAGTCCACAATTTTGGTCCACAATTTTTGCGAGAACCAACCCAAGATGATATAGACCGATTAGTAGTTGAAAATACGAAGAGAGGCTTTCCTGGAATGCTTAGTAGCCTTGACTGCATGCATTGAGTGTGGCATGGATGTTCTTATACTTGGCAAGGGAAGTACAAGGGACACTAAGTGTTGTTCTGGAAGTGACGGCTTCTTATGATTGTTGGATATGACATGCTTTTTTTGGAGTCCTGAGATCAAACGACGAAATCAATATTTGCACAAATCACCCTTGTTTGAAGAACTGAAGTATGGAAATGCTCTGGCTGCAAATTTAACCATCAACGACAATAACTATAAAATGTGGTATTTCCCGGCGGACGAAATTTATCCAACGTGGTCAACTTTAGTTCAAGCTTACAGAGACCTTCCCAAGGACATTTTAACGGGACATAAATGACGTGTAGGAAGAATGTTGAATGGGGAAGAGGAAGTTCCATATAATTTGTGGACCATATCGTTCGTTTAAACCATTAGAAATGAAACAGGTTATGCTCACTTGCACAATTTTGCTGAATATGATAATGGAGGAAACTCGGCAGAATACCAGTTGGACAAGTTATCTAGATAAATTTTTGAGGAAAGAAGTTCAACCCGCATGGATTGTCACCGCAAGAGAGTATATAATGGTAGAAGAGAGAATTCAAAACAAAGATTTATATTTAAGACTAAGGGAGGATTTCTCTGCGCACAATTGAGCTGAATTTGGATTAAGAAATCCTTACAAAAATTAGTTTATTTTTATTTTATAATTTGTGTAATTTGGATTAAACAAACGCTGAAGAAACTAAGGGTTACATTGGATTTAAAACTAAGGATCACATTGAATTTAAAAATAACTATTACATCCAGAATTTAAAACTCAAACGAAACAAGTGTGATGTCATTAATTTCATTTTAATTCTCATCTAAGACCTTCGCATCAGAATCTATGTCAACTATTGTCGGTGTCTTTTATGCTTGAACTTCATAAAATTCATCTTCCCACATTCGTAGTTGTGCATAATTCAGTTTTGACGTGTCCATTTCCATGATTCCTTTCATATGGGAATTAAATAAATTATGTTCAACCTCCTTATGACCTCTCCTCGTTTCTGAAACCATTTTTTACGCTCTACTATATTAAAAATATTTTTTTTTCTTTTTTTCAAAAAATTCTTGAAGGTTGTATTCTGAATTTGATGATTGTTTGGCATCTTGAGATACCTTTCTGTTTGTTTTTGCTCTTTTGACACCCACTTCATCAGGTCCATTTACATTTCCGTTAATATTAAGATTAGAATTATCATGTGGGAAACCTCCTGAAAGGGAGAGGGTACCAAATACACTACAAACTTTTTTGTTCGGCAACCAGTATGGACAAAAAACCTAACACAATTGCAAGTAGACCAACATAATGATCCTTGCCAATATGTATGTAGAGTTTATATCTCTATGATTTTTAAATTCTACGGAATATGTACATCCAAGATCAATATGTATGTATGATGTGTTTTCAAAGTTGTTGTAGTAATAAATAATAGAGTTCGTTCAAGACTTGTGAAGGTTGTGCTTTTAGATTTAAATTTTAAAACTAAAGAAAATAAAGCAAATTAAAACTGATTATATTAGAGAGACCGGGGTTCAGGATTTCACCATTCACCAAAATTCATGTAATTTAATGTTAATTTTTATCATGCAATTCTAGACAATATAACTCCAATCAAAAGAAATTGTGATTCTAATCATTGCCTAAATTAGATTTTCAAAACATCAATTGTTAATCGCAAGAATGAAGTATCAAAAGCCCTAAACTAAGCATACTTCATCAAGAGAAAACACAACTAATTAATAAAAATCATTACTCAATTTTCATTCGGTGCAAATAATCATAAAAGAATTGCATAATAAATCAAATAAATTTTACCACATAACTTTTGGAAGAAATTTCCTCCATCGCCCCGGAAGATTGGGTTTAGCTCATCATGTTGGAAACACACTCAAAATATGTATTCATGGCTCAAAAAGTGTTTACAAGAAGAGAAAATAGTGAAACAGGAAATCTGCAACAGCACATGCGCGTTGCAGACCGACTGTTTCAACTCTCAACTGTTATGATGAAGATAACCGTTACAAATATGAAGATAAATGTTGCAGAAGAGGATGAAGAAACTGTTACAATGAAGATAAATGTTGCAAAGTTGAAGAAACTGTGACAAGCATTTGAAGAAACCGTTACGACGGATGAAGAAACCGTCGTTGTTTCCCTGTTCTTCACGAGCAGCAGCAACAGAGTTCTGAAAACTCTTGATTCACGCTTCCTGAGCTCTCCTCTCGACCCCAAACTCCCCTCCCTTCTATGTGATCCTAGGAACCTATTTATACATCATTGCGACATTGAATCTCCCAAAATCTCTTTATTTAATCCCATTATTTCTTTTATTCTCGAAAATATATTGTTTCCAAAAATCGTTTTCCTACGCGTCTGCAGCTGTATTTCTTTCCTTCTATACCTTCTTCACGCTCCAGAATATCGATCAACTCTTCCAAACACGTGCAGTACACGTTTAAATTCCTCACAACTCGTGCAAGCTCATGTTTTTCCTCCAACTCTGTTTGGATTAAACCAAGTTATCCAGCCAAATTTGATCGAAACAAACACCCATACTAGCTCTGTTAGGACATAACAACTACCCATGAAGTTTCAGCGATTGAATCACACAAAAACTCCTCCAAACATTCGATCGAAATTCTTCCAGTGAAGTGAAATGTTTTCCCGCCAAAATTGGTTTTGAATTTGAGAAGAAGATGTCCTCCCCCTAATCCTGTACGGGTTTCCCTTTAGCACTTGCCTTATGGGGTGCAAATAGTAATTTTTGGGCGTAAATAGTAATTTTTCTGGGGTTTCTCCGGCACATTTTTGGGGTGCTTCCGGTGCATTTCTGGGGTGCCTTTAGTACTTTATCCTGGGGTGTAAAACACCACTTTTCGAGCCAATTTTGCTGCAAGAGCTTATTTCTCTATAAATACCTACAAAGACATAAAATAACAAAATAAATACAAAATCGAGCACTAACAATACATACAATTGAGACATATTAGACACATAAATGCGTCTATCAACACCCAAACTTATTATTTGCTAGTCCTCGAGCAAATCAAAACTACAAAATAAAAATGACTACACTTAGCACGTGCAGCAAGCCGTTAAACCGCTAGGTGGCCCTAGCGGCGGAGTGTTGTCTCCGGAGGGTTTACCAGAGGTGTACCCACAAAACCTTTACTCCAGACCCTAGCTATCTACGCAGAACCTTGGAAGGCACTAAAGAATCTCCTTGGTTGGCATACTTATTGACTACAGGAGGAAGTACCCTGATGCGAAATTCCAATTGTTGTACACGAGTTTGCACTCAAGCATACTAAAATTCATATGAAGTGACAGAGCTCTACTCAGATAGTCGCACTATGGACATCAATATCCGGAGTCAAAACTAATCACATGGATAGATCAAGAAGATGGATATAGAAAAACATAGATGGTTTTGATGTTTACTAGGTGAACGGTGTTTCTCATATCTGTCTGAAGGCCTCCGCCAAAATGAACCTATCCTAATGGACTGAGATACCGGTCTGACTAATATCATCACACTGGCATATACAAGGGTACCAGTGGTCGATAATCCTAACTCTAGGTCAACACAACTGGCATATACAAGGGTTCCAGTGGTCGACTTTATTGAATTTATTCCAGTTGGTCTAATGGTCTGGTCTTTTTTTTTTTTTTTTGTATCTCAATCACTCTAATTCACCCTAGCATTGGTAACAACTTGAATCGTGAGCCCCACCTAATCACTTAGAGAAACATAGTTAAAAACAAAACAAAATAAAAACAGAAGTGAAAAGGACTCAACGAGATATGGTGAAACTATCATGTTATTTCTAACACCTGAGCTCTGTGCTTTTATGAATAGACTCTTTAGATGTTGCCATCTAGTCAGATTGGTTCCTCAACTCCTATAACCAAAATGCTTCCATCCACTTAGATTGGTTAGTGCCATCCTTAATAGGCATAAATTTCTAGGCTCTGGAGTTTATTTATTGCAAATAAAAGCTAACAAAAAGTTTCTTCCCTACCCCCAAACTTAAATCTAACATTGTCCTCAATGTTTCTAATGAAAGAGCAATACCAAACAGTAAAGTAACATGAGGAATTAGTAAAGAGAGAAGTCGGAAAGATAGTACCTGGGTGAAGAGAGAAATCAAAAACTAATATACAACAACATACAATCGCCTCGATGGTCAATCAAGGGTAAACAGGGTCCTCCATAGGGACCTCCTCAATATCATCTGTAGGAAATGGCTCTAAAAAGGGTTTCAATCTCTGACCGTTAACCTTTGAAGAACTACTACCATCCGGTGTCTCGATCTCAACAGCTCCATGAGGAAAGACAGTGCGAATAATAAAAGGACCCTTCCACCGAGAACGTAACTTCCCATGGAAAAGATGCAAGCGGGTATCATACAGAAGAACTTTTTAACCTGGAGAAAATGACTTTCTTACGATATTTCTATCATGCACAAGTTTCATTTTTTTCTTATACTCCTTAGCACTATCGTATGCATCTCTACGAATCTCTTCCAACTCATTGAGCTGGAGTTTCCTATGGGTTCCTGCCTTGTCAAGTGAAAAATTTAGCTGCTTAACAGCCCAATAAGCTCTATGTTCTAACTCAACAGGTAAGTGACATGCCTTTCCATACACAAGTCGATAAGGTGGCATTCCAATAGGGGTCTTAAACGCAGTTCGGTAAGCCCATAAGGCATCAGTAAGCCTAGATGAACAGTCTTTCCGATTATGATTAACTGTTTTCTCTAATATACGTTTTATCTCCCTATTGGAAACTTCTACCTGACCACTAGTCTGTGGATGATACGGGGTAGCTACCTTATGTGTAATACCATATTTCTTCATCAAAAGCCTAAAAGGTCCAATACAAAAGTGCGACCCTCCATCACTAATTATAGCTCGCAGTGTACCAAAACGTGTAAGTATATTATTTTTCAAGAACTCAATCACAACCCTATGGTCATTGGTTTTACACGCAGCCGCCTCAATCCACTTAGAGACATAGTCTATAGCGACAAGGATGTATAAGTTACCAAAAGAATTAGGAAACGGACCCATAAAGTCAATACCCCACACATCAAAGACCTCCACAACTAAAATAGGGTTCAAGAGCATCATGTTCCTACGGGAAATGGTTCCTAATTTCTGGCAACGTTCACAAGTCACACAGTAACTGTGGGAGTCTTTAAACAACGAAGGCCAATAGAATCCACACTGCAATATCGTAGCAGCAGTTTTTCTAGCACTAAAGTGACCCCCACAAGCATGATCATGATAAAAGGAAATAATATTGGACTGGTCACTCTCAGGTATACATCTCCTAATAATCTGGTCTGGACAATACTTAAACAAATAAGGATCATCCCAGAAGAAGTGCTTAACCTCAGCTAAAAACCTAGAACGATCTTGTTTACCTCAATGTTGGGGCATTCGACCAGTAACAAGATAGTTCACTATATTCGCATACCAAGGTAATTGGTTAACAAAGAATAATTGTTCATCAGGAAAGCTATCCCTTATAGGAAGGGAATCATCAGGGGAACTAATAACTAGCCTAAACAAGTGGTCTGCTACAACATTTTCGACACCCTTTTTGTCTCTAATGTCTGGAGAAAACTCTTGCAACAAAAGGATCCACCTAATCAATCTAGGTTTTGTATCCTTCTTAGACAAAAGATATTTCAAAGCAGCATGATCAGTATATATGATGATATTAGAACCTAAGAGATAGGGTCTGAACTTTTCTAAGGCAAACACAATGGCTAACAGTTCCTTCTTAGTAGTGATATAGTTCAACAAGGCATCATTCATAGTTTTGCTAGCATAGTAAATCACATGAAGTAATTTGTTTTCTCGCTGACCTAGCACTACACCAATAGCATAATCTGAAGAATCACACATTATCTCAAAGGGTAGGTTCCAGTTGGGTGCCTGGACTATGGGGGAGGTAGTGAGTAAATTCTTAAGTTTCTCAAAAGCCTCTAAACAAGCATCATCAAAGACAAACTTAACATCTTTTGCAAGCAAATTGCAAAGAGGTCTAGAAATTAAGCTAAAATCCTTAATGAATCGACGATAAAAACCTGCATGCCCTAAGAATGACCTAATATCTCTTACGGTTTTTGGGTCAGGTCAACTTTGGCTTATCTACCTCTATACCCTTAGAAGATATGATATGCCCTAAAACAATTCCTGAACGAACCATGAAGTGACATTTCTCCCAATTAAGCACTAAATTCTTTTCCTTACACCTAGCCAACACTAGTGACAAATGATGCAAGCACTCATCGAAAGATGAACCAAACACTGAAAAATCATCCATAAAGACCTCTAAGAACCGTTCTATCATGTCAGAAAATATGCTCATCATGCAACGCTGAAAAGTCGTAGGGGCATTACAAAGCCCAAAAGGCATGCGTCTATACGCAAAGGTACCAAAGGGAAAGGTAAAAGTGGTTTTATCCTGGTCTTTTGGGGCAATAACGATCTGATTATATCCAGAATAGCCATCTAAAAAGCAGTAGTGACTATGTCCAGCTAATCTCTCTAGCATCCGGTCGATGAAGGAAAGGGGAAAGTGGTCCTTCCTAGTGACCTTGTTCAATTTCCTATAGTCAATACAAACACGCCAACCCGTGGTCACTTGGGTCGGGATTAACTCATTGTTATCATTCTGGACTACAGTAATACCGAATTTCTTAGAACAACTTGAACGGGGCTGACCCACTTACTGTCTGAAATGGGGTAGATAATGTTTGCATCTAACAACTTAAGGACCTCGTTTCGAACTACCTCTTTAATATTAGGGTTTAGTCGACGTTGCATCTCCCTAGAAGGTTTGGTATCACTCTCTAAATAGATCTGATGCATACAAACAGTGGGACTTATACCCTTAATGTCAGTTATGGTCCACCCTAAAGCTTCCTTATTGTTTTGAAGGACAGTTACTAGCCTACTTTCCTGGTCATTATCCAAGACGGAAGAAATAATCACAGGTAAAGTCTCAGACGGGCCTAAAAACCTATATTTCAGGGAATCTGGCAATGGTTTTAGGTCCAACTTAGAAGGCTCTTCTAACGAAGGAACTAGGGTAGACTTAGAAACTGGTAGTGGTTCGACTTTAGGTTTCCATCCATTACTAGTATCTAACAAAGCATTCACCTCATTCATCAAAATCAATCCCAAAGTGAGCTAGGCATTTCTCTAATGGATCTTCTAACAAAGTGTTTGGTAATGACTCCTCGACTAATGTTCCTATCATGTTCACCTCTTCTATGTTCGAGTCATCTAGTTCGGAGGGTAGCTTACTAATATTAAAAATGTTCAGCTCAATAATCATATTACCAAAAGACAATTTCATAATACCATTTCTACAGTTAATGATCGCATTGGATGTAGCTAAAAACGGGCAACCTAAAATTACCGGTATCTGGTTCTCTGGGTCAGGGACAGGTTGGGTATCTAGGATAACAAAATCCACTAGATAAATAAACTTGTCAACCTCTATGAGAACATCCTCGATCACACCACGAGGAATTTTAACGGACCTATCAGCTAACTGAAGTGTCATCTGGGTAGGTTTCATCTCACCAAGTCCTATCTTAAGGTACACATGATATGGTAGTAAGTTCACACTAGCTCATAAGTCAAGCAACGCTTTCTCAACACGGTATTTACCTATTGTGCAAGAAATGGTAGGGGACCTTGGGTCTTTATACTTAGGAGTAGTGGTATTCTGAATAATAGAACTCACATGACTAGCTAGAAAGGCTTTCTTACAAGAAGCTTTTGTGAAGAACAGTTCGGCTAAAAACGCAACTCAATTTTGAGCCGAACCCAACACTATAACCGTCATTTAATCGATGAAAAACGGCAAATAGGATATTGGGTTTGTAAAACTTACTTTCTTATCCTCATTTCCGGAGTTGGAGATGCAGTTGGTTCAATTTCTGGTTCAATTGATGGTTGATTTTCAGTTTCTATACCTTCATCTTCAATTGGTTCTTCTTCTTCAATTGATGGATTAGAAGACGATTTGGTTTGCCTAGTCTCTGCTTTTCTTTGTACGAGTCATTATGTGGTTGAGTTTAATCGACGATCAAATTTTTACGAATCGACAATTAATCACGATGATGAATTTTTTTTTTCGCAGGAGGGGGAAGAGTTCGGCTAGAGGAGGAGGAAGAAGAAGAGATGTGAAGGGAAACTGATTTTGATTTTTTAGAAAACTGATTTTAGATTTTTGTATTAAGGGTATATAGGTAATTGAACTACCCATAAGGTACCCCTTCTAAGGTCACCCAAGATGGGACTGTTGTTTTGTATGCCTAGAAAGATTTAGGTATGCCCAAAATCAGGGTTCAAAATTTAAGAGTCTTGATGACAAATCCAACTGTTCAGGAGAGTGTTCCTTAGCACAGTGACAAAACCAAACTTGAATACAGAAGTATGTACAGTAACTGCTAAAAAATGTTAAAATTGGAGAACTGGGACTTAATAGTGCCGACTATCGGTGAATATTTGTAGAATCTGTATTACAGTGTTACCCACGTCAATCCAGCTAATGGGGGTGATACTGTCTCAATCCCAAATCCTTTTTTTGCCTAAGTTCCTCTCTGACCTATACAAGTCTAGCTTCAGCATTACCATGACCAAAGGATAAAAACAATACCAGTACCGAAAGTATACTTATAAGTCAGTACTGACTACAAGATGTTAGTATTAGTAAGCCACTCAACTGCCTAGTAATAGAAATACCAAGAAGGCCACTATATCTGTAAAGGTACCACACAGAGAGGACATATGAAGTTGAAAGTGGTAATTATAGCAGTTATGATTTTCAATGATGGAGGAAATCTACATAGTTTCATTATGTGACTGCAATCCAGTGCTTGCGTATAGTTGCAGTCGGTTAGTAACTCTCTGAAAATATCCTTTCTAGTGTTAGAGCAATCTGAAAGAGATATATACGTTATGCCATATAAAATAGAATAGCACTAATTTAGAAGGAAATCCAGAGGGATTAGGATGTTGAACCCTTGAATTACTTTGCTAAAGAAATGAAATTCTAGGTTCATCTTTTTACTTTTTGTTTTTCCTTTCCTATTTTGTGAAGTAAGATCAAACCTATCAGCATGTGTCACGAGTCTCACCTTGATATTCTCCTGGCATAGCTCAGCTAATTGCATCCGCTCTTTAAGTAAACCCCCTCCACCTCTTGAACAAACTAGAGCATTAATGCCAGCTTCATTTCTACAACATAGTCAACAAGAGGATAAGGAACTCTCAAGAAGGCTGTACTTAAATAAAGCTTAAGAAATTTGTCAACAGCGAAACAGGTAAGCAAATAATATCTCATTACATCCAGCTTGACGGGCTTCATGATTTGAACACCCAGAGCTTTCTCCAGTAACTTTAGTAGGAATGTCTGTTGTTAACACACTCTTGTCGATACCTGATTGCTGATTTGACACAATGAGCCAAAAGAATACTCGCAAAGCATGTTACGACCAAGCATTCACAAGAAGAATAATATCTCAAACCCACTTTTCCAGCAACAAAAATGAGGAAACTTGCTGAGAAAATTTATCAAGAAAATCCCAAGAGAACCCACATAAAAATAAAATAAAATAAAATCTCTTCAATGGGTTTTCTTGAAAACCCTCTCTTAATCATATACGTTTTCAAGTAGTATTTGGAAAAAAGAAATCTGGGTTAGTGAATTATATCACCTGCAAATGCACTAGTTGTCTGGTTTTTACTAGGAACTACTTCTTCTTGAATGTAAATCAAAGAAAGTGTTTAAAAACAAAAAAGAAAATAGAGAAACAGAGATGAATAGAGAGACAGAACCAGAAAGATATGAATGCTGTTCAGACAAGAAGAAAGAGGGAGGGAGGGAGGGAGGGGGAATCTGCATTTTTCATGTTCTTCTACTTCATGGTTTTTGGAATTGAACTCTTCGACTTTGAATGAAAAGCCTTACAGGTTTTGACTACCCTGATACCAACAAAATTTATGTTATAAGGGTGTGGCTTGCTTGTTTAGTCTTGGAAGTTTGGAATTTCCACGCTCATGCAGCAGCCAGTCAGTTTAATAAGATCTCGACATTACCCAATTTGCTAAGGCTTGTTAACGAGACCATAATCACCTAATTATATATTTTATAGTTGCTGCGGTTATTAGTATCTCACAGAATCATGTGACAACTGACAACGACAGTCATTGATCACCTTGGTCGAACTTAATGGTTTATCAAGCGCGCATTGAACATGTCCAAATAATTGAGTTGTAGTCACCAAATCCATTATCTATATCTGAGTTGAGGATTTGTAATTACTCAGTGGTCTATATAAAACACTTACACAGACTTATGAAATTGGGAGAGCAGCTCACTAACGCCACGTCTCTTACACCAATCATTGCTTGTGAGCAGAAAATGAGATATAATCCTTTTCCAAGCAAATAAAAACCTATTCTCGTAATATAGTCGTTAACCACCTCACTGCATGATGATCAACTATTACGGTAGTATAAATGTAATTCAAAATCCGCATAGACACTAACAACAATTCTCAAATGCGATAGAAGACTTCAAAGTTGAGAGTCCAATACCTTGATGTCATCCAGCAGTCCTGGTAGCCTCACAATAATTTGTCCCTAAAATGCTTGGCTAGCAACACATTCATGAAGACTTTATTATAATTTGTGTCAATTGATTTCTTCGTACGAGCTAATGCACTTTCATTATCTTGATGAAGCTTGCTATATTTTTTCTTGACCTCTTGCAACTCCTTGGATAAATCGAATCTGATCCGCATTTTCTACACACAAAAAGCACAAGTAAAAAATAAAATAATCCATTTGAAATAACTGACTTTCAGGTGTTCACCCAAGAGAATAATGATTAATGAAAAGGTACTGTACACACTAACCAATTCTTTGTGGAATTTCACTGCTTGCTCCCACTCTTGGCGAACTCTTGCCAATTCATTTGAAAGAGGATCATCTCGGTGCAGAGCCTGAGAAGAAGTCGACGGAGCAATTTGTAAAGGATTACTAATGCAGTTTGGAACAACTCCCAAGTCTCTGGCATCTGATACACGTGTAACACTTCCACCTACACGTCTGTCTATAAACATGGGCCGCTGAAGCATTGTACCTTGCAAAGCATCATTAAAAGAAGGTAAACTAGAATGCTGTACAGTTGTTGCTGGCTGTGTCGGAAATTCAGCCTGTTGGGAAGTGTTATGTCTCAACTGGATGCCAATGTCTAACTGTGTATTAGGCTCTGGAGTTGAGTTAATTACTAACCCAACTTGGTCCTGCGCTTGACCGATTCTCACTGATTCATTTACAAAAGGGTCATGATGGAGCAGAGACTGAGAAGTCCCAGAAGAAGTCATTGGAGCACTTTGACGAAGATGATTAATGGAATTCGGAACACCTCCCAAGCTTCTGGAATCTGATACGCATGTACCACTTCCGCCTAGAGATCTGCCAATTGATATAGGTTGCCGAAGCATCGCTCTTAGTGGCACAACAACACCGTGAGATGGTAATTCAGCATGCTCTTCGGTTGTTGGTTGATGTGTTGGATCTTCGGCTTGTTGGGAAGTGATATGCCTATACTGGATGCCATTGTCTAGCTGTATATCCAGCTGCGAAACTGACCCTGAAGCTGAGTTACTTACTACTTCAACCTGGTCCTCGACTAAGGGTTCAGGACATGGTGGCTCAGACTGAATGCCATTGTCTAGCTGTATATCAGGCTGCGAAGCAGACCCTGAAGCTGAGTTGTTTACTAGCTCAATCTGGTTCTCAACTAAGGGTTCAGGACATGGAGGCTCAGACAGAGTGTGGTTGTCTAGCTGTATATTAGGCTCTGAAGCTAACTTTAAATCTGAGTTATTTACTAGCTCAACCTGGTCCTCAACTGGGGGTGCAGGATCTGGAGGCTCAGCCTGGATGCCATTGTCTAGCTGCATGTCAGGCTGTGAAGCTGAACCTGAAGCTGCGTCATTTACTAGCTCAACCTGGTCCTCAACTGGGGGTTCGGGATCTGGAGGGTCAGCCTGGATGCCATTGTCGAGCTGCATGTCAGGCTCTGAAGCTGTAGCCGGAGCTGCGTCATTTACTAGCTCAACCTGGTCCTCTACTAACGGTTTAGTACATAGAGGCTCAGAGGGAGGTGGAATTACACCACTAGGGTTCTCAAGAGCAGAAGTAATTAGAAGGACTTGCTCCTCGCAGAATTTGCTGACTATTGGAAGATCTGGTTTACAAGAAACCGAAGCCGGCACGGGGACTGTTTCATCACTTGCTGCACATTTGCTATCACTCTTTGATCCATTTTCTGACATATCAGATAATCTTGAGCCAGGTGAAACAAAAGCTATATCACCACACTGGAGATGAGAATCACCACTCAAATCTACAGAATTCTGAGAAAAGTTATCAAATAGAGATGGATCACTCTCCCTAACAAGGCTTGACTCTGCAAGGTTCTCTGGTATTAAAAACACCAGTTTACAGATTAAACACTAAATTTCGTCTGAAAAAGTGGAAGAACGGAAAAGGAAATCTGAGTTTAGTAAATTATTACCTGAAAATGTTTTCTGGTTCTGTATTGAGGAACTTCTGATGATGATGAGCGGCAGAAACAGAGAGACGGTGATTTGAAATGTTGTTCGTACAAGATGAAAGAGGGAGGGAGAGATTGGAAGTTGGAACTGGATCTCTGTTCATTTAATTTTGCTCCACTTTCTTAATTATTATTATTATTATTACTATTTTCGAATTTTTGAAACACTTTGACAGAAATGGCCCTTAATTTTAGACCAAAAATACTGGATTGTCCTCAGACTCAAAGTCGGTTGCCTACGAGAAGCAGAAAAAGAAACAGAGTACTTCTAAACGAACCGTCAAATTAGACGATTTTAAAACCGCCCAGACTCATGAGGCTGGCCTCGCCGTCGGGAGATTTGCAGGGGTCCAGCATATTGGACCCGCCATGTGTCTTAGCGGTTTTAAAATTGTCCCAATCTACGGTACGTTTAGAATTTGGAGACATGGTTTGAGAATAATTTTGATGAGCGGAAAAGATAGCTTTTTGTAAAGAAAATTTCTACACGTACCGCCTATTTAAACAAGGTTAAAGCCGTGTAGAGAGAGGAAACAGGTGGGCCCCACCTCAAGCAGATAGCAGGGATCCCATTTATGGGTGTGTTTGTGTGTATACGGTTTATATGTTGTTTATCTTGACGGTATGTCAAGCATTTTTGTTTTGTAAAACAATTTTAATGTTTGCTTCTAATTTATGAATGTTTGCTTCTAATTTATGATATTGACTTCTGCTTTGCGTATCCGAACACCCACTTAGAGTAAAGTATTTTTCCACTTTATTATTTGAAAGTGGAACTTTCATTTGGATAATCAAGAGGTTCAATTGGAACTTATTATTGGTTCATTGAAAATTTGTTTATTTTGTTATGAGTCACATCAAGGTTGTTTTTTCTTTTCTATCCGACTCATCTGGATTTGATTGAATTCACCAAACTCATCTGGATGTGATTTAATATATTTGTTTTTTGAGTTAGATCTAACTCTTCTGACTCACAAAAATATACGAATATTTGGCTTGGTCCCATGAATCATGGGCGTTTTATTCCAGGACTCAAATAGGTCCAACTTATGATACGTGCCGAGATAGGGGCAGAATCAGATCCAGAAGCCACCGAGTCGGCAGAAAACAAACACCCTGTTAGCTAACTTGGTTCATGCATTGGAAAGATGATGATAAGCCTGATAAACTTAAATTCAATCTCTTTGCAATGCTAAAAACCATCCAAGGCGGAGCTGATGCTGATAAGCCGGTGTCACTGTAGTACAGTGGTAAAGTCACTGGGTGATGATACCAGTGATCTGAGCTCGAATCTCGCCAGCACCACACTCTTTACCGATCAAAAAAAAAAAAAAAAAAAACCATTAACTTTATCATTATCCTACGGTACATTCGTACAAAAACGTCACTTGGCTCTTTAGAATTGAGGAATATATCATTAAAAAAAGTAAGAAAAACAATTTAGGGCCGTCTTATTTCTAAGAAGTTGGGACGGTAATTACAAATTAAAAGTGCACACGAGTTACAGTCGCGCTGGTTTTGCAACAAAGTTCGGTTGGAGGATGATTTATAAACATGCTTTGCACTGAACAAAAATGATACCCGACTAAGCACTGCGATCCGATATTAACATTTGTCCATCCCGCCAATAAAAAGAAGCGCCTTTCATTACTAACCTTGGTCCCTTGTTCATATACAGTTCAAATTCCAAGTTCACTACCAACAAAAGGAATATTGATATTTACAGTTCATTATGCTTGTAGTATTCGTTCAATGAAGGTTAGAAAATATATTCCACAAAGTAAATACAAAATCCTAACTGATATTTACTGGGAAAAAAAGAACTGTAAAACTAAAGTTTGCAAAATTTCTTCTCTCGTCTGCTTTTGTACATGTTTTGAATTGGATAACCGAGTGTCGTCTATAAAGTCCACCTGAAACAGAATAAGGACACCAAAAGCATCATTTAATCTTGAGTTCCAAATATGCAAGTCCTATAATAAATCCGACTGCTCAGAAAGCAAAAAAACAACCGAGTAGGAAAGGACGATGAATATACGTAACTGTAAACTCAGACTATTAAAATCTAATTGAATTAGCCTCTTCTCGGGGTTTCATTCCTTGGCGCTGTTATAAAGAATTTCTGACCAGGATGATGGGAGAGTGTTTCATAGTACAGTGCCAAAACCAAACTTGAAAATCAACTAGTTCTTTCCTAGGGTGAGATAATAGAAAATTACAGTAACTGTTAAAATTGGAGCACTGGGACTTCATCATTACCATAACCTAAGGATAAAACTGGTACAAGTACCGAAAGTATATAGTATAAATCAGTACTGACTACAAGCTGTTATATTACAAAGCACTCAACTGCTAGTAAGTAGTAACACAAAAACCAAAAAGGCCATTGTATCTGTAAGTGGATTACACTGAGAGGACATATGAAGTTGAAGATGGCAATTATCCTAGCAGTAATGATTTCCAATGGAGGAATCCTAAATAGTTTCAAAATTTTCACCCTATGACACTGCAATCTAGAGGTTCAGTATGAGTTAACAAAACAAACCTGAAAGAATGAATTATCGAGAAATGTGCAGACATGCTCAGTTCCAAATGGTTAGGTTCCTCGACTGTGTCACGGTTGCATCTCTTATAAACTTTACAAAGTTTTCTCTCTCAACTTCCTTTTCCTTCTTAAGCTCAAGATGACGAACCTGTATGTAAGATCAAGTAAACATCACCATAAGCATAGCAGGTAAACATCACTATAAGATATGTAAGGGTCTATTACTGGAGATCAAAGAAGATATACTAGATAAGGATTTGAAAGGATAAGATTCCCACTTTCATGCATACCCCTAAGTAGATAATTCATCTGCATTCTACCAGTAATTCTATTAGCAACTAACTTGCAGTTTGGAGTAAATCAAAGTTCAAATATAGTGCCACGACTAAAACTCGAATATATACATTATATGATAGTTCTTGCCTACTGAATACTTGCTTCGCATTTTCATTGTAAAGTAGAAACATTATGTGAGATCGAAGTCACAGTGTCACAGTGACATCCATTTTTAAGAAAGTTATTAGCAAAGGCAGACATTTTGAAGAAAGTTACTAGTTCTAGTTAACTTATCATATGCTTCCGACTCTGACTCGGCCAACTATATTACTCCGTGTGGCTCAACAAACACCACATCCACACCTGCAGAGATTCTTTTTCAGGGATTCCTAGATGAGTTCTATTCAAGGAACCAACAACATCAGGGTCTTATTCTAAACTTTTAATTTGTAAAAAAAAAAACTTAATATGAGTAGTTTAATTTGCTCTCAAAATTAAAAGCGATATGCTGTTTTACCTTGATAAATCCTGTTTGAGTCAGACCAGTCTCAGTTATAATGACGAGGAACTTGATATCATGCTCATTTGCATATTCGTACTGTTCCGTGAGGCTTGGATCCAACATAAGTACAAACTCAGCCTGGCGACATCAATACAGAAAATGTAAACAGCTTTTATAAAAGACATTATACATTATGCCATATAAAACAGAATAACACTACTTCTAGCTTGAACCCTTGATAAATATAAAATAGAAGGCAATCCAGAACGATAGGATGCTTGAACCCTTGATTTATTTTGCTACAGAAACAAAATTCTAGCTTCATCTTTTACTTTTTCTTTCTCTTTTCCTCTCATTTTTTGCAAAGTAAGATCAAACCTATCAGCATGTGTCTCAAATCTTACCTTGATGTTTTCCTGCCATAGCTCAGCAGCTAACTCCATCCGCTCTTTAAGTAAACCACCTCCCCCTCTTGAACAAACTAGAACATGAGTGCCAGCTTCATTTCTACAACATAGTCAAGAAGAGGATAATGAACTCTCAAGAAATTTGTACTTTCAGTAAAGCTTAAGGGAATTTGTCAACTGCGAAACAGGTAAGCAAATAATACTGAACCTGGGAGGTTTAGTTTCTGCTGAAGACTGGTGCAAGATAGTCTCCAATGCAAGGCTGGCACCAACAGCACCAGGAGGATTCAATTTCTACACACAAAAAAAGAAAAGCATAGGCAAATGAAAACTCAAACTAAATATGCTCAGTCAAGAAAAGTATTCTTACTCAAAAGGGTGGAAAAAAAAAGAAAAAAAGATCCACATAGTAGTCAAACCCTGGACTTGAGTCTTGACTTTATGCCCAGAACAACTTTGAATGGCAACATAAACCCAGTAGATACAATTTCAACATTACAATGTTTAAATCACAAGGTAAAGAAGCATAACCTACATAATCATTATCCAAATAAGAAATAAAAACCTACATAGCTATGATCCCGCAGTTGATGAAGTAGGTGATCATACCGACCACCAACAGCAAACAAAGTTAAAGTTGCCTGGGACTGGAACTGGGAAGTTTCGGAAGGTCGCTCGTAAAATATCTGCACCAAAAAATTGTTATCCTGATGAGACATTTTTTCCTTTTGATAAAGTAACTGTATGACAGTTTAAAAGTGAAGAAAAAGAGCATCATTCAATTTATAGAATAATAATAATTATATACAAGTTCCTCATATAATGAACTGCTCATAACTGGCCAAAAAAAAAAACAAGCGTCTATGTAAGATTTATGAATGTGACAGATGGAGAGAAATATAAATAGTTGCATCAATGATGTAATACCAATATATAAACTGGAAAATCATAAATGTCAATCCTAATCCTTCTAGGGGATATTACAAGATCCTGGTTGGTAGTTTACTTAGCATCTTCCACAGAAAAGATTGATCTTATGGTCATTATATGACTATTTTAAAGCTTAAAAGTGGCATCAGCTTCTGAGGCAAATGACTTAACTAAGAGATGATAATCAAACACAGTTCTACCTGAAAAAACATTTCCCGGTGATAACTCTCCAGAGGTGGCATTAGGACATCTATATAAACATTTCTTTCGATCTTCCAATCTCTTAGGTAGCCAGACAGTGCTGACAATTCATCTAGAGCTTTGCGTGTATTCTTATCTGCATTAGCGTGTAGTTTAGTATGCATGACCTTTTAAATACATTCATATCAATCATCTACATGAACAAAAAGCCAAAATCACCTGGTGCAAGGGCCCCCATCAATCTAGGAAGTACCTCGTCAGCAACTCCGCAGAACCTTGAATCTACTGTTTGTAGTCTGTTGACAACAACTTCTGGTAGATTGAGATGCTGAGAAAAAGAAGGAATTTCTGATCAATCCAACTGAATCAAATCACACAAATGGTAAATTCGATGAATCATGAAGAAAAAAACACCAATCATCCTTCATGCTAAAATGTAATACTATGACCTTCAATTTATCTAGTTCGGGGTCTTCAAATGGAACAAATAGAAATAGCACCCGGAATGTGTATTATGCTAGTTTCTCATTCCGCATACAAGGAAAAGAACTCGATGAGAGAGTCACAGTCTAGTTTGTTTCTCATCCCGCATAAATGGAAAACAGTATTAGAAGAAGGGATCACAGTCTAGTTTGATGCATATCGTAACCTGTAAAATAAACAGATGTTTCTTCATACCTGCTTAAGTTGTGTCCGTATGAGAACCCATTTGGACTTACGTTTGGGGGTCTGAGGGCGTAATGAACCTGACAGGATCTTCATTTCAAAGAGAAACATAATCAATTGCTTGTGAACCTGAATACATGCCTGAGATATGAACATCTTATAAACATACCTGTGTGACACTCTCTCTTAGCTCAACCTCAATACCGACCCAGTTCCAGATCGCGTCCAACAGGTCAGCATTATTTAACCTAATGTGGCACAACTCTGGATGAAAAAATCGTGTTAATATATCCATCACCACCTACAAACCATCTTTAGTTATTAGTTACTTAGCATTTAATACAATAATAAGTAATAATCACTTCAATTCCACTTCTGAACTGAGACTTTGAAGTGTTTTATTAAATAATCTAGAACTAGATAGACAAAAGAGACTTCAACAACTAAATCATATGCACAGCAATAGTATCAGCAGTTCTCGAAAAAACTATTATCCAGCTATAGACATGATCTTTTAAAAAAATCATCCATCCCGATTATATTATACCCCCGATATATTCGTTTGAGCCCCACAACAAGTTCAAGTAGAAATCAAAAGAACAATGAAACATACATTGTATCAGACACAGTACCTTAATAACCTCTGCTTCCGTCAAAGCAGATGCGCCTCCAATAATGTCAAAATCTCCCTGTTGAAAAATCAATTTCGGAATAGCTAGTTAATTTGTAAATATCAAAAGGATATATAGACCATAATCCAGAAACCAAAAAAGCAGAGTAACCATTATATGCATATGTATGCATATAACAGATGGAGTAGGATGCACACCTGAAGATAACGATTTGGGGTTGAATGACCTATTGCTTTCCTATAGACTGACGATACTTCATATCTTTTAAAGGACGATATCTGTGAAGTTAAAGAAGCAAATGTGTTACAAAATAGCATCCACAGACGCTAACTAGTAACACAAAAATCCAGAATTGCTATGTTTTTTGTTTTAGTTGTAAGTGACTAAGCAGTCCTCAAATCAGAAAAATCACAGCAACAATAAACATTCATTTTCTTACAACAATAATCTAGTTGAATACCTGGTTCGCCATAACCCAATTAGCAAAGGGTAAACGTAGCTCATGACAAAGCTCAAGCATGTCTCCTTCTTGGCTCAGAAGTTTGACAGCATCCCTTCAAAAGAAAACCAAATTAACTAACAACTCCAATACAAAACGACGGAGACTTCCATCCGAGAACCTCAAAATTTTAAAGACAAAATACCTATCAAATTTATAATAATCATCCAATAAACGCATTGGTGTTATCTCCATTCTCTTTCCACAGTGATGCTTGAATACTTCTTTTGCGGTGTCAATAACATAATCACGAAGTTCCGTATATAGTTCTGTATATTGAATAAATGAAGACACATCCCTGGTTAACTTTCCTCTTACACCATGCTGCCGATGAGATCTCATCATTAACCTCTCCTCATCAAAAATTTTCTTTACTACTTTTTCATAAACACGTGTGTCCTCCGGTGACTGCATTGCTCTCAAAATATCTGTAAAAATGAAAAAATCGAAATAAACTTCCATATATATAAACAATTCAGATATATAAGAAGTCAAGTGTATCATCTCAGCTTCATGTCTCGCTGCTATCTTAAATGGCAACACAGACAGGTGGTGATGGATATATTAACACCATAGTTCCTTGTGCAACGACTTACCATCTAGCCACTCATCCTCCATTCGCGGAGGCAAAACATTTTGAAGAAGCTCTGTGGCGGACGGACGATCAGATGGACTTGGGGACATCAAGAGTCGTAATAAGGCTTCCTGCTCTGGGAATTCAGCAGCCCATGAAGGAGGAAGTGATCCGTTTTGCTTCAGATCCATAAGAACTTTGTGCCTTTCCATTGCTGTCCCAAATGGGTGCCATAGCTCAAAAAATACCACTCCCAAGCTGTACATATCGACCTACAAATGAAGTATAACGAATTGTTGTCAAGTGAAGCATATATATCCTTGCACATGTATCAAATTAAATGGTGCTACTGTGTATCCTTGAGTTAAAGAAACAAATGGTGCATTTGCTAGCATACTATTATAATTATCTTCCTTATAAAAATGCCAGTGATAAAACAGACAACTTGAAGAGATCTGGCAAACAATAGAGCATAAACTTGCTACAGGAATTACCTAATAGTTACCTTCTCATCAATCTTGGGCCAGCCTTGCTCAATTTCAGGTGCAGTGTAAAAATAGGTCCCCACTTGACCAGTTCCATCCACTGAAACCCCAGTTGTATCCGTAGGGAAAAGTGCATCTTGATCCAGTTGTTCCAACTTCAAGAATTTAGCTACAACACGAAGAAAAAATGCTAGATCAACTTCAAAACATAATGGGATATAAAGTTATAAAAGCTATAACCACAAGAAATACATACAAGCTCCTTGTAGGAGGCCTACCAACAATAAATGAGGCATCTATTCCAACTTCCATTGGCTTAAACTGCATAGTTATTGGTTGTTATTTACTAATAACCATGTATTCGTAATTCTAATTTTAAAGCTAAAATGATATCAAAAAATAAACAAGGATGTTGATGCCTAAGAACAAAGAGTATGAAATGAATAAGACAGCAAATACATCTTACCAAGACCAAAATCCCCGATTTTTATATCATTACGAGCATCAAAGAAGATATTACTGGGTGTCAAGTCACGATGGATGATTCCTTGCGCATGTATGTGGGCAAGTCCTTCTACAATTTGCCGAAACAAATGCCAAGCGAACTCTTTCCCAAAAAGACTGCTATATGATTCAAAAACTTGGCGCATTGTCCTTCACATGGATAAGAAAGAGATTAATTAATATTTAACGATAACCATAAAATATATACTTTTGATCCATACATATCACCCTAACTAAAGAATACTACTTCCTCCATCCCACAAAAAATGAAAGTTACCTATTTGCACACAAGGAAATAAGGAGAAAGATGATTTAAAAAAGAAAAAGAACTCCATTTATACCCTTATGTGTTACAATGTAAGAAAGCTTAGGAGTGGCTTATCTCTCTGTATAAACATGACTATCAAATTTTTCATTTTTTAGAGTAAGAATCAACAACACTAAATTGGAAATATATATTATATAAAAAGGAAAACTTATGGGATATATATATAAACAAGAAAGTATCACTTATTTCGGATGGAGGGTGTATTAGACAAGCTCAAAACCAAGCATGTGTTTTAACATTCCCTTCCATTAAAATCAATAAGCTAAGATGTTTGCCTCAAGGACTTCAACATGAATGTATGAAAGCATTAATGTTTAAAAGCGTTAGGATATCGGGTAGCGGACGGTCAAACAAGCGGAAACTGAAACTTGTTCTGTTTTATCTAGGTAAAAGGTAACAACTGCTACACTACCCACAAAGATGTTTTTGCAGCCACTTTCTGTAACTGTGTTACCCAACTCTGCGTTCGTAAGTTTTATAAAACAACATTATGATGCAAAAATTATAAATCTGCAAGCTTCTGTAAACAGTAAAATTACCATGTCTATAAACATTATTACTGTTTAGTAATTAGATTAGAGATGCCTTCTCAACCTACAGAATGAATTAAAAGGGAAACTGAATCAACCTCGGGCAATATTCCATTTGTATGTATAGATAAGTTGACTCTGACTTATTATCAGGCCCCATAGCATTCGCTGAATTTGTCCCCATGTTGCTGTAACTGGCGCTCCCTGCAGTCGTCGAACCCCAACCTGAATCACCACAAGCTCCACCAATTTCTGTTTCAAACCATGCCTGGTTTTATTTGATAACATCACATGAATATTAGCTTGGAGTCTGGGAAAGAATGATAGTTCACATGTATGACTATTACTAGCTTTCTGGTAAAGCAAACAGTAACATAAATTCGTACTTGAGCGTTATTGTGAACGCTTATCATGCATTGATGACGGTGACGGATAACAGACAAAGACACTACAAATT
Organism: Papaver somniferum; assembly: GCF_003573695.1. Classification (NCBI taxonomy): domain Eukaryota; kingdom Viridiplantae; phylum Streptophyta; class Magnoliopsida; order Ranunculales; family Papaveraceae; genus Papaver; species Papaver somniferum. The sequence continues at coordinate 192,547,108 of NC_039362.1, read as the reverse complement.
TACGAGGACAATCTCAATAATAATTCAACTCAGAATCAAACTTGACATAAGGTAAGGGGTAACATATGCCACCACTAAGTTATTATCCGTGCAAAATCTGAACAAGGTGTTGGAAACCCAACATCTAATTCCAGCAGGAATAACAAAATTCAAGAAGGTATAAGAAAACAGACCTGATAATAACGTACAACATGTTGATGCTGCAAACGGGAAAGCGTGGCTACCTCCCTGAATACCTTGACAGAGTGGCAGAGATTAACATACTTATATGGCATGACATAAGCAAATGATTGTGTTTTACGACTGATTTCGCTTATGAAATTTTCAGATTGACAAATTGATTTACCTCAATATGCGGTCATTAACCGGTAAACTTTTGTCCTTAAGGCGAATCTTTTTCACAGCATACTGCCTGCCGTCTAATTTATTTTTGCACAACGCCACATAACCAAAACCACCATGGCCTGCCAGAGGAATACAAGGATTAGAGTAAGAAAGGTTTCTGGAATGTTACATTTAACACTAAACCAACAACTAAGAAGGGACACTTCCTTAAGGTTTCCAGTATCCAAAAAAAGAAACAATTCAATGAGATTCATGCGTTGCTTGCTTAGATTTTAGATGTTTTTCCCTTTAATTAGGTACATATACAACCTCCGGAAAGGAACACCAAGGAGGTTGCACTTCAATGTAAGTCGGATCATAATATGGAGAGCAAACTCATCAGAATGTCACATTATCGTGGTGGATCCATAGGCCAGGCGTTTTTTACATAAAATTCAAAGGTTCAGAGACCTAAATATTCAAGTCATGCTACTCATCAAAAGTCATCATGGAGAGCAAACTCATCAAAAGTCACTGGATTAGTTTCAGCCTATCGAGGTGAAAGATCGAATAACACAAAAGATGATAAAAGCCGGAATGAAAGCCAAGAACACTATTCTTTACCAAGTGAAGAGACCTCCTCGAAGTCATTGTGGTATCTAGAACTTGGAGCAGCTGGTCCTCCCAAATCAAGAGCAGGTTTCCAGAACTGAGAATATGGGGAAGAAACCTATTGAGCAGAATCACATAAGCACCCAGTTAGGAACTAAGTAGAAGTAGTTAATGATGACGTTAGCCAAAAACTACCTGCTAAGAGAAGGAGAAGGGATGGCTAACCATATGCTTCTGAAAGACATTATCAAAGGCTTCGTTGAAAAGGGATGGTGGTTTGGTAGCCAAATCCCGCACCCGCTCGGTAAAGATCTAAGGAAATGCACCACCGACAGTAAATAAAATTTCACTCACCAATAAGGTCACTTTCTAGCATAATCTGATCAACAACTTAATGGATACCTACCCCGAGATCATACAGTTCAGATGTAATTTCAGGCAAAGCATCTGCTAATGGTCCTTTGGAAGCACAAGCTACTCGAAGCAAATGAGCCTAATGTGAAACAAGAACTTAGCCCATAATGTATATAAATCTTTTAAAGTGCATTAAAAGGAGAAAATGCTAATACCAGTATAAGATCTTTTTTCACACTCTGAGCTCCTTCTCCATGTATTGCAGAAGTTGAAGATCGTGAATCTGACGATATATCTTCCAGATCACTGTCGCTAACTTCAGTTTTCTGCTCATCATCAACAAGAGACTGCAAAGCCAGCAATAGTGGTAATTACAATGCTAAGAGCAGGAGCACCAGAAGTATTATTGTAACAACTTTTCAGACCATCATAACCATAACTGATACCACTGATGCTACAAACAACAAAAGGTTCTGGAAACTTATTGAAGCATGTACTGCCACTTCGATAACAAGTAGCACGGTATACACAAGTTAAATGTAGGGCATTCTTACTTTATAATCAACAGTAACTTTCACTTAAACCGAAACAGAAGAAGGGACAATTCATACTACTCTAGTATCGCATTGTTCAAACAAATATCTATGCAATATGACTCTGATTGTCACTTGTTTGCACCGCAAGGCTATCAGTTTAAGGAACTCTAAATTTGAAGCTAATCAAAAGATAATTTAATAAAACTGTGAAGTTCTAACACGCACTCAAGTGTCTCCTGATGCCCAAGTAAAACAGAAAAACAAAGTTAGCATGCACTTGTACCCAACTATACAGAAACAGACAAAATGTATTTCTTTAACTACCTTCAAATCTTGATCATCAGTCATGGAATCACCGCTTGATAGTTCCTCCACTGGTGATTCACTAGAATCTGTGGTAAATGATTCCTGAATATCATCTTCTGAGTCTTCTTTGATAGCATGTATGGCAATTGGCTGTTTCTTTGACAGTTGCTTTGGAACCTGTGATGCTAGCGCATTCGCATTCAACAAAGATTGCTTATCTTGAACCTTATATCCACCGGTGAAAACATCTGACGTCTGGGCAGGCAGTAGAGAATTTCTGCCGCTTTTTGCAGTCCCAAGTCCCCAGTCCGATGATTCTCCATAATCATCAAAAAGATCGATCAAACCATAGATGAAAGGTCCTCTTGAAGATCGTTTATTTTCGCAAGTGACTGCCACATCCCCCTGAAGCAATTGATCCATGCCGTCCACCTTTCCACTTCGAACCTGATAGGACTTTTCATTTAACATATAGCGTTTTTTATAGATAAAACAACTACTAATCACTTTAAATATAGATACTGTAAGAATGCATTCTATATTCCTATGTAATGATCAGATATTATAACAAAACCAAGGAGATATTAACCATGTAGTGAATGCAGATATAGAAACATTCATACAGATAAGAGAGATTGCCTAAGACGCACTTCATCAATAAATACTGCTTTAAGAATGATTCTGAATTTTAATATAAAAAAACTTTTTTCTAATTCTTTTAAAATAACACGAGGCGCGAGAAATTTAAACTTGATACCAGTTACTTATCTTTGTAGATTGAAAAACACTATGAAACCTAAAGAATCATCTTTACGGCAATTGGCAGAAGAAAATGTATCCCCTAATTGACAAAGTAGATAACAACATTCTAGACCATACCATAAACATTTGGTAATCATAATTTGATAAAGTGGAAAATCTTACAGTTTCATGTGATTGGCCAAGTGGAACAATTTCTGATAAAAACTCTTGAGCAGCCACCACGAGGTCATAGATCATTACCCGTCCTTCTCGAGCATTAAAAATTGCCTAAGAGAGGATGAAAGTTCAATACCACGAGAAGAGCAAACCAACCAAACATAAACACCATAGATATGCACAGAAGGATGTCAGAAAACAGAAAGAGCTTGACGCAGCTAATTGTTATTCTTCTCAAAATTTAAATATTTGTCTGTGTCCATGTGTAACAGGAATAAACAGTAAAACAAAGCACTGGGTTTATATCAACTTATATGCAATAAAGATGAAGAACTTTCATTTTGTGGTTGCTGAAAATTATCCACACATAATTAAAAAAAAAAGAAACAATATAGAATAGTATATATACTCATAAATCCTTGACAAACTAACAACCAGGACACCACGATCCTAATGTGTGTGCATTCAAGTGATGACACTGCTGCATGCTAGAGCATTTACTCATGGAGAAGCTGGGCACCTTCACAATAACAGACCTGTATAATTAAGGAGCAATTACATTACTAATTGAGCAATCAATGCACTCCAGGTTCACTAATTACTTTCCTTATACTTGACCAAGTGAATAACAGCGTATTCAATTTGTATTAGCCCCTCAACATGGTCAAATGGTCATATTCAATTGCATTTTCATGCTGGTGATGTCTATCAATCACTATATCACTGGTCATCATCACTATATGTGGTTAGACTTCATCCACATTTCAATTGCTAACATTCATAAAGCAAAGCATCATAGAAATAAAGTTCACGAAAACTAACCTGATCGTTAAGCAAAGACAACAATTTATCTGCATCATCTTTCGATAAATCCTTCTCTGGTGTTATCTTCAACTTTGGGCACTTGTAAGGATATCCTGGCAAGCATCTGTGTATACATAAACCTAATTTTAGTAAAACAATAGTTACTAGAGTTAACCATCAAAAAGGACGCCAAAAACATAACAAACCAAACCTTACTGAAAGAAGAGCCGATACATGTAAATCCTCGGAACCAATATCCTTCGAATACGGCCTGTTTCACATTTCACATGCATGAGAAAATTAATCATAAATTAACTACCAAATTCAAGGTGTTTTGTTCACATTACTGAAAACATCATCAATTTACCTAAGGTTTATCATGAACAACGGAGGCGCTTCCGAAACAACCTTAATGTCATCATAATATATCGCTTGCCTAAACACAAAATGCACAAAAACTTATATCTATAGCTCAAATCAATCCTTCAACAATAAACAGAACAAATACAACTAATCAATCAAACTATTATTGAGGGCATTTTTGAAGTAGTACTTACAGAGCAGTGAGTTCCTCAGAGATAAGTTCAGAATCAAGATTATCAAGACGAGAAGCATGATCATCTGAAGGACCTCTACCTTTATTCTTTCGACCTCCTTTTCCTCCGTGACCTGTTTTTTTCTTCTTCTTACCCATCAATTAAACCCTTGAACTACTGATTCAAACTCTTCAATCAATTTATCTAGAATTGAAATTTTGAAATTAGGTTTTAGAATCGGAAACGATTATTTGAATGGGATTGGGTGAGAATGAGAATGAAGTGATTTGCTGAAATTCTTTTAGGGTTTTGAGATTTTTGATTGGTGTCTTCGAGTTTTGACGGAAGAGAAGAAAAAAGAGATTTCGCAAAGTTCCGCTCCAGCCGCCCATAGTTATTCACTTTTTCTATTTTCCATTTGGAAATGCGGCGGATATTTAAGCCCCACTGGCTGATAGGGGATGGATATGGTAAAAAATAATAACAGCCGGGTAAAAAATAGGGAAATTCCTTGTTTGGTCCTAGGCCCATATAGTTATTTATAGTAGGGTCCAACCGGATTCTTTTTTTATCCGGAGGTCCAAAATTAATTAAAACATGGAAATGTCCATAATGCCCATTACTACCAAACGTGTGTGTCTACACTGCTTACAAATTTGAGTACATATCTGGTACACTGCTTAAAAATTCGAGTACATATTTGCTACACTGCTTACAAATTTGAGTACATATCTGTCGCACTGCTTAGAAATCTGAGTACATATCTGTCGTACTGCTTACAAATCCGATTATATATCTGAATGCTTACAAATTCGAGTACATATTTGTTGCACTGCTTCCAGGTAGAGTACAAATCTGTAAGAATCAATGATAAATAAATTAGAAAACGTGTTACATCACATACATTGTGATGATTATAATTTTTCTTCGACTGTATTGCCATGCTTCTGGGGGCAAAGCAAGGATCTTCTATTAACGTTTTCTTCTTAACTGCATATAGATTGACTCGCTTTTACGTACTGCTAGTGTCAATGCCTGCAGACACACAAAAATTAAAACGTTCATCATAGGGGCCATAACTTATGCCCAAACATACAGAGTCTAATTTGAGGAACCATACAAACCAATGCAAATAAAACTCATAATGCACGACAAATGGTCTCCACCAATAAATCCAGAATTTAATGAATCTGAAAAACTGTGGGCTGCACGGTGATATTACTGACTGAGCCATCCTGCTCTGTCGCGGTCTCCACCAATAAATCCTGCAGAAATACATCGAAGTCTGGTCAACAAAAGCAGCAATCTCATAGAAATCCAGTCATAATATACTGAAAAACTATATTACTTCTGCTGAAATAAGTCGTGCAACTATGTTTTTTGTTTTTGCTAATTTCTTACAGTTAATCGACAACCAAAAAACTAAACTGGAAGCACACAATTGGCATTCTTGATGCTTGTGCCATTAATCCAAAGCATCTAATACACAAACAGTTAATACATTAAGAAAAAGAAAAAAAAAACATTAGTATCAACAATGAGAAGACATTTACAGCATAAGCTGCGCTTTACCCCGAAGCTAACATTAGTAGTTTTCCTCAATCATAGCCATAAAGAATTTAAAAGGCGTGTAATTAAATTCAAATTACCATGGGAGGTTATCAATGATTTTACCTGTCGATTGTTACCACATAATGAGAAATTTTTTATCAGCAATAGCTTAATCAAATCTAAGAAGAGCCGAATCTGAAACGCATGAGACATTAATTTAACATCTAAAATAAAAATGGTTCTAAGCAAGCACATGGATTGCAATTCGGTGGATCAATGAAGGAACCCCAACCTTGAGTGTTACTGAGAAAAGTACACATTTGTTCCAACAACAAAGTTCTCTATGTCACATTTGTTATGCAACTCAGATATGCGCACATATTAATAAATTTAATCTGCTTGCAAGGCTCTATTATTGTCATGGAAATATATACTCGATAGGATAATAAAATAGCAAAACCCAAACTCCTGAATCAGCTAATATCAATATAGAAGACAATGGTCATGGAAAAAATCAATTAATGTTCCACTGAAGAAGAATTCTTTTCAAAGACATCTAAATCAATTCCTGAGTTCTACGCCATGTCTCCAATTTAAGCAGCAAAAACAACACACGGCAAAAGGAAACACCAATGAAAGCCTATTCTACACAGTAATCTATTTTTCATGGATTTCATAGGTACATCAGCGGGAGAAAAAGAAGCAATACCAAAAGGAGGGAAATTAAACCATGGTTGTACCTGCAAAATGGCGAGTACAAACCTGTATATGAATACGTACCGCGTAAAACACATCAACAAAACTAGAATCTGTTTCAGTATTTCACACACGTACTGAATCAAACACAACAAAAAGCACTTACTATCACTATGTGACATATGTACTAAAGATTCTTGAATTACAAATCAACTGCATGACAAGAATAGGTGACAGATCTATGAAAAATAAGAGAATCGAAAGACATATTACCGTATTTAACATACTTACTGAAGGATAAGACTAAAAAGGTGACAAAACTATGAATCAAACACAACAAAGAGCACTTCATATCAGTATCTGACATATGTACTTGTGGATAATAACATCTGAATCTACAAACAAGCGTGGTTTTGAAGCGAAAAACAAAAAGATAATCAAATTAAGGAAGTTCTTTTCAGTATTCCATATATGTACCTATGATTCATAAGTAAAAATCAACTGCATGTCAAAAAAAACTTATAAATCTACGAACAACAAAATCAAAACAGTTATATCTCAGTATTGCATATATGTACTTCTAGATCAAGCAAAAAAAATTAAAAAACTATAAATACAACAAAATTAAAGCAATTTTTATCAGTATTCCATATATGTACTGCTGATCCAAACAATTTGTAACAACAAACAAGCATGATCTGAACTATTTTCATCAAAAACTACCAGTACATCATATATGTATTGATGGTTCATAAAGAAAAACAAAGTGAAAAAAATCTAAAACTAACAAAAAGAAACTAGTATAGGAAAATCTCATAACGAAATAAACAAAAAATGTGAGGATCCATCTAGATCTGACCTATTTTCACGAGAATAAACTAATCAAGCACGGAGATCGAAAAATCAAACATCAAAAAGGACCATATATATATACAGATCGAAAAAATCACCAAACAATGCAAGATCAAGAAAAAGAAAAAGAAAATAGGTTCCCATTCATATCATCACCATCATCATTCCCAATATTTCCAATCATTCAGATTGTGTCCAGCACACAATACAACAATAATTTGATTGATGATGATAATTTCTTCCTAAATATCATCAAATATAAAAATCTTTTTTGCTGAATACCTGGGGCTTAACTTGATTCATGTCTATGAACGCGAATTGAAACAGAAATGAGTTAAAGAGTGTGAGAGAACTTACACCGGAGAGAATCCCAGGGCGATTGGTAGTACTCTTGAAAGTAGTGAAAAGAGAGATACAACAAATCAAAAGAACAATGAGTGCAACAGATAATCGTTCTAATAATCCACTAAGTCTCCAGAGTTGTTTACGCTGTCGATTTCCTCTCCTTCCAAACACAACTCCTTCCCTGAAAAACAAGCAAATACTCGGATGAGATGAGATAAGATCTAATGAGCACTAGAATTATCCTAATACAAAAAACTAAAAATTAAAGAATGAAGAAAATGAATGAAGAAAAAACAAGATTTCCCGCATCAGTAGAGAAGGAGAGAGGGAGAGGGGGAGAGAGAGAAAGAGAAACTGAATCTGAGAAGAAAAAGAATATGGAGAGAAATTGGCTTATGTTTCTGTTATATATAGTAAAGGCTATTTTGGGAATTCTAAAAATGCACGTAATATTTACACACGTGTGCAGGACCTGGGCTTAAAAAATTAAGTCCATTTTTCTCTTTTCTTTTAATTATGGACCTACCGTTACTGGGCTTTAGTGGGTGGACCTGCCACTAACTAAGAACACTAGAATAGTACCTATTGGTAATTTCTAGTAAAAAATATCCGGGTAATTCATTTTCTCATTAGTTCAACATAAAACAAGGTTTAACAAGAATGTAAGAGAGACACTGTTGAAGATGAGCCACTGGAAGGCGTTGCTGGCAGAGGCAAATTGGTGTTCGTACAATCAATGCAAGTACAGTACAGGCTGCAACCAGTCAGAGAATAAAATGGTTGTAAACGGGATTATTGTAAGTAAGAAATACACTTACATCTTGTTTGTTTGCAGCTGACTCGGCGTCTGGATCTGAGTCAACCTCTGACTTGGGCCGAGTCAGCAGTCAGACCGTTTGTTTTGCATTTTGAGTCAGATCTGACTCGACCTATGACTCAGACATAACCCCTGACTCGGACCCATTTGAGTCAGGTAACAAAATACCCCTGACTCACGGGATCAAACCACTGATTCACGTTTTTTGAATCAGATCTGACTTAAAACTAACATATTGAGTCAGATCCAGATGAGTCATGTGATTTCACTCAGATCTAGATGACTCAGATCCAGACGACTCAGATGAGTCAGGAGTAAACAAACGTAGTGTTAGATTTTTGGAAGCTGAATCATAAGTAACCCCTGCATAAGCCGTTCTTCCGTCTTTCATACTCCCAGTTTCTAAAGACACATTAGCCTCAGATATTATCGAGTTAACGTTGATACCCACGTGGTCAGCACTTGGATCCCATAGGTCTTGATTAGTGTCAAACTCCATAGCAACTATTTGATTTTTTGAAGAGTTTTTTTCAGCCACTTCCCTACTCATTAGGCCAAGATATCCACCGCCAGAATTTTAGATCCGAAAGGGGCAAGGAAGAAAGTGATACCTTGACAAAAGGAAATATAATCTGGGAACATTATGATGAACGAGAAGCGTGTTTCAAAATCAGTCAGCTTCCCAGTGCTTGCATCCCAAAGTTGGATAGGTTCCCGGTAACTGGCACGGCCTACATTTCCATAAAGAGTTATGGCATTATCTGCTAGAACTGAATCATTTTCTAAACGTATTCGAGGATCATCTGTAGGGAAATTTGAGAATTCGAAGGAGGTTGAATTTGTAGGACTAGGAAGATGAAACAATGTTGTGACGAATAAAAAGAAGAATACGAAGATAGAAGAAAGAAAATGAGAAGTCGATGATGAGTTGTTGCAGAAAGCCATGGATTTGATTACAATTAATTGAAATGTTTCTATGCATGAAAAGCTAGAGAAGTAGAAGACCATATATATATAGACACTTACAAGAGACCAGAATATGTTTCTTAGTTTTCTTGGAGACTTTCCATACTGTAAATGAGGCTCAGAATGGTCCTTGTTTGTAGCTGATCAGTTCTACATCCTAGTGATCTCTATTCATATAATTGCTCATGAGTCAATATACGTGGACGGCCATGTAGAATTTTGTTCCACTTGGAAGTACGTTCCAATTATTAGTCGAATATTGCTTCATGGTGAACCTAGTGATGGGTCAACAAGTAGGATATAGGAATAAGATAGGTTGACATTTTGTTGCACGTATGAAATACTATATCGTTTTCGAGAATTTTCGTAGAAATGATAACTTTAAAATCTAGCTTTTGGTGATAATTTATGTGAGGCTCAAAAGAGTTGGGTGTTCTTTTTCTGTCTCCAGAACGTTCTTCTTCGGTAGATAATAAGATGCGAATCCATAGTATTAAAGAGAAACAGTTGACCTTTAGGATTTAGAGTTAAGAGACTATACTCAAGTTGTTCGTGATCAAGACTCAAGAGACATTTGTTTGGGACTTGATAGAACCCGGAAGTCAATTTTAAAGAGTTTGAAACTTAGTACACTGGAATATTGAAGAATCTAATAAGATGGCTTTCGAACATTGATGTTGAGTCCCAATTAGAATTTTCCTAGTCTGCACATAAAACAATCCACGTTTTAATTAGTTTTGAACTTTCAAGAGACTCTTGAATTAGACATTCTTAACGATGTCTCTATATACATTATACGTCTTAACGATGTCTCTATATAGATTATACTATAGAATCATCTTCCAATACAACTAATGAATGATAGTGTCCGGTAAACACACAGACGGCTGAGACCCGTTGAATGCAAGACACACGTATTACCTAACTAATGACTAATGAGCCTCAAGACAGCGAGCCCATAACAAGTATAGGCATATATTAATGACCAGTATACCATCACATTAATTACGAGGTACGCTCTCATGATCTTATATCCTACGTAATCCCTGTAAATAGAGAGGCATGCATAAAATAGGCAGCAAGCAACATATGCTCAAGTACAAAATTCATAAACCAAACACAAAGAAAAAACGCAAAACCCATAAACATAGGCAAAACCCACAACCTCATTTAAGTTTTGCATCATTAATATTTCCCAACAAAAACATCAAACTCTACTAGATAAAAAACACCGATTTACTACATATTTGAGATCAGATTATTACATCTCTTCCGAAGTCACAACACTAATCAGAACCAGCAGATTGCCGAGTAGTACTAGTTTTAGTGGAGGAATCCTGAGTTGATTCATGAGAGGCCTGCTGCTGTTTTGATTCAGCAAGTCGATGAGCAGCTGAAAACAAATCGACCGGTTCAGAATCAGCTATTTTGCCACCTTCAATTGGTTGACCTGCTATATAAGCTTCTCTTGTTGTTGTGTCTTCTGAGTGCCTTGCTTGTGCTGTTCCATACTTGATATCTTCTTTACTCGTTGCCATAATCTCTACTTTGTTTTCCTCTTTTCTTTTAGTTTTGTTTTTCAAAGTCCTACTTATATGGCAAAACGAACCAACACTTAGATGAGTTCGTCTCAAACATCCACGTGTAGTTATCCAGCCTTGACACTGTCTCATAATTATCCAGAATGGGACAATCGCAATACACGTTATAGCTACACAAATTTGGCTGTGGATCTTTGTCTGGTCCAACACTGGCAGCTGAAACTTGATCAATCTTATCAACTTCTTTTATCAGGGAAACAAATCCATGCACACCTCGGCACATGCCACTAATCGTCACCAGGTAATGTGCATCGTTTTTGCTCGACTTTGAGCTGCGCAAAGTTAATGGCTAGAAGTGTATAATCACTGTTAAAAAAAATGGCATTTGACTTTGAGATCAAAAAGTCGCAGAGCGGTCAGGATTGATCCGAAAAGTCCATCCAACGGTATTTTTCATCCGGACTGAGTTTGTGGTTTGGAGGGCTAAGAAATTTCAGTAAATGTTAAGTCGTGAATTTTGGGTGAAAGAAGTTATCGGAGAGTGATGCTCGGGGTCGACTGGGGCCATTTAGATATTCCTTTTACGATCCATTCGCCCTTCTTCCTCTTCTAAACTCGGATCGCAGCTTGATCCATTCGCTTTTCTAAACTCGGTAAAAGGCACTACCACCACCAGTCATTCTCATCACTGCACCTTTCCTCTCACTTTAATTTATAATCTCAACTGCAACATCAGCCAATTGACATTGAATAATGCACCTACACGATTTACATGATATTTATTTTAAGCATCTGATTTTGCAAGCCATTATAAGAAGAAGTGGTGTTTATGTGTACAGGGAACAAGGACGGTCAAGATTGGACGAATTAGTTTTTAAAGGAGGACAATCAGGATTATGCCTCAGCCCAAATAACTCAACTCAACCCAACCATATCTACTTATGCTCATGCAAAGGACGGCTAGACCGTTATACTATTGTCTCGGACTCTCGGTCCGCATTATTCAATTATCAATTCTGACCACATGTATCCAAATGTTGAAAAATAATTCTCTTCCTAAATTTAATGTATTATAAGAAGAAGTGGTGTCTATGTGTCCAACGAACAAGGATGGCCGGGATGGGCCGAATTGGTTTTTAAAGGAGGACGGTCAGGATTATGCCTCAGCCTAGATAACTCAACCCAACCATATCTACTTATGCTCAGGCGAAGGACGGCTAGACCGTTATACTATTGTCTCGGACTCGGTCCGCATTATTCAATTATCCATTCTGACCTTATGTATCCAAATGTTGAAAACTAATTCTCTTCCTAAATTGATATTTAGTAAAATATTTACATTTTGAAGCATGATAACATGTCATTTAATCATATTGTATAATTATTAAATCTTTCTCTCAAACCTCTGCCTTCTCTCTCACTCATCTTCTATTCTTTTTCCTTTGACCATTATTCTTTCTCCGCTAAAAGAAGCCCTAACTTTTGAGACATGTAGAAGCGTCAAAGCACTTTGATCACCAACTAAAATTGAGGAGATCGAAGTAGAGGTTAAGCTACGACTTCACTGTAAATTGAATTTTAGGGGCTTTAGTTGAAGTTAGTTTGAGGTATCACTGATTTTATAGCAGTAGGGAAACGAATAAGGTGATTGATTTGATTAAGAAGTTCCATTATAAAGGTAACTTTTGTAGTTCACTTTTCAAACTTATAATTTAAAAACATAATGAAAAGACGAGAGTACCCAAATATACCTCAATCTAAAACTTTTCCACCTATAAGTCCTTTCTACGAAAGTGATTGTTTGTGGACTGAGTCGAGAAAATACAACTAATCGGTTCACACTTCGTGTGACCGTCTATGGATACGAGATCGAGACAATACGACAACAATATAACTTGTGTAATTGACTATGGATATAAGATCGAGACAATGCAACAACGAAGTATGTTTACTTGATAAAGGGTTCGGACTTAACCAAACACAATAGGATTACTATCAAGTAAATAGGAATTAACGTTTGTGTATTTTACTTCTAAGTATAATAAAAACAATTATAATTGAGTCCAAGCAACTAAACCTATAGTTCACCTAGTTCCGTCTGTAAACCCACGCCTCTAACTTATGAATAAGTCACGTATTTGGAACAATTCCCTTGGTTCGTATTCCAAACAGTAAAGGAACAACAAATCAGTTTGGATCAACTCTTTTCAACCAAGTGATGTGAGTTCGACAAAAGGCTCTTCCGTTTATCTCAATAAACTTCTTTGTCAGGTCCTTAGATCTATCCACTAACGACTACTAAAGTAATCGCCTAGATTTTGCAATCAATACCTTGAATCACAAAGAATCATATTGATGTCGATCTACTCAACTGATCAATCCAATCTACCACAAGGATAAACTGATTATAGTTGGATCATCTTTAACCGAAACAAGTATTGTGCACACCAAAGATTATGAACCCAAATCAGAAATCTTCAAAGTCTTCTTTGTCTTCAAATCTTCTTAGATCTTCAATAAACACCTGCACACAATCAACTTGAATCTCTTGTGATCAATCACGCACAGAATGGAGTATGTTAATAATGGATTATCACAAGACGTCTTTAGATCTACAAACTGTCTAAAGATCCTCATCGAAACTTCGACTTAGTTTAAGTGAATCTTATATCAGAAGAGAAGATTCTCAAGCATAAACAAACTAGGTGCAATCAAAGTTCAACAACCGTTAGTCAATCAAATCAATCGAAAACTAATAATAAACCGTAATTATCTAGTTTCCCACCAACGGTACTAATAGAGCTTATCAATCCTAAAGAAGTCTTTAAACTGAACGACCTTAAGAGATTTCGCCTAATTAGGTTACTTTCCTCTCCGAATAGGCGGTTCCAACAGTAACAACACAACTAGGTAGTTTTGCTGGCTCTGAATATTAGTTTGATCGAAATGCAAACTTTGGTATTTATAGACCAAGGAAGTTTGTGTTAGAGCATTGCTCAGTCGAACTCTCATGCGTTGCTATCTCAAGCATGTTTGTCAATGTTACTGATCAAAACTATAAGTATTGATTTCTAGTCTATTATAGCTAAGTCTCGGACTAGGATAGAAAGTGTAGTTGAGCTCAAGGACTTCATGGCTATTCATCATACAAGAAGAAGAACTACTCAAGGAACCGGTGGAACTTCTCGACAAAAAGGTATGTGAAGACTTGAACTTATCTATCACTCAAAAGTCTATCTACTATATCTCCTACTCTTTGAGACAAGAAGTCGTATGCTATATATATAGACTTTGATTATACACATTTGGTATTTCGAGCCGAGTATACCTCGCCTATCTATATCTCGAAATATGAGTTGGTAAGCTTTTCGCTTTAACCAAGTTTATATTTACCATGTGACGAAAGTCATGATATGTTTCAATCATCTTGAAAATTGCTTTGACGAGAAATGGTGTAATAACTATATAACGTCCTCTAAGAATGTTTCAATGATTGAAATGAGGGTTTAGATTACATAACCAATGGTGGACATAAGCATTTTTGTGGAAACACATTTATGTATAAGTCCTATTCCTTGAACCAAAGTTTGCGAACTTTGTTGACCAAGAGAACCGGAAGAATGGCGTGAGCCAAGTCTGCGAACTGTCGAAGTTCTTAAACCCGAGAATTTCTGCTAGAGTTTACAAACTACTTGCGTGAAACTAAGTCCGCGAACTCAGTCCGCGAACCGGCGAAGTTCTCATACCCGAGAATTTCTGCCGGAGTTTGTAAACTCTGCCTGGTAACTTAAGTCCGCGAACCTAGTCTGCGGACTTGAGAAGGTTATATATCTGAAGATTATTTCTGAACTTAAACTTAAGAATACTAAGGAATGCAGTTTACAAACCGTGGATATAAAAGTTCATGAACCGATTCAAGTGAATCAAATCATCTTTGCTTCAATTGTGTCTTCTGTAGTACATGAGATTTCCTTGCAATTGAACAACTCTCTAACTAGTTCATTTGAAGTCATTTGAACTAGTTATGGTGAAGAAGAACGTGGTTGATATGAAATGCTCATATGGCTAACCTTTTGGTTAACTATTGTTGAACCAACAAGTGCATACGTTTGGGTACGGCTAACAAACCTAGAAGCGTGCATTTTCAAGTGTGTGTAACAAGCTAAGTTTTCGATCTAACGGTTGAGAAATATTAGCTTGAATCTAAATAAGGTTTTCATCTAACGGTGGATATTGATTGCTTTGTTACCAAGGTAACTTAATTGCAAACCCTGATTTGAAAGACTATATGATGGGAACTCTAGTATATGTGCAAAATTAATCCCCACACCTCACGTGTGATACTAGTTTGCGTCCTAGGTCAGATTCAAAGGATTTTTCTTTGGCAAGAAGGCTGAGTTGATAAAGTAAAATCACTGGAAGAGAATCTGAGAAGGTTCAATTCTAGCTCTACAAAATTGTCTTCTATGATTGGAGCATGTAAAGAACATCGTGATACACGTGGTCTGGGCTATAGAGGAATAGACACTCCAAAAACTATTAAGATTAATTTTGTTAAAGCCGTTGATAATTCTCCATGTGAAAAACCTTTGACAGTTTTCAATGGCTCTAAGAACAAGGATTCAACTTCTTCTAAAATTGCTTACAAGAGATCGGTCAAAAACAATTTCTTTAACTGCTATTACTGCAGGAATAAAGGTCATTCTGAGCAAAGATGTCGCTTTCGGTTGAGGAATGAAAAGCTTCATAAAATTCTTACATGGATGTCTAAGGAAGTTATTAAACCGGTGACACACATTGTTAGAAAAGGCACTTTCAACACTCACGAGATGTACCGTGATAAATCCTTTCTTAATTGTATGCTCAATTCAAAAAACGCCTACATTGGAAGAAGGAAGAATGGTGAAAAAGTGTCTAACCCTGCAAAGAGAAAAAGACATAGGATAAAGAGAGAAAAGTTGAATTACTCATCTCTCCCTGAAGAAGGTTGCAGAACCAAGACTTCCGTTCCAGACTTCATACATATCAACAATCGAGTCTCAGATCTGAAAATCAGCGTAAACAGACTCAAACGGGGCATCAATAAAACATGGAAAACAGTTGATTCAGGTATTCCTAACACTTCTCTTGATAAAACTTCTTCTGCTGTGACAAGTAATGTCTATTATTATACGCCTAAAAAGGGAAAAGAAGAAGTGAATATTGATGAGAAAGATGCTCATCTTAGTACACCATGACTGCATAAGGTTGCATCATTCTTTTAACAAAGAAGGATGTTCTTTGTTCTCAAGATGCTCATCTTGAGAAAGCTAGCAGGATTGTATTAAGTTATTGTTTAAAGTTTTTCTTTGTTGTTTCTAGATTTTTTTTTCTTCATCCCTCCACTAAGTGTCTGCCGCTTGACAACACTCTCTTGTACTTCTTTGCTTCTCTTTTTTCCTTGGTCTCACATGTGTTTTGACCACAACCATACGTACCGGACCCACACAAACTCCATGGTTCCTAGGTTTTTTTGGAATACATTATAAATATTGGGTTCCATAAGGTCAGAAGATTTATTGAATTTTTTGTGCACAATGGATGGAAGCAACAAGATTATTAAAGACGAGCAGGGCAAGACCAGTGAGTTGATTGATGTCTCCATAACATGCTTTCATGCAGTTGATCATGAAAACAACCTACCGGTTCAGATGTCTTCACAACTGGTAGGAAATCTTCTTCAAGACTTTGAAGTAGTACAAGAACATCTCGGGATTGCAACAAGAAATCTTGTTTTTCTGAAAGATGAACTAAAGAAGGAAATTGATGAACTCATCCATGTTCGATCTCTAGTTGCTTCCAAGGCTTAGTTTCTTTGGTTATTAAAAACTGAGTTTTGTTTATGTTTCCTAGTATGTATTTTTTTTTGCTTAGTTGGAAGAATCACTAGTGCTTGAAATAGCAATGATTGTGACTACACATAGCTATTATTTTCTTCTTATTATTCTTTTTTAGGCTTATTGGGTTAAATTCTAAAAACTATTGGGAAGATGATGTTTTTGCAGTATTAATCTTTATGATTTGTTATATTGCAATTCATTATGGGATATTGGTGTTTACATCCGTGAACTATGGTCGTCCCATACTTTGTCAAAATTAAAGTCGTTAGTGATCGGTATTCACGTACTGGTAAAAGAATGAATAGACTTTTGACAAATACAAAAGTTAAGCCTATATCGTCAAATATTTGATGGAAGATAGGTTAAAATCATTTTTTTCAAGGATTATGTCTATTATTATCGTTATGCAAATAGTGGTGGAAAATAGAATGAATCCTTGTGTATTACGCAGTATTGATCATCCCTGATCCATATTTTATGTATTACTGTGAGGCTCCGTAATGTATCTTATGTTGAGCACTATACAACCAAGTTGAGTTTTTAGCTTAGTTGTTGTTCCGTGAGATATGTTATGTCTAGCATATTGAACTAAATTAATCATCTTGTTTGGTTATTTAGTTATTGCTCTGTAAGTTTTTCTTATGTCGAGCAAAAAAAATGACAATTAAATTGATTAATTTTGTGATTAGTTTGGTTGTGTATTCCAATTAGATTAATTATGGGTTCTCTTGTAATTAATCTAGTTGACTATTTTCCTATCTCCATAAGTTCTATTATGTTGAGCATAATCAATTGAATTGATCATTTTTTGTGTTTAATTTGATTGCGTATTCCGATTAAATTAATCATGGGTTTACTTGTGATTAATTTGATTGAGTTTTTGGATATGGAAAATTATTCTCATGTTTTTTTGTGTCCAATAAAAATCCTTTTTTTCTTTCGAAATTAAGGTCGCTCTTGTTGTTCCTTCAGGAATGACATCAAATGGGGGAGAGTTCTTTTGAACTTGTGCTTAATGGTCATATCTTGAGGGGTGTGCGGATGTGGAATTTTAGAGGGGTTACCTTGTATCTTTAAACTCCTTGATAAATGCATTTAGCTTCGGCTTTATGATTGCATCTAAATTAGTTGGTATGTATTTTTTTTCCTTGTTCCATGAAATGTCTCTCTCGGAAATTTCATTATGATCCCGTTCTTGTACCTTTGCCAAATTTATTGACAAAAAGGGGGAGAATTAATATGTAGTTTATACTACAAATACATATGGTTTTCGGATCATTGTGTAAGGGGGAGTGGTTTCCATGTGAGATGGAGTATATTGACTAAGGGGAGTGATACATATCACCATAGTATTATTGTTGAAGTTGTGATACAATTGAACTTTGACGCTGTGTAATAATACTATGACACTGTATAACAATGATCCAGAACTATGTTTTCTCATTGTTATAGCCACGGATATTCAACAATGGTGTTGCTAAACTTACAACCTTTGGGATCATTGGAGTACTTGGAAGTGACGAACATTTCGAGGAATGTTGAAGATTCGACATGTGGAATAGGAGCTACTAAAGTTTCTTTATATTTTTTGTATTCCATATGTATTGATAGTTTTGTCACTAAAATTGACAAAGGGGGAGATTGTTAGAGCATTGCTCGGTCGAACTCGCATGAGTTGCTATCTCAAGCATGTTTGTCAATGTTAGTGATCAAAACTATAAGTCTTGATTTCTAGTCTATTATAGCTAAGTCTCGGACTAGGATAAAAAGTGTAGTTGAGCTCAAGGACTTCATGGAGATTCATCATACAATAAGAAGAACTACTCAAGGAACCGGTGGAGCTTCTCGACAAAAAGATATGTGAAGACTTGAACTCATCTATCACTCAAAAGTCTATATACTCTATCTCCTACTCTTTGAGACAAGAAATCGTATGCTATATATATAGACTTTGATTATACACATTTGGTATTTCGAGCCGAGTATACCTCGCCTATCTATATCTCGAAATATGAGTTGGTAAGTGATAGACACATTTTTGTGTCCGATTTCTCTCGATTTTATATATTGTTAGGGCTCATTTTTATACTTATTATGGTGTTTTATTTATTTGTAGGTACTTTTGGCCAATAAACTTTTTTGGAAAAAATTGGCTCGAAAAGTTGTCGGAAAGCACCCGAAGGACATTTGCTATTCGGACTCTCACTTTGGATAAGGGGTAACCTAATTACTAAGGGGCATTCCATTTCCAGGCAGTTGCTAATCGCACCCCTACTCTGGATAAGGGGCAACCATCTTCAATATTCAAAAATCAGGTTTTTGGCGGGAAAAAAATGCAGTTAAAGAGCAGTTTTGGAAATCGTGATTTGAAGGAGTTTGAGGTCGATTAAACCTCTGATTTTCATAGGATAGACTCCTTATGGGTCTAGGAATCTGATATGGGTGTTTAAATCGATTAGATTGGGCTCAATCGACGGATTTTTCTCACAACAGAAAATATGGAAAGTCACGTGTGTGACCTGTTTTAGGGAATTTTAGAGAGATTAAAACGCTGTAAACCTTCCCAAAGATTTGTATCTATCTAAGTAAGAGCTTAGAATAAAAAGGAAAGCTCTGAAACGCGTAGAAATCCTAAAACAAGAAATTGCCGCAACTTGGCCGTGAAGAGAAGGAAAGAGATTTTGGAAGATTTGGGAGAGATTTAATCGGTATTTTTGATATAAATAGATGTCTTGGGTCATATAGAAGAGGTGTCGAGAGTTTGGGAACCTAAAGAGAGCCGGAGAAGAAGAAATCAGAGCTTTACAAAACTCTGTTTCTACTGCTGCTGCTGCTGAAGAAGAAGAACGCGAAGAACATTGACGCTCGGTAGACAGTCGCAGAACAGTGTCGTTGATTAACAGCTGTTCAGGGCAGTCTTATTCTAGGGTCTCAAAATCAGCGACAAAGCAACAGTTTTTCTGTAACAGTTCCATTGTAACAGCTGTTTTGCAACACCAATACACTGTTACAAACAGTCTGTGTCATTACTTTTCACTTTTTTAATCATCTTTTGAGCAACAAACACATATTTTGAGATCATGATTAATATGAGGAGCTAAACCCCATTGCTGAGGCGATAGAGGAAGTTATTTTCCCAACAAAAAATGGTATATTATATTTTATCTTTTTATTTGCAATAATTATATGATTATTTGCGTTGAACTATTATTGAATATGATTTTTATTTGAGTGATTGTGATCTATTTTGATGGAGTATGCTTAGTTTTAAGACTTTTGATGCTTCATATTTGGTATTTACAATTATTACTTTTGAAAATCTACTTCTTGCAATATTTTAGAATCAAACTAAACAAGAAAATTGCACAAATATAATTATTGATTTAATCACTTTGAATTTGGAAAATAGTGGAATCTTATCCTCAGTGTTTCTTTTAGTATTGATATCATCTTTGATTGAGTTTGCTATAATTTTTAGTAAGTTTTCTATTTTAATATTAGAATTTAAGTCTAATTAATATCCTTCACAAGTCTGAGAATCGAACCACTTTTACCACTATCTACAAATCACATCAATTTTTGGCGCCGCTGCCGGGGACTTGTTTTTAGAGTTTTAGATTTATTTTATTTTATTTTATTTTATTTATTTTATTTATTTTTGTCTTTTTTTTATGTTTTTGGGTATTTATCTTGTGTCTACAGGTTCTGGATCATAAAGAAAATTGAGCCAAGGAGTTTGGTGATTTCATAAAGACTTGGAGCTAAAGATTAAAGCAAAAAGAACAGAAAAGAAGACAATTTTAGTTTAGGGTTTGTTTATTTTATTTAAAAAAAAACTGTATTAGGGTTTATTATTTTTGTAATTTTTCTTTATTTTTTTGGACTTTTGGACTTTGGGACATTATTTTTTTTTATTACCCTACGGAAGGGTACTTTAAATATAAACTGGTTGCAGAGAAGGAGGACAATTACGATATTGTCTCTGCACCTTGGGTTCGTACACTAGACATCGGAGTCAGTGGCCCGAGTGGACTACAACCGATTCATCCCCCGTCTGGAACGGGAGGTAAGATTCTAAACACTCGCGAATCCCCTGTCAGCGAGTTACTGGACTCCTTCGTATGCATATATGTTGAGGACTGAATACGGACATTTATTTTTCTAGTAAAGGGCAAGGCCTGGCCATACAAGATAAGGGTTCGGATTTCATCACCGTTCTCTTCTTGCCCGCTTTAGGAACACGTAACCTACGCGAACCTAAGCCTAAAATTTTGACTAGAACGAGACCGATAGGGTAACGAGCTTAACAGGAAATTCATTAGAAAAATATTGGTTACTCTTTTAAGCATACTTCGAAGTTCTTCAAGGTTTCTGTAAGTTGAATGCGTTACTGCGCCGCCTTGTAATACCGGTGAGGCCTTGGGTATCAAAGCTCCACCGAGCTTCCCTCGCCTCTATTCAACTTACGTTAACTCGGATTGATTCCAGAGGGGTTTGTTTAAATTGTAACGAATTCCCGTTCGAAGGATTAGAAGCTGGTCTAGAAACAATCTAAGTGGAGCCATCATGCTTTTTGTTTGCTAGAAATCAATATGTTTGATTTGGTTGAGTCGGCCTTGATCTGTGTTTTCTTACCCTTCCAATTTAGAAAATTCTATTGTATGCCTGACGTAAAAGAGACGCACTAGGTAGATTTGTTAAAGAGAAACCTAGTAGTTCGAAGCGTCTCGATTACCTTAATCTAGAAAGTCCGGCTTTTGAAGAGTTTGTTTTTGAACGTTCTTTGACTGAGGAGAGAATTCATGTTGCTCCAATAGCGCCAGAAATGGCAACTTTGAAAGCTTTGTTAAATCCAACTAGGACTACCCGTCCTTCGTGTATTAAGTTAGCTGAAACGGAGGCACCCTATAAACTGAAACCTGAGACCTTACAGATGCTCCCAATCTTTTCAGGGAAAGAGAATGAAAACCCTTATTACCATGTTAGGGATTTTGAGGAAATTTGTAGTGCTATAAGAATTAGAGGCTTAGATGATGATGCTTTGAAACTTAGGTTATTCCCATTTTCTCTGAAAGATAACGCCAAGTCGTGGTTGTATAGTTTGGACTCCGAGTCAATTGAGACATATGACCAACTTACATCTGCCTTTTTTAATAAGTTTTTCCCTAGGCACAAAACATCGTCTATTAGGACGCAAATATGCACATTTTCACAACAAGAGGGAGAATCTTTATATAGGTATTTGGAAAGGTTCAATGATTTATTATCCCAGTGTCCTCATCATGGTTTAGAAAAGGTTAGGCTAGTTCAGATCCTTTATGAGGGTTTAGATTATTCCACAACGACCATGGTTGAGTCTCTATGCACTGGTGGATTTGAAAACCAAACTGTTGATGCGGCGATGGAATTTTTTAATGAAATCGCCGAAAAAACCCAGCAATGGGAAAATAGTAGGGCACCCCAGAAAACAATTCTTTTAAGTAGAGGAAACGTTAATAGGGTAGAAGGAGGCTATGAATCAGATGCCAAAATTGCTTGCTATAGCAAAAAGGTTAGAAGCCTTAGAAGTGGGCCAGACTAGTGGTAGAGTGGAGCCTTTTTGGGAAGGCCAGAATATTGAAGAGCAGGCCAATGCTCTTTATAATAACACTAGATTTGATAACCGTCAAAAGATTGACCCATATTCAGAAACCTATAATCCTGGTTGGAGAAACCATCCGAACCTTTCGTGGTCTAAGGGCCAAAGTCAAGGTCAGTTTAGTAATTCTAATGCTCCCCCAGGTTTTGGCTATACTAAGAATCCTTCAGGACTAGCTCAGTTTCAGAATCAGTCAGATAAGAAAATCCTAAGTTTAGAGGAATCTCTCGCCTTGTTAACTCAGCAAACTGCAAAATTCCAGTTATCCGTAGAACAAGTCTACAAGCTAGTAACAGGATAGGACAAGAAAATAGTCAGGCTATTTCCGAGTTAAAAACCCAGGTTGGTCTGATAAGTGATTCTTTGAGAGAAAAAGGTAAGTTTCCTAGTCAAACACAACCCAACCCTAGAGGAGTTCATGAATTAGGTGCAAAACCATCGAATCAATTGAATGTTGTTAGAACCCTTAGAAGTGGTAGAGTTGTAGACAATAAGGTAACCATGCCCGATAGTGAACATACTGTAGTTCACCCCTCAGGATCTCACCTCTCAGGACCAGTAGCTGAAGAGACTGATAAAGTTTCTGATGATGTGAATTCGGTTCCTGAAAGGTCTGATTTTAGGCCTAGAGCCCCATTTCCTCAGCTATTAGTACCAACAAAGAAGGAATCGAACTTTAATGACATAGTGGAGGTTTTTAAGCAAGTTACCATAAACCTTCCTTAAGATCAATTAACAATTCCTGCTTATGCCAAGTTCCTTAAGGATATGTGTACGCGAAAGCGAAAACTTAACGTCCATAAGAAAGCCTTTTTAGCTAGTCACGTAAGTTCAATCATTCAGAACACCACAACTCCAAAGTACAAAGACCCAGGTTCTCCTACCATTGCTTGCACAATAGGTAACTTCCGGGTAGAAAAAGCTTTACTTGACTTAGGAGCTAGTGTGAACTTACTGCCATTCCATGTATACTTACAACTAGAACTTGGTGAAATGAAACCTACTCAGATGACACTGCAGTTAGCTGATAGGTCTGTTAAAATCCCTCGAGGTGTTATCGAGGATGTTCTTATTAAGGTCGACAAGTTTATTTATCCAGTGGATTTCGTGGTCCTAGATACCCAACTTGTCCCTGACCCAGAGAACCAGATACCTGTGATTTTAGGTCGCCCATTTTTAGTTACGTCTAATGCGATCATTAAATGTCGAAAATGTGTGATGAGTTTATCTTTTGGCAATATGACTATGGAGATGAACATTTTTAATGTCAGTAAGCAACCTCATGAGCTAGATGACACATGTGTTGAGGAGGTGAACATGATAGAAGCCTTAGTTCAGGAGTCATTACCAAACATCTTGTCTGAAGACCCATTAAAAAGTTGTCTATCCCATTTTGGTTTAGATTTTGACGACAATAGCACTATTGAATAGGTGAATGCTCTATTATATTCTACCCCTGTGTTAGACATGATAGATGGAAAGCTAGGTTCGAACCGTTACCAGTTTCTGAGACTACACCCTAATTCCTTCTTAGAAGAGCCCCCAAAGTTGGACCTTAAACCACTACCCATACTCTAAAGTATTTTTTAGGCCCATCTGAGACTTTACCTGTATTGTAGCTTCCATTTGGATAGTGATCAGGAAAGTAGGCTAGTAATGTACTTCAAGACAATAAGGAAGCTTTAGGGTGGACTATAGTAGACATTAAGGGTATAAGTCCTACTGTGTGTATGCATCAGATTCATTTAGAGGAAGACTCCAAACCTTCTAGGGAGATGCAACGTCGACTGAACCCTAACATGAAAGAGGTAGTTCGAAAAGAGGTGCTTAAGTTGTTAGATGCGGGTATTATTTACCCAATTTCAGACAGTAAGTGGTCAGCCCTGTTCAGGTTGTCCCCAAGAAATCAGGTATCACTGTAGTCCAGAATGATAATAATGAATTAATCCCAACCCGAGTGACCACGGGATGGCGTGTGTGTATTGACTATAGGAAATTGAACAAGGTCACAAGGAAGATCACTTTCCCCTTCCTTTTATCGACCAAATGCTAGAGCGATTAGCTGGACATAGTCACTATTGCTTCTTAGTGGCTACTCCGGTTATAATCAGATCGTTATTGCCCCAGAAGACCAAGAAAACCACTTTTATTCCGTCCCTTTGGTACCTTTGCGTATAGACGCATGCCTTTCGGGCTATGTAATGCCCCTGCAACTTTTCAGCGTTGTATGATGAGCATATTTTCTGATATGGTAGAACGGTTCTTAGAGGTCTTTATGGATGATTTTTCAGTGTTTGGTTCATCTTTCGATGAGTGCTTGCATCATTTGACATTAGTGTTGACTAGGTGTAAGGAAAAAAATTTAGTGCTTATTGGGAAAAATTCACTTTCATGGTTAAATCAGGAATTGTATTAGGGCACATCGTCTCTTCAAAGGTATAGATAGACAAAGCCAAAGTTGACCTTATTAAGACTTTACAGTCCCAAAACCGTAAAAGATATTAGGTCATTCCTAGGGCATGCAGGTTTTTACCGTCGATTCATTAAGGATTTTAGCTTGATTTTAGACCTCTTTGCAATTTGCTTGCAAAAGATGTTAAGTTTGTCTTTGATGATTCTTGTTTAGAGGCTTTTGAGAAGCTTAAAACTTTACTCACTACTGCCTGATAGTCCAGGCACCTAACTGGAACCTACCCTTTGAGATTATGTGTGATTCTTCAGATTATGCTATAGGCGTCGTTTTAGGACAACGAGAAAACAATTACTTCATGTGATTTATTATGCTAGCAAAAAACTCTGAATGATGCCCAAATGAACTACACAACTACCGAGAAGGAACTTTTAGCCATCGTGTTTGCCTTGGATAAGTTTAGGTCCTACCTATTAGGTTCTAAGATCATAATCTATACAGATCATGCTGTTTTGAAATACCTTTTTATCTAAGAAGGATACCAAACCTAGATTGATTAGATGGATCATATTGTTACAGGAATTTTACCCAGACATTAGGGACAAAAAGGGTGCAGAAAATGTAGTAGCAGATCACTTGTCTAGGCTAGTTGTTAGTTCCCCTAGTGATTCCCTTCCTATAAGGGATAGCTTTCCTGATGAACAATTGTTCTCTGTTTCCCAATCACCTTGGTATGAAAATATAGTGAATTATCTTGTTACTAGTCGAACCCCTCAACATTGGGGTGAGCAAGATCGTTCTAGGTTTTTAGCCTAGGTTAAGCATTTCTTTTGGGACGATCATTATCTGTTTAAGTATTGTCCGGACCAGATTATTAGGAGATGTGTATCTGAGAGTGACCAGTATAGTATTATCTCCTTTTGCCATGAACATGCATGTGGGGGTCATTTTAGTGCTAAGAAGACTGCTGCTAAGATTTTGCAGTGTGGATTTTACTGGCCTTCATTGTTTAAAGATCCCATAGTCATTGTGTTTCTTGTGAGCGTTGCCAGAAGTTAGGAACCATTTCCCGTAGAAATATGATGCCTTTGAACCCTATTTTAGTGATTGAGGTCTTTGATGTGTGGGCATTGATTTTATGGGTCCATTTCCTATTTCGTTTGGTTATCTTTACATACTTATAGTTGTAGACTATGTGTCTAAGTGGGTTGAGGCGGTTCCGTGTAGAACGAATGACCACAGGGTCGCAGTCCAATTTTTGAAAGAGAATATACTTACACGTTTTGGTACGCCGCGAGCTATAATTAGTGATGGAGGTTCACACTTTTGTAATAGGCCATTTTCTCTTTTAATGAAACAATACGGTATTACCCATAAAGTAGCAACCCCATATCACCCTCAGACTAGTGGTCAGGTAGAGGTTTCCAATAGGGAAATTAAACGTATTGTAGAGAAAACAGTTAATCCAAATAGGAAAGACCGGTCGTCGAGGCTTACTGATGCCTTATGGGCTTACCGTACTGCGTTTAAGACACCCATTGGAATGTCACCTTATCGTTTAGTGTTTGGAAAGGCATGTCACCTGACTGTTGAGTTAGAGCATCGAGCCTATTGGGCTATTAATAACTTAAACTTTTCACTTGACAAGGCAGGAGCTCAAAGAAAGCTCCAGCTTAATGAGTTGGACGAGATTCGTAGAGATGCATACGATAGTGATAAGGAGTATAAGAACAAAATGAAACTTGTGCATGATAGGAATATTTTACGAAAGTCATTTTCTCCAGGTCAAAAAGTTCTTCTGTATGACACTCGTTTGCATCTATTCCCCGGGAAGTTTCGCTCTCGGTGGACCGGTCCTTTTGTGGTCCGTACTGTTTTTCCTCATGACGTTGTTGAGATTGGGACACCAGATGGTAGTAGTTCTTCGAAGGTTAACGGTCAGCGATTGAAGCCCTTTTTAGAGCCTTTTCCTACAGGTGATGTTGAGGAGGTCCCTCTGGAGGACCCTGTTTACCTTGATTGACCATCGAGGCGATTTTGTATGTTGTATAATATTTTTGTAGGTTTTTGGTTACACTTCACCCAGGTACTATCTTTCCGACTTCTCTCTTTACTATTTCCTCTTGTTACTTATATTTTTGGTACTGTTCTTTGATTAGAAACATTGAGGACAATGTTAGATTTAAGTTTGGGGGTGGGGTAGAACTTTTTGTTACCTTTTCGTTGCAATAAATAAACTCCAGAGCCTAGAAATTTATCCCTATTAAGGATGGCACTAACCAATCTAAGTGGATGGAAGCATTTTGGTTGTAGGAGTTTAGGAACCAATCTGACTAGATGGCAACATCTAAAGAGTCTATTCATAAAAGCACAGAGCTCAGGTGTTAGAAATAACATGATAGTTTCACCATATCTCGTTGAGTCCTTTTCACTTCTGTTTTTATTTTGTTTTGTTTTTAAACTATGTTTCTCTAAGTGATTAGGTGGGGCTCACGATTCAAGTTGTTACCAATACTAGGGTGAATTAGAGTGATTGAGATACAAACCAAAAAAAAAGAGACCAGACTATCTGGAATAAATTCAACAAAATCGACCACTGGAACCCTTGTATATGCAAGTTTTGTTGACCTAGAGTTAGGATTATCAATCACTGGTTCCCTTGTATATGTAAGTGTGTTGATATTAGTCAGACTAGTATCTCAGTCCATTAGGATAGGTTCATTTTGGCGGAGGCCTTCAGACAGATATGAGAAACACCGTTCACCTAGTAAACATCAAAACCATCTATGTTTTTCTATATCCATCTTCTTGATCTATCCATGTGATTAGTTTTGACTCCGGATATTGATGTCCATAGTGCGACTATCTGAGTAGAGCTCTGTCACTTCATATGAATTTTAGTATGCTTGAGTGCAAACTCGTGTACAACAATTGGAATTTCACATCAGGGTACTCCTCCTGTAGTCAATAAGTATGTCAACCAAGGAGATTCTTTAGTGCCTTCCAAGGTTCGTGTAGATAGCTAGGGTATGGAGTATAAAGGTTTTGTGGGTATACCTCTGGTAAGCCCTCCGGAGACAACACTCCGCCACTAGGGACACCTAGGGGTTTAAAGGCTTATTGCATACGTTAAATGCAATCGACGATGCCTGCGACAGTGAGTTAGGATTTTATTTCTATTTTATTTTTGCTCGAGGACTAGCAAATAATAGGTTTGGGGGTATTTGATAGACACATTTTTGTG
This sequence comes from Papaver somniferum, assembly GCF_003573695.1. Taxonomy (NCBI): domain Eukaryota; kingdom Viridiplantae; phylum Streptophyta; class Magnoliopsida; order Ranunculales; family Papaveraceae; genus Papaver; species Papaver somniferum. Next base: position 192,518,779 of record NC_039362.1, on the reverse strand, counting down.
TCCGATTTTTCTCGATTCTATATATTGTTAGGGCTCATTTTTGTACTTATTATGGTGTTTTATTTATTTGTAGGTATTTTTGGCCAATAAACATTTTTGGAAAACATTGGCTCGAAAAGTTGTCGGAAAGCACCCGGAGGACATTTGCTATTCGGACTCTCACTTTGGATAACGGGTAACCTAATTACTAAGGGGCATCCCATTTCCAAGCAGTTGCTAATCACACCCCTGCTATGGATAAGGGGCAACCATCTTCAATATTCAAAAATCAGGTTTTTGGCGGGAAAAAAATGCAGTTAAAGAGCAGTTTTGGCAATCGTGATTTGAAGGAGTTTGAGGTCGATTAAACCTCTAATTTTCATAGGATAGACTCCTTATGGGTCTAGGAATCTGATATGGGTGTTTAAATTGATTAGATTGGGCTCAATCGACGGATTTTTCTCACAACAGAAAATATGGAAAGTCACGTGTGTGACCTGTTTTAGGGAATTTTAGAGAGATTAAAACGCTGTAAACCTTCCCAAAGATTTGTATCTATCTAAGTAAGAGCTTAGAATAAAAAGGAAAGCTCTGAAACGCGTAGAAATCCTAAAACAAGAAATTGCCGCAACTTGGCCGTGAAGAGAAGGAAAGAGATTTTGGAAGATTTGGGAGAGATTTAATCGGTATTTTTGATATAAATAGATGTCTTGGGTCATATAGAAGAGGTGTCGAGAGTTTGGGAACCTAAAGAGAGCCGGAGAAGAAGAAATCAGAGCTTTACAAAACTCTGTTTCTGCTGCTGCTGCTGCTGAAGAAGAAGAACGCGAAGAACATTGACGCTCGGTAGACAGTCGCAGAACAGTGTCGTTGATTAACAGCTGAAGAACATTAAGCTGTTAAGGGCAGTCTTATTCTAGGGTCTTAAAATCAGCGACAAAGCTACAGTTTTTCTATAACAGTTCCATTGTAACAGCTGTTTTGCAACACCAATACACTGTTGCAAACAGTCTGTGTTATTACTTTTTACTCTTTTAATCATCTTTTGAGCAACAAACACATATTTTGAGATCATGATTAATATGAGGAGCTAAACCCCATTGCTGAGGCGATAGAGGAAGCTATTTTTCCAACAAAAAGTGGTATATTCTATTTTATCTTTTTATTTGCAATAATTATATGATTATTTGCCTTGAACTATTATTGAATATGATTTTTATTTGAGTGATTGTGATCTATTTTGATGGAGTATGCTTAGTTTCAAGACTTTTGATGCTTCATACTAGGTATTTACAATTATTACTTTTGAAAATCTACTTGTTGTAATATTTTAGAATCAAATTAAACAAGAAAATTGCACAAATATAAGTATTGATTTAATCACTTTGAATTTGGAAAATAGTGGAATCTTAGCCTCAGTGTTTCTTTTAGTTTGATATCATTTTTGATTGAGTTTGCTATAATTTTTAGTGAGTTTTCTATTTTAGTATTAGAATTTAAGTCTAATTAATATCCTTCACAAGTCTGAGAATCGAACCACTTTTACCACTATCTACAAATCACATCAGTAAGCTTTTAGCTTTAACCAAGTTTATCTTTACCATGTGACGAAAGTCATGATATGTTTCAATCATCTTGAAAATTGCTTTGACGAGAAATGGTGTAACAACTGTATAACGTCCTCTAAGAATGTGTCAATGATTGAAATAAGAGTTTAGATTACATAACCAATGGTGGACATAAGCATTTTTTTGAAAACACATTTATGTATAAGTCATATTCCTTGAACCAAAGTTTGTGAACTTTGTTGATCAAGAGAACCGGAAGAATGGCGTGAGCCAAGTCCGCGAACTTCCGAAGTTCTCATACCCGAGAATTTCTGCCGGTGTTTGTAAACTCTGCCCCGGTAACTTAAGTCCGAGAACCTAGTCTGCGAACTTGAGAAGGTTATATATCTGAAGATGATTTCTGAACTTAAACTTAAAAAGACTAAGGAATGAAGTTTGAAACCGTGGCTATAAAAGTTCATGAACCGATTCGAGTGAATCAAATCATCTTTGCTTCAATTGTGTCTTGTGTAGTACATGATATTTCCTTGCAATTGAACAACTCTCTAACTAGTTTAATTGAGTCATTTGAACTAGTTAGGGTGAAGAATAATATGGTTGGTATGAAATGCTCATATGGCTAACCTTTTGGTTAAATATTGTTGAACCAACAAATGTACACGTTTGGGTACGGTTAACAAACCTAGAAGCGTGCATTTCATTTTTGTATAACAAGCTAAGTTTTCGATGAGAAATATTATCTTGAATCTAAATCAGGTTTTCATCTAACGGTGTATATTGATTGCTTTGTTACCAAGGTAACTTAATTGCAAACCCTGATTTGAAAGACTATATAAGAGCAACTCTAGTATCTGTGCAAAACTAATCCACATACCTCACGTGTGATACTAGTTTGCGTGATAGAGTCGATTCTCCTTTAACCTTTGATTTTCTTCTTCTAAAACCAGGTTAACGACTTAAAGACTTCATTGGGATTGTGAAGCCAGACCGATACTACTTTTATCGTAGTTGCATGATCTGATCTTGCATCTTCTATCATACGAGTACAATTAGATTGATTGGCTTGAGATTAATATCTTCGATAGGTAAGATATAAAAAGTAGTCACAAACATCTTCTTCTCATTGTTTGTGATTCCGCAACAGCTTGTTTCGCTACTATACGATTAAGATTGTTGTGAGGTGATTGATTTATCTAGGCTGTTCCTCGGGAATATAAGACCGGATTATCAATTGGATCCTGTTCACCTTGATTATTATCAAAATACGGAACAAAAACTTTAAGGTTTTTATGTGGGAGACAGATTGATCCTTTGATAGACTTGTCTGTGTGAGACAGATTTGTTTATTGTCAAAGCCTGCGATTTTGGGTCGTAGCAACTCTTAGTTGTGGGTGAGATCAGCTAAGGGAATCAAGTGCGCAGTATCCTGCTGCGATCAGAGGCGTAGGGAGTACAACTGTACCTTGGATCAGTGGGAGACTAACTGGGGTTCAACTACAGTCCAGTCCGAAGTTATCTTGGAGTAGGCTAGTGTCTGTAGCGGCTTAATACAGTGTGCGTTCAATCTGGACTAGGTCCCGGGTTTTTTTTGCATTTTCGGTTTCCTCGTTAACAAAATTTCTGGTGTCTGTGTTATTTATATTTCCGCATTATATTTGTTTATATAATTGAAATAATACAGGTTGTGCGTTTGAATCAATTAATTGGAAATCCGACCATCGGTTGTTGATTGATATTGATTGATCCTTGGATATTGGTCTTTGGTACCATCCAAGTTATTCCTTGTGTTTGATTATAAAGACTCGCTGATTTCTATTATCTCGAGTAAATCAAAACAAGAGAGAGATATTAACTCCTTGAGATACTTTTACCTAGATTGAGTCTGACTGTTTAGTTGATTCTCTAGAAAGTATTTCGGAGTTAGTCCATACAGATTGCTAAGAGAAATATTGGGTGGTGTTGTTAGACCCACCTCTTTTTCATTTTGGACACCAAGGAATTTCCAAAACCGAAAATATTCTCAAGATATGCAATATATTCCATGTTCGGTTTCCATAATTCCTGGAAATGCTTTGTCCAAACATTGACCAAAAATCTCTTAGAAAATCTCAAATTAGTAAATGCACATTACCAATTTTTATTTTTCTAAAAATAAAATTAACAACCTTAATCAAAATTTTATTATATTATTGGATAACGATTATTACATGAAACTAGTTGGAAGCCTAACAAGCTAAGCTCCAACGACATACTACTACATTAATTGAACAGGTTGTTGTGCTAGCCTACCAGCGAGCCTCATGGGTAACCTAGCCAAAGGAGCCGAAGCGGTTGGGGGGGGGGGGGGGATGATATTTTGTCACAAGGGTGGCAAACTAACTCTACCTTCCATTTTAATTTCTGAAATATTACGCCATTGGGGGCTCGAACCTGGGACCTCCTGGAACGCATGAAACTTTGGGGAACGAGGATGACCAGCTGAGCTAGGTGCCCTTTCTTAAAATATTCTTAACTTATATTTCGATCCGGGATTTTCCTTTAGCTATTAAGGAATATCTTTTAACAATAAAAGATAAGCGTTACTGCACATGTTCAAAGAATTTCGACATCTTTACTTTGTAAGTCCTCTTTCATACTTACAATCTTGAAACCGATTTGCCACACTTCCAAACAAGTTTAGAATTGGTTCATCTGACTTTCAAGAACTACGTGATTGATTAAGATCACTCAATCACAAATAATGGGTTTAACGGTTCTACCAAAACAAGTTTAGGTTCTACCTCCATGTGTGTATTGTGCATAGTCACACTATCTTTCCAAAAATTCGGTTGACTAGATACTAGGATCGGTTACCCACATAGTTATGGTAACTACTTGTATTTTCCGCACATTTCCATAGGATCGGTTCCCCCATCACTAAAAACGTGTTGCACATGTTCATAGGATCGGTTCCCCCATATGCTAAAAACGTGTTGCACCTATTACAAGGATTGATTCCACTTTTTGATCAGTTGCACCTCTTCATAAGATCGGTTCCACTTTGTCTAGAGTTGGTCATACCAATAACACTAAATCGATCATACCATCTCAGGTGATTACTTAAGATCGGTTTCACTAATAAAAGTCATACCGATACAAAAGTCAGGCCTTGTGAATAGTTTAACCAAGAACATAAACAAGTCATGAGCGGTTATACTAATCACACATATTAGTAGTTCAAAAGATATGCAATGGATAACAATACCAATAAGCCTAGCGATTTCCCTTTCGATTCATGAAACAAGTTCTTGAATTTACTTCCATTAAACTAATGTAAAACATTGTTTCCTAAGATGAAATCTTCACCTCATACCCATACATAGTAACAATATCATTCAAACGATTATGTCGATGTCTTATATACAAAGTTTAACGGTTTAAGCAATATACTTCGTATTGTATTCCTTAATACTACTTCTAACTAGAGTGTAATCATTCATGCTTCGCATTTATGTTTTCAATATGCACGACTTGAAAGATACGTTAGGGATGAAACAATTCAAGTCAAATATCACTGACCTCAAGTGGAAGAATGATGTTGTCATTGTAGCTCATTACTTCTTCAGTTATTCAAGTCTTCGCAATACTTGTAAAGTCTCTTATCCTAATACTTTCAAGCTAACCTATACGAAGTTGAATCTAGTACATAATCAAGCGACTCTTTAAATGAGTTTTGATTCACTAAAATATGACAACCAAACTTGACATACCAATGATTGGTGGGTTCACCCGAGCTATGCTCTAACAATCTCCCCCTTTGTCAATTTTAGTGACAAAACTCTTACATCAAATGGATAAACAAATTACAAGAATTCATTACACATACGTTTGATTCCCGAATTCAACATCACAATAACCTGTATACATTCAATCCATAAATATCGCTGTTGACATTATAATAACAAAGATAATACTCCCCCTAAAGGTAAGATAGGTAGATTTTCTATCTACACGTCTTTGTTATTCCTATGTAGTCCATATAACTACAAGTATCATATGATATGCTACTCCCCCTTAGTCCATGCTTTACTCTTTTCATTAGATAAACGTTTAAGCACCAATGTCCTTTCCCTTAGTGATACCAATCAATATAAATCAATACCAGTATCACTTGTTTACTCCATATATTTCTCCCCCTTTTTCGTCACAGTATGACAAAGAAACGAAAAAAATAAAGGACAAACCGAAAGGATCTTACAAATCTCAAAATAGAATTGCAAACCTATAAGAGTTAAGCACGAGGGTTCCACACACCATTTTTGATAACCAATATCAAAACCAAAACTACAAAGTAATTTTGTTTTGATATGTTACCAAGGAAACAATTGCCGGAAGAAAATTTTCCCTAATAGTTTGGCAAACAAAAAATCGACTAAGCACCTTAGTTCCTTTGCTAAACTGATTATACAAATACAATCACTTGTTCCATAAGACCAAAATAAAGATAAACTCTATTTTCTCATCAGGTTCTAATTATCCATATAACTTAGACCTTTTAATTTTAAACAAGACAAGTACTAGGTTAGTTAACTAGCATTACTTGCTAAGGTATTCGGTTAGACCTTTGTAGTACATAAGATTTCCCTGCAATTGAACAACTCTCTAACTAGTTTAATTGAGTCATTTGAACTAGTTATGGTGAAGAGGAACGTGGTTGATATGAAATGCTCATATGGCTAACCTTTTGGTTAACTATTGTTGAACCAACAAGTGCATATGTTTGGTTATGCTTAACATACCTAGAAGCGTGCATTGTCAAGTGTGTGTAACAAGCTAAGTTTTCAATCTAACGGTTGAGAAATATTAGCTTGAATCTAAATCAGGTTTTCATCTAACGGTGGATATTGATTGCTTTGTTACCAAGGTAACTTAATTACAAACCCTGATTTGAAAGACTATATAAGAGCAACTCTAGTATCTGTGCAAAAGTAATCCCCATACCTCACGTGTGATACTAGTTTGCGTGATAGAGTCGATTGTCCTTTAACCTTTGGTTTTCTTCTTCTAAAACCAGGTTAACGACTTAAATACTTCATTGGGATTGTGAAGCCAGACCGATACTACTTTTATCGTAGTTGTGTGATATGATCTTGCATCTTCTATCGTACGAGTACAATCAGATTGATTGGCTTGAGATTGATATCTCCGATAGGCAAGATATAAAAAATAATCACAAACATCTTCGTCTCATTGTTTATTATTCCGCAACATATTGTTTCGCTACCATACGATTAAGATTGTTGTGAGGTGATTGATAAATCTAGGATGTTCTTCGGGAATATAAGACCGGATTATCAATTGGTTCCTGTTCACCTTGATTATTATCAAAAGACGGAACAAAATCTTTTAGGGTTTATCTGTGGGAGACAGATTGATCCTTTGATAGACTTATCTGTGTGAGACAGATGTGTTTCTTTTTAAAGCCTGCAATTTAGGGTCGTAGAAACTCTTAGTTGTGGTGAGATCATCTAAGGGAATTAAGTGCGCAGTATCTTGCTGGGATAAGAGGCGTAGGGAGTATAACTGTACCTTGGATCAGTGGGAGACTGATTGGGATTCAACTGCAGTCCAGTCCGAAGTTAGCTAGGAGTAGGCTAGTATCTGTAGCGGCTTAATACAGTGTGTGTTCAATCTGGACTAGGTCCCGGGGTTTTTCTGCATTTGCGGTTTCCTTGTTAACAAAATTTCTGGTGTCTGTGTTATTTCAGTTTCCGCATTATATTGTTTTATCTTTATGATTGAAATAATACAGGTTGTGAGTTAGATCATCAATTAGAGTAATCCAACCTTTGGTTTTGATTGTCATTGATTGATCCTTAGATATTGGTCTTTGGTACCATCCAAGTTATTCCTTGTATTTGATAAGTACTCGAGTTTCTATTTGAGTAAATCAAATCAAGAGAGAGAGATATAAACTCGTTGATGTACTTTTAATTGATTGAGTCTTGTTGATTCTCTTAAAATTATATTGGAGTTTGTCCATACAGATTGCTAAGTGAAATATTGGGTGGTGTTGTTAGACCCCCGCTTTTCTATTGGTATCAGAGCAGGCAAACAGGTTCAATACCTCAAAAGTCTGTGTTTATAGCGATCTGACTCTATGGACAAGAGAATTATCTCTGATAAACGCTTTGCCAGAAATAAAAGTTCTATCTCATCTAACTCTACTAAAGAGAAGGGTTCTACAATCTCGAATATAAATTAACCTTCTGTACTGACGAGACAGACTAACACTGACATGTGTACTTCCGATTACCCTTCAAATGTGAGCCTCTCCATTAAGGAATAGGATTCGGCTGAAGAGAGTGAATTGATTCTAAATCTTGTTAGAATCCAAGATGATAGATTCAATCGGTTGAAGGACCATGTCAACGTTCTACTTGGTGTAATAAGAGATTGCAAATCCAAAGGTAATACTGAAGTCCATTCTTCGTGTACGTCTCTTGAAGCTAGCTGATAGACACATTTTTGTGTCTAAATTGTCCTCAATGTCTATATTGTTGGATCTCTATTTTTGTACTAATATTGTTTTTTTTATGTATTTTTAGGTATTTTTGGAAAATAAATATTGTTGGAAAATTCGGCTCGAAAAGTTGCTCGGAGCACCCTGGAGGACATTTGCTATACGGACCTCCATTTTTGCTAATTGTCACCCACGGCTATATGTAGCCCATTTTTGTCCACATCACCATTTTTGTCCACAACACCCATCTTCTTCAAATTCAAATATAAATTTTGGCGAGAAAATATTCACAGATTTTCAGTTCGTGATTTGGAGGGGTTATAATGTGATTCAATGGCTGAAACTTCATGGGAAGACTTTATTTAGCTTAACAGGCGTGGTAGGGCCGTTGGAATTAATCCAGTTTGGATGGATAATCGTTGGGAAGAAAAAAGAGGTGTGTGTGCAAAGGGAGGAGATATTTACGGGATTTGCATGAGTTGGAGATAGTTTGAGCATGCTGGGAAGACTCTAACAACTATTGGAAGCGTGTACGAGGTAAAAAGGAGAAGTTGACATCCACAAACGCGTGAAGGAATCAAGAATCGAAAGAAAATATTCCAGAAAATATTTTCTTCACTGCTGGATATATGAAGATCATTTTGAGTTATTACGGAGGATTTTCTTCACCTGTTGGATATAAATATGTTGCTGAGGTTGCGAGGATGGAGATAGAGAGTTAGGGGTGGAAAAAGAGGTATTTGGTGAGCTGTAGAGAAGAAATCAGAGGTTGCAGAGTCGTTTCTGCTGCTGCTGCACCTGAAGAACACGAAGAACATTAGACACTCAGAAACAGTCGTAAAAGCTACAGTGACAACGACAGAAGCTTGTGGGTCGTATAGCTACAGTGACAGAGGCATATACTATTTATCGTACTCTGTAATAGTGGGTTTTTAACGTTTTCCTTGCGTTGCAAATTCCTGATTTATTTGATCTCTCTCATTTTCATCATTTGTAAGCACCTTTGAGCAATGAAATCATATTTTGAGCGTGTTTCCAACATGATGAGCTAAACCCAATCCTTGGGGCGAATGCTATCTTTCCAATGAAAAAGTGGTAATTCTTAATTATTTAATTTGTGCAATTTTTATTTATGATTATTTGCCTAGATTGAAAATATATTTTATGGTTTTTGTTAAACAATTGTATTTTCTTTTGATGGAACATGCTTAGCCTAGGGTTTTGATGTCTCATGCTTTGGATTAACATTTGTTGTTTCTAAAAATCTACTTTTGCAATAGTTGATAATCAATTTGAACGTGTGAAATTGCATGATTATAATTAGTATCACTTTGGAATTGGTAAATAGCGGAATCCTAGCCCCAGTGTCTCCATAATTCTCAAAACATTTTTTATTCGAGTTTGTTATATTTTCTTTTATTTATAAAAATTAAGTCTAAAATAATCTTCCTTCACAAGTCTCAACAAATCTTTTTACTACAACAACTTGAAAACACATCAAATTTTTGGCGCCGCCGACGCGGACTTGTCTTTAGGCTAGAGTTTTTAGATTTTTTTTTTTAGGTTTTTATTTTTATTTGTTCTTCTTTACGTTTTTGGGTTTTTGTCTTTTTCTTTCAGATTTTGGAATTTGGAGCGAAAGAAAATTTTGCCAAAGCTTTTGGTGAATACTTAAAGACTGGAGTAAAAGACAAAGCGAAAGGAGCGAAAGAAGAAGATTTTTTTTTAAAAAAAAGAGAGGAAAAAAAAAGAGAGACATTTTTATTTTTGTAGATTTTTAGTTTTATTTTTTTAGACTTTCTTTTTCTTTTGCACTTTATATTTTTGGACTTTGGACTTTAAATTTTGGGACATTATATTTTTTAAACCCTACGGAAGGGTAGTTTAAATATAAACTGTTTGCAGAGAAGGACGGTGATTACAATATCACGTCGGCCCCTCGGGTTCGTACATGACATAGGAGTCGTGGCCCAAGTCGAATACAAAGGTTCATCCCCCGTCTGGTACGAGAGGTAAGTTTGTCGAAACACTCGCGAATCCCCTGTCAGTGAGTTACTGTCTTCCTTCGTATGCATATATGTTGAGGACTTGAAAACGGCTGTTTTAATTTCCTAGTAAAGGGCAAGGACTGTACATACAAGATAAGGGTTCGGATTTCATCATCGTTCTCTTCTTCCCCGCCTTAGGAAAACGACACCAAACGCGAACCTAAGCCTAAAATTTTGACTAGAACGAAAACGATAGGATAACGAGCTTAACATGAAAGTCATTCGAAAAATATTGGTTACTCTTTTAAGCATACTTCGAAGTTCTTGACGGTTTCTGTAAGTTGAATGCGTGACTGCGCCGCCTTGTAATACGGTGAGGCCTTGGGTATCAAAGCTCCACCGAGCTTCCCTCGCCTCTATTCAACTTACTTTGACTCGGATTGATTCCAGAGGGGTTTGATTAAATTGTAATGAATTCCCGTTCGAAGGATTAGAAGCTGGTCTAGAAACAATCTAAGTGGAGCCATCATGCTTTTTGTTTGCTAGAATCAGTAGGTTTGCTGTGGTGGAGTCATCCTTGTTTGTGTTTGCACAGAACATCCCTTCCTTTTTTTAGGACTTTTCTTTTTGATTTTGTTTTTCTAGTGTATACCCGAAGTTTTTAAACGGGCCTGGAAAAGAAACACTCTAGGTCGTTTGATTAGTGACAAACCTAGTAGTTATTCTTGTGAAGGCGGGGAGCTCGAAGACTCTTCTTTTGAGAGACCCGTTTTTGGAAACTTCAGTTTTGAGAATCTGTCTCTTCGTGAGGAAAGTACTCCTAGTCCTTTAGTAGTGCCAATGGAAACTTTGAAAGCTTTGCTAAACCCAACTAGGACCTCTCGTCCGTCTTGTATCAAGTTAGCTGAAACCGAGGAAAATTATGAACTAAAACCTGGGACTTTACAGATGCTCCCAATGTTTTTAGGGAAGGAGAATGAGAACCCCTATTTTCATGTTAGGGAATTTGAGGAAGTTTGTAGTATTCTGAAAATTAAAAACCTAAGTGATGATGCGTTGAAACTTAGGTTATTCCCCCTTTCCTTAAAAGATAAAGCCAAATCTTGGCTGTATAGTTTGGACTCTGAGTCAATTGAAACCTATGACCAACTTACTTCTGCCTTTATACATAAGTTTTTCCCAAGGCATAAAATATCGTCTATTAGGACACAAATATGTACTTTTTCCCAACAAGAGGGAGAATCTTTATATAGGTACTTAGAAAGGTTCAATGACTTGATATCTCAATGTCCTCATCATGGTTTGGAGAAGGTTAGGTTAGTTCAGATCCTCTACGAGGGTTTAGATTATTCAACAACAACCATGGTTGAGTCCTTATGCACAGGTGGGTTTGAGAATAAAACTGTTGATGAAGCGATGACATTTTTGAATGAAATCGTCGATAAGACCCAACAATGGGAAAATAGTAGGGAACCCCAGAAAACAATTCTTCTAAGTGGAGGAAATGTTAATAGGGTAGAAGGATCTCATGAGTCAGATTCCAAAATAGCAGCTATAACCAAAAGGTTAGAAGCCTTAGAATTAGGTCATTCTAGTGGTAGTAGTGAAAGAAATGAGCCTTTTTGGGAAGGCCATGCTGTTGAAGAGCAAGCCAATGCTCTTTATAACAACACTAGGTTTGATAACCTACAGAAGTTTGACCCATATTCAGAAACCTATAACCCTGGCTGGAGAAACCATCCAAACCTTTCTTGGTCCAAGGGCCAGAATCAAGGTCAGTCTAGTAATGCTCAGGTTCCCCCAGGTTTTGGATACACTAAGAATCCTTCAGCTCCAGCACAGTTTCAGAACCCTTCAGATAAGAAGATTATGAGTTTAGAAGAGTCTCTTGCTTTTTTAACTCGTAACACTGTACAGTTTCAGCAATCTGTTGCTCAAGGTTTAGAAGAAAATAAGAGAATAGGTCAGGCTAACTCTCAGGCTATTTCCGAGTTGAAAACCCAGGTTAGTCAAATAAATGAGTCTTTAAGAGAAAGAGGTAAGTTTCCTAGTCAGACTCAACCCAACCCTAGAGGAATTAATGAAATAGGTGAAAGACCATCTGATCATGTGAATGCTACTAAAACCCTGAGGAGTGCTAGAGTGATAGACAACAAGGTTTCCATGCCTGATAGTGAACATGCTGTAGTTCACCCTTCTGAACCAGAAACTGAGGAGACTGATAGAGTCTCTAAAGAGACCAATGAGGGTCATATTGAGCCCGACTTTGTCCCTAGAGCCCCATTCCCACAGCTGCTAGTTCCAACTAAGAGGGATTCCAATTTTAATGATATATTGTAGGTTTTTAAGCAGGTAACTATCAACCTTCCACTGCTAGATGAAATTAAGCAGATTCCCTCTTATGCCAAGTTTCTCAAGGATATGTGTACGCGAAAGCGAAAGCTTAATGTCCAGAAGAAAGCCTTTCTAGCTAGTCACGTGAGTTCTATTATTCAGAATACCACTACTCCTAAGTATAAAGACCCAGGGTCCCCTACCATTTCTTGCACAATAGGTAAATACCGTGTTGAGAAAGCGTTGCTTGACTTAGGAGATAGTGTGAACTTACTTCCATATCATGTGTACCTTAATCTAGGACTTGGTGAGATGAAACCTACCTAGATGACAGTTCAGTTAGCTGATAGGTCCGTTAAAATTTCTCGTGGTGTGATCGAGGATGTTCTCATAGAGGTTGACAAGTTTATTTATCTAGTGGATTTTGTTATCCTAGATACCCAACCTGTCCCTGACCCAGAGAACCAAATACCGGTAATTTTGGGTCGCCCGTTTTTAGCTATACCAATGCTATCATTAACTGTCGAAATGGTATTATGAAATTGTCTTTTGGTAATATGACTATTGAGATGAACATTTTTAACATTAGTAAGCTACCCTATGAACTAGATGACTCGAACATAGAAGAGGTGAACATGATAGGAACATTAGTCGAGGAGTCATTACCAAACACTTTGTTAGAAGATCCATTAGAGAAATTCCTAGCTCACTTTGGGATTGATTTTGATGATGACAATGTGATTAATGAGGTGAATGCTTTGTTAGATTCAACCCCTTTGTTAGATACTAGTAATGAATGGAAACTTAAGTTCGAACCACTACCAGTTTCTAAGTCTACCCTAGTTCCTTCGTTAGAAGAGCCTCCTAAGTTGGACCTAAAACCATTGCCAGATTCCCTGAAATATAGGTTTTTAGGCCCGTCTGAGACTTTACCTGTGATTATTTCTTCCGTCTTGGATAGTGACGGGGAAATTAGGCTAGTAACCGTCCTTCAAAACAACAAGGAAGCTTTAGGGTGGACCATATCTGACATTAAGGGTATAAGTCCCACTGTTTGTATGCATCAGATCTATTTAGAGATTGATACCAAACCTTCTAGGGAGATGCAACGTCGACTAAACCCTAATATGAAAGAGGTAGTTCGAAACGAGGTCCTTAAGTTGTTAGATGCAGGTGTTATCTACCCCATTTCAGACAGTAAGTGGGTTAGCCCAGTTCAGTTTGTTCCCAAGAAATCCGGTATTACTGTAGTCCAGAATGATAACAATGAGTTAATCCCTACCCGAGTGACCACGGGTTGGCGTGTTTGTATTGACTATAGGAAATTGAACAAGGTCACTAGGAAGGACCACTTTCCCATTCCCTTCATCGACCAGATGCTAGAGAGATTAGCTGGACATAGTCACTACTGCTTTTTAGATGGCTACTCTGGATATAATCAGATCCTTATTGCCCCAGAAGACCAGGAGAAAACCACTTTTACCTGTCCCTTTGGTACCTTTGCGTATAGATGCATGCCTTTCGGGCTTTGTAATGCCCCTGCGACTTTTCAGCGTTGCATGATGAGCATATTTTCTGACATGGTAAAACGGTTCTTAGAAGTCTTTATGGATGATTTTTCAGTGTTTGGTTCGTCTTTCGATGAGTGCTTGCATCATTTGTCACTAGTGTTGACTAGGTGTAAGGAAAAGAATTTAGTGCTTAATTGGGAGAAATGTCACTTCATGGTTCGTTCAGGAATTCTTTTAGGGCATATCGTATCTTCTAAGGGTATATAGGTAGATAAAGCCAAAGTTGACCTTATTAAGACTTTACAGGTCCCAAAAACCTTAAGAGATATTAGGTCATTCTTAAGGCATGCAGGTTTTTATCGTCGATTCATTAAGGATTTTAGCCTAATTTCTAGACCTCTTTGCAATTTTCTTGCAAAAGATGTTAAGTTTGGCTTTGATGATGCTTGTTTAGAGGCTTTTGAGAAGCTTATGAATTTACTCACTACCGCCCCCATAGTCCAGGCACCCAACTGGAACCTACCCTTTGAGATCATGTGTGATGCTTCATATTATTCTATTGATGTTGTGCTAGGTCAGCGAGAAAACAAATTACTTCATGTGATTTACTATGCTAGAAAAACTCTTAATGATGCCCAGTTGAACTATACCACTACTGAGAAGGAACTATTAGCCATTGTGTTTGCCTTAGACAAGTTTAGACCCTATCTCTTAGGTTCTAAGATCATCATATATACTGATCATGTTGCTTTGAAATATCTTTTGTCTAAGAAGGATACAAAACCTAGATTGATTAGGTGGATCCTTTTGTTGCAAGAGTTTTCTCCAGATATTAGAGACAAAAAGGGTGTCGAAAATGTTGTAGCAGACCACTTGTCTAGGCTAGTTGTTAGTTCCCCTGATGATTCCCTTCCTATAAGGGATAGCTTTCCTGATGAACAATTGTTCATTGTTACCCAATTACCTTGGTATGCGAATATAGTGAACTATCTTGTTACTGGTCGAATGCCCCAACAGTGGGGTAAACAAGATCGTTCTAGGTTTTTAGCTGAGGTTAAGCACTTCTTTTGGGATGATCCTTACTTGTTTAAGTATTGTCCAGACCATATTATTAGGAGATGTATACCTGAGAGTGACCAGTCCAGTATTATTTCCTTTTGTCATGATCATGCTTGTGGGGGTCACTTTAGTGCTAAGAAAACTGCTGCTAAGATATTGCAGTGTCTATTGGCCTTCGTTGTTTAAAGACTCCCACAGTTACTGTGTGACTTGTGAACGTTGCAAAAAATTAGGAACCATATCACGTAGGAACATGATGCCCTTGAACCCTATTTTAGTTGTTGAGGTCTTTGATGTGTGGGGTATTGACTTCATGGGTCCGTTTCCTAATTTTTTTGGTAACTTATACATCCTTGTCTCTAAGTGGATTGAGGCGGCTGCGCGTAAAACCAATGGCCATAATTGAGTTCTTGAAAAATAATATACTTACACGTTTTGGTACACCGCGAGCTATAATTAGTGATGGAGGGTCGCACTTTTGTAATGGACCTTTTAGGCTTTTGATGAAGAAATATGGTATTACACATAAGGTACCTACCCCGTATCATCCACAGACTAGTGGTCATGTAGAAGTTTCCAATAGGGAGATAAAATGTATATTAGAGAAAACAGTTAATCCTAATCAGAAAGACTGGTCGTCTAGGCTTACTGATGCCTTATGGGCTTACCTTACTGCGTTTAAGACCCCCATTGGAATGTCGCCTTATCGGCTTGTTTATGGCAAGGCATGTCACTTACCTGTTGAGTTAGAACATAGAGCTTATTGGGATGTTAAATAGCTAAATTTTTCACTCGACAAGGCAGGATCCCATAGGAAACTCCAGCTCAATGAGTTGGAAGAGATTCGTAGAGATGCTTACGATAGTGCGAAGGAGTATAAGAACAAAATGAAACTTGTGCATGATAGAAATATCTTAAGAAAGTCGTTTTCTCCAGGTCAAAAAGTTCTTCTGTATGATACCCCCTTGCATCTTTTCCCTGGGAAGTTACGTTCTCGGTGGACGGGTCTTTTTATTATTCGCACTATCTTTCCTCATGGTGTTGTTGAAATCGAGACACCGGATGGTAGTAGTTCTTCGAAGGTTAACGGTCGTAGATTGAAACCTTTTTTAGAACCCTTTCCTACATGTGATATTGAGGAGGTCCCTCTGGAGGACCCTGTTTACCCTTGATTGACCATCGAGGCGATTGTATGTTGTATATTAGTTTTTGATTTCTCTCTTCACCCAGGTACTATCTT
This sequence comes from Papaver somniferum, assembly GCF_003573695.1. Taxonomy (NCBI): domain Eukaryota; kingdom Viridiplantae; phylum Streptophyta; class Magnoliopsida; order Ranunculales; family Papaveraceae; genus Papaver; species Papaver somniferum. The sequence goes on along the minus strand of NC_039362.1, from coordinate 192,502,598 downwards.
TCCGACTTCTCTCTTTAATAATTCCTCATGTTACTTTACTGTTTGGTATTGCTCTTTCATTAGAAACATTGAGGATAATGTTAGATTTAAGTTTGGGGGTGAGGAAGAAACTTTTTGTTAGCCTTTAGTTGCAATAAATAAACTCCAGAGCCCAGAAATTTATGATTATTAAGGTTGGCACTAACCAATCTAAGTGGATGGGAACATCTTGGTTGTAGGAGTTGAGGAACCAATCTGATTAGATGGAAACATCTAAATAGTCTATTCATAAAAGCACAGAGCTCAGGTGTTAGAATTAAAAAAAACATGGTAGTTTCGCCATATCTCGTTGATCCTAATCCTTCTGTTTTTATTTTTTTAAAGTGATTTGGTGGGGCACACGATTCAAGTTGTTACCTTTTATAGGGTGGAATAGAGTGATTGAGACACAAAAAAAAAAAAAACCAGACCATTAGACCAACCGGAATAAATTCAATAAAGTCGACCACTGGTGCTCTTGTATATGCCAGTTGTGTTGACCTAGAGTTAGGCTTATCGACCACTGGTCCCCTTGTATATGCCAGTTGTGTTGATATTAGTCAGACCTGTATCTCAGTCCATTAGGATAGGTTCACCTTGGCAGAGGACTTCAGACAGATATGGGAAACACCGTTCACTTTCAACCATCTTTTTATCCATCTTCTTAATCTTTCCATGTGATTGGTTGACTCCAGTTATGATGTACAAAAACTATCTGAGTAGAGCTCTGTCACTTATATATGAATTTTAGCATGCTGAGTGCAAATTCGTGTACAACAATTGGAATTTCGCATCAGGGTACTTCCTCCTGTAGTCAATGAGAGTATGCCAACCAAGGAGATTCTTTAGTGCCTTCCAAGGTTCTGCATAGATAGCTAGGGTCTGGAGTAATGGTTTTGCGGGTACACCTCTGGTAAACCCTTTGGAGACAACACTCCGCCGCTAGGGCCACCTAGCGGTTTAACGGCTTGCTGCACGTGCTAAGTGTAGTCATTTTTATTTTCTAGATTAGATTTGCTCGAGGACTAGCAAATAATAAGTTTTGGGGTATTTGATAGACATATTTTTGTGTCTAAATTGTCCTCAATGTCTATATTTTTGGAGCTCTATTTTTGTACTAATATTGTTTTTTTTATGTATTGTTAGGTATTTTTGGAAAATAAATATTGTTGAAAAATTTGGCTCGAAAAGTTGCTCGGAGCACCCCGGAGGACATTTGCTATACGGACCCCCATTTTTGCTAACTGTCACCCACGACTATATGTAGCCTATTTTTGTCCACATCACCCATTTTTGTCCACAACACCTATCTTCTTCAAATTCAAATATAAATTTTGGCGGGAAAATATTCACAGATTTTCAGTTCGTGATTTGGAGGGGTTATAATGTGATTCAATGGCTGAAACTTCACGGGAAGACTTTATTTAGCTTAACAGGCGTGGTAGGGTCGTTGGAATTGATCCAGTTTGGCTGGATAATCGTTGGGAATAAAACAGAGGTGTGTGTGCAAATGGAGGAGATATTCACGGGATTTGCATGAGTTGGAGAGAGTTTGAGCATGCTGGGAAGACTCTAACAACTGTTGGAAGCGTGTACGAGGTAAAAAAGGAGAAGTTGACATCCACAGACGCGTGAAGGAATCAAGAATCGAAAGAAAATATTTTCTTCACTGCCGGATATATGAAGATAATTTTGAGTTATTACGGAGGATTTTCTTCACCTGTTGGATATAAATATGTTGTTGAGGTGCGAGGATGGAAATAGAGAGTTAGGGGTGGAAACAGAGGTATTTGGTGAGCTGTAGAGAAGAAATCAGAGGTTGCAGAGTCGTTTCTGCTGCTACTGCACCTGAAGAACACGAAGAACATTAGACACACAAAAACAGTCGTAAAAGCTACAGTGACAAAGACAGAAGCTTGTGGGTCGTATAGCTGCAGTGACAGAGGCATATACTATTTATCGTACTCTGTAACAGTGGGTTTGTAACATTTCCCTTGCGTTCCAAATTCCTGATTTATTTGATCTCTCTCATTTTCATCATTTGTAAGCACCTTTGAGCAATGAAATCATATTTTGAGCGTGTTTCCAACATGATGAGATAAACCCAATCCTTGGGGCGATGGAGGATTCTATCTTTCCAATGAAAAAGTGGTAATTCTTAATTATTTAATTTGTGCAATTTTTATTAATGATTATTTGCCTAGATTGAAAATAGATTTTATGGTTTTTGTTAAACAATTGTATTTTCTTTTGATGGAACATGCTTAGCCTAGGGTTTTGATGTCTCATGCTTTGGATTAACATTTGTTGTTTCTAAAAATCTACTTTTGCAATAGTTGAGAATCAATTTGAACGTGTGAAATTGCATGATTATAATTAGTATCACTTTGGAATTGGTAAATAGCGGAATCCTAGCCCCAGTGTCTCCATAATTCTCACAACACTTTTTATTCAAGTTTGTTATATTTTTTTTATTTATAAAAATTAAGTTTAAAATAATCTTCCTTCACAAGTCTCAACGAATCTTTTTACTACAACAACTTGAAAACACATCACTAGCCTTAGAAGAGATGCCTTGGAAATTGAACATCGCCTGAGTAAGCTCTCTATTCAAGGATGCTCAAAGCAATCTAATATGCCAAGTACTTCTGACACAACTAAAGATGGTTCATGCTCAGAGTTAAAAACGAAAGTTCCTTCTAGTAAAATGGATGTTCCTGAAGTCACCATCACTCAAGGATGTTGCACATCAAATGGAGGGAAGAAATCTTCTAACGATGATATTAAGACTGTACTATCTAATCATTATGATGATCGGAAAGTATGTCTTGTCTGTGAGACAAAGAGTTCTGTTAAATGAAAGGGAACCTCTAGATTGAAGAACAAATCCTTGGTTCAACTTCAACACACCTTAGACTTAATTCTTAAAGGTGTAATTGACATTCGTATGACTAAACCGATCGGTTTTCGTACCTACCATGTGTATGTTACCAGGAAAGTCAGTTCAATAAGTTCCTCGAACACTCAAGAACAAAACAGACGCATTAATAAACATCGTCTAAAAGAAGATCGTGTCGTGGTCTCTAGAAACAACGCTGCTCCTGCTGAGAAAGGAAGTTCAGAAGAAAGAAGAAAAATTGATGAAATGAGAGATAATCTGAAAAAGATAACTGAAGGGTATAAAGAATTTGTCAACAGGTTGTCTTCCTCCTCAAACCAAAAATCTTCTGGTAAGAACTCAAACTATGTCTTGTATTTTGATGACAGTAAGTTATATGATAATTTCTCACATAAAAGGAGTCCCTCTTTAGATTCAGGAGGAAAAAGAGACTTGACCATAAACACAAATCTCTTGATGAGCTTGTGCTAATTAATCATAAGGGTTGAAGAGCTTACTCATAAAAACCCTGTTGAGTAAGATGTGTTAATTTTCAGGTATACTTTTGGCATTTGCATCTGTTAAGTGGAGCTATCTTCTTATCGTCCATTGCTAAGATTTTTAATTTCAAACTTACTATGCTTAAATTATTGTTTATGTCTAAAGTGTCTTCTCATTTTCGTTAGGAAGTCGTCTTTTTATTTATTTATTTTTGCTACAACTTTGCTCAAAATTGCTTTCCTGAGTTATGAAATTTTTTGAGGCTTTTGTTGCAAAAATCCATGTTGGGATTTATTTGTGGGGGTCAGATTGTACTCGAACGGATATCTGCGTTCTGATACGAGTCAACTATTTAAAAAAACCCTAGAATCCCTTCCCTAAGAGACCCTTAAATATCAACCTATTGAGTTGCAAAAGTCATGTACACATACTCTAGGTTAGTTTCTGGGTTTTCAAGAATGTCTTCTTCTTCTTCAAGGTTTTGTTGAAGTTGTGATACAATTGGACTTTGACACTGTGTAATAATATTATGACACTGTATAACAATGATCGAGACCGATTCTTTCTCATTGTTATAGATACAGATCTTCAAAAACGGTGATGCTAAACTTACAACCTTTGGGATCATTGGAGTACTTGGAAGTGACGAAGATTTCGAGGAATGTTGAAGATTAGACATGTGGAATAGAAGCTACTAAAGTTTCTTTATCTTTTTTGTATTCCATATGTATTGTTAGTTTTTTCACTAAAATTGACAAAAGGGGAGATTGTTAGAGCATTTCTCGGTCGAACTCACATGCGTTGCTATCTCAATCTTGTCAATGTTAGTGATCAAAACTATAAGTCTTGATTTCTAGTCTACTATATAGCTAAGTCTCGGACTAGGATATAAAGTGTAGTTGAGCTCAAGGACTTCATGGCGATTCATTATACAAGAAGAACAAGTACTCAAGGAACCGGTGGAACTTCTCGACAAAAAGGTATGTGAAGACTTGAACTTATCTGTCACTCAAAAGTCTATCTACTCTATCTCCTACTTCTTGAGATAAAAAGTCGTATGCTATATATAGACTTAGATTATACACATTTGGTATTTCGAGCCGAGTATACCTCGCCTATCTATATCTCGAAATAAGTGTTGGTAATCATTTCGCTTCGACCATGTTTATCTTTACCTAGTGATGAAAGTCGTGATTTGTTTCAATCACTTTGAAAATTGCTTTGACGAGAAATGGTATAACAACTATATAACATCCTCTAAGAATGTTTTAGTGGTTGGATCAATAGTTTATATTACATAACCAATGATGGACATAAGTATTGTTGTGGAAACACATATGTGCATAAGTCCTATCCCTTGAACCAAAGTTTGCGAACTTTGTTGATCAAGAGAAACCGGCAGAATGGCTTGTTTCCAAGTCCGCGAACTCAATCTGCGAACTGCCGAACTTCTCATCTCGAGAAATTTTGCTGAAGTTGACAAACTTGTTGCGTGAGTACCAGTCCGCGAACCGGCGGAAAGTCTTTGCCTAGATTTTCTGCTGGAGTTTGTGAACTATGCCCGGTTTCTTAAGTCCGCGAACCTAGTGTGCGAACTTAAGAAGGTTATATATCTGAAGATGATTTCTGAACTTAAACTTATAAAGACTAGTGAATGCAATTTGCAAACCGTGGATATAAATTTCATGAACCGATTCGAGTGAATCAAATCATATCTGCTTCAATTATGTCTTGTGTGTTGTGTAGTACATAATATTTCCCTGCAATTGAACAACTCTCTAACTAGTTTAATTGAGTCATTTGAACTAGTTAGGGTGAAGAATAATATGGTTGGTACGAAATGCTCATATGGCTAACCTTTTGGTTAAATATTGTTGAACCAACAAATGTACACGTTTGGGTACGGTTAACAAACCTAGAAGCGTGCATTTCATTTTTGTATAACAAGCTAAGTTTTCGATCTAACAGTTAAGAAATATTATCTTGAATCTAAATCAGGTTTTCATATAACGGTGGATATTGATTGCTTTGTTACCAAGGTAACTTAATTGCAAACCCTGATTTGAAAGACTATATAAGAGCAACTCTAGTATCTGTGCAAAACTAATCCACATACCTCACGTGTGATACTAGTTTGCGTGATAGATTCGATTCTCCTTTAACCTTTGGTTTTGTTCTTCTAAAACCAGGTTAACGACTTAAAGACTTCATTGGGATTGTGAAGCCAGACCGATACTACTTTTATCGTAGTTGCGTGATCTGATCTTGCATCTTCTATCGTACGAGTACAATTAGATTGATTGGCTTGAGATTAATATCTTCGATAGGTAAGATATAAAAAGTAGTCACAAACATCTTCGTCTCATTGTTTGTGATTCCGCAACAGCTTGTTTCGCTACTATACAATTAAGATTGTTGTGAGGTGATTGATTTATCTAGGCTGTTCCTCGGGAATATAAGACCGGATTATCAATTGGATCCTTTTCACCTTGATTATTATCAAAAGACGGAACAAAAACTTTAAGGTTTTTATGTGGGAGACATATTGATCCTTTGATAGACTTGTCTGCGTGAGACAGATTTGTTTATTGTCAAAGCCTGCGATTTTGGGTCGTAGCAACTCTTAGTTGTGGGTGAGATCAGCTAAGGGAATCAAGTGCGCAGTATCCTGCTGCGATCAGAGGCGTAGGGAGTACAACTGTACCTTGGATCAGTGGGAGACTGATTGGGGTTCAACTACAGTTCAGTCCGAAGTTATCTTGGAGTAGGATATTGTCTGTAGCGGCTTAATACAGTGTGCTTTCAATCTTGACTAGGTCCCGGGTTTTTTTTGCATTTTCGGTTTCCTCGTTAACAAAATTTCTGGTGTCTGTGTTATTTATATTTCCGCATTATATTTGTTTATATAATTGAAATAATACAGGTTGTGTGTTTGAATCAATTAATTGGAAATCCGACCATCGGTTGTTGATTGATATTGATTGATCCTTGGATATTGGTCTTTGGTACCATCCAAGTTATTCCTTGTGTTTGATTATAAAGACTCGCTGATTTCTATTATCTCGAGTAAACCAAAACAAGAGAGAGATATTAACTCCTTGAGATACTTTTACCTAGATTGAGTCTGACTGTTTAGTTGATTCTCTAGAAAGTATTTCGGAGTTAGTCCATACAGATTGCTAAGCGAAATATTGGGTGGTGTTGTTAGACCCACCTCTTTTTCAGTTTGGACACCAAGGAATTTCCAAAACCGAAAATATTCTCAAGATATGCAATATATTCCATGTTCGATTTCCATAATTCCTAGAAATGCTTTGTCCAAACATTGACCGAAAATATCTTAGAAAATCTCCAATTAGTAAATGCACATTACCAATTTTTATTTTTCTAAAAATAAAATTAACAACCTTAATCAAAATTTTATTATATTATTGGATAACGATTATTACATGAAACTAGTTGGAAGCCTAACAAGCTAAGCTCCAACGACATACTACTACATTAATTGAACAGGTTGTTGTGCTAGCCTACCAGCGAGCCTCATGGGTAACCTAGCCAAAGGAGCCGAAGCGGTTGGGGGGGGATGAGATTTTGTCACAAGGGTGGCAAACTAACTCTACCTTCCATTTTAATTTCTGAAATATTACGCCATTGGGGGCTCGAACCTGGGACCTCCTGGAACGCATGAAACTTTGGGGAATGAGGATGACCAGCTGAGCTAGGTGCCCTTTCTTAAAATATTCTTAACTTATATTTCGATCCGGGATTTTCCTTTAGCTATTAAGGAATATCTTTTAACAATAAAAGATAAGCGTTACTGCACATGTTCAAAGAATTTCGACATCTTTACTTTGTAAGTCCTCTTTCATACTTACAATCTTGAAACCGATTTGCCACACTTCCAAACAAGTTTAGAATTGGTTCATCTGACTTTCAAGAACTACGTGATTGATTAAGATAACTCAATCACAAATAATTGGTTTAACGGTTCTACCAAAACAAGTTTCGGTTCTACCTCCATCTGCGTATTGTGCATAGTCACACTATCTTTCCAAAAATTCGGTTGACTAGATACTAGGATCGGTTACCCACATAGTTATGGTAACTACTTGTATTTTCCGCACATGTCCATAGGATCGGTTCCCCCATCACTAAAAACGTGTTGCACATGTTCATAGGATCGGTTCCCCCATATGCTAAAAACGTGTTGCACCTATTACAAGGATCGATTCCACTTTTTGATCGGTTGCACCTCTTCATAAGATCGGTTCCACTTTGTCTAGAGTTGGTCATACCAATAACACTAAATCGATCATACCATCTCAGGTGATTACTTAAGATCGGTTTCACTAATAAAAGTCATACCGATACAAAAGTCAGGCCTTGTGAATAGTTTTACCAAGAACATAAACAAGTCATGAGAGGTTATACTAATCACACATATTAGTAGTTCAAAATATATGCATGAATAACAATACCAATAAGCCTAGCGATTTCCCTTTCGATTCATGAAACAAGTTCATGAATTTACTTCCATTAAACTAATGTAAAACATTGTTTCCGAGGATGAAATCTTCACCTCATACCCATACATAGTCACAATATCATTCAAACGATTATGTCGATGTCTTATATACAAAGTTTAACGGTTTAAGCAATATACTTCGTATTGTATTCCTTAATACTACGTCTAACTAAAGTGTAATCATTCATGCTTCGTATTTATGTTTTCAATATGAACGACTTGAAAGATACGTTAGGGAATGAAACAATTCAAGTCAAATATCACTGACCTCAAGCGGAAGAATGATGTTATCATTGTAGCTCATTACTTCTTCAGTTATTCAAGTCTTCGCAATACTTGTAACGTCTCATATCCTAATACATTCAAGCTAACCTATACGAAGTTGAATCTAGTACATAATCAAGCGACTCTTTAAATGAGTTTTGATTCACTAAAATATGACAACCAAACTTGACATACCAATGATTGGTGGGTTCAACCGAGCTATGCTCTAACAATCTCCCCCTTTGTCAATTTTAGTGACAAAACTCTTACATCAAATGGATAAACAAATTACAAGAATTCATTACACATACGTTTGATTCCCGAATTCAACAACACAATAGCCTGTATACACTCAATCCATAAATATCGCTGTTGACATTATAATAACAAAGATAATACTCCCCCTAAAGGTAAGATAGGTAGATTTTCTATCCACACGTCTTTGTGATTCCTATGTAGTCCATATAACTACAAGTATCATATGATATGCTACTCCCCCTTAGTCCATGCTTTACTCTTTTCATTAGATAAACGTTTAAGCACCAATGTCCTTTCCCTTAGTGATACCAATCAATATAAATCAATACCAGTATCACTTGTTTACTCCATATATTTCTCCCCCTTTTTCGTCACAATATGACAAAGAAACGAACAAAATAAAAGACAAACAGAAAGGATCTTACAAATCTCAAAATAGAATTGCAAACCTATAAGAGTTAAGCACGAGGGTTCCACACACCATTTTTGATAACCAATATCAAAACCAAAACTACAAAGTAATTTTGTTTTGATATGTTACCAAGGAAACAATTGCCGGAAGAAAATTTTCCCTAATGTTTGGCAAACAAAAAATCGACTAAGCACCTTAGTTCCTTTGCTAAACTGATTGTAAAAATACAATCACTTGTTCGATAATACCAAAATAAAGATAAACTCTATTTTCTCATCAGGTTCTAATTATCCATATAACTTAGACCTTTTAATTTTAAACAAGACAAGTACTAGGTTAGTTAACTAGCATTACTTGCTAAGGTATTCGGTTAGACTTGAATAACCAAAACATCCACTTCGATAAGTCTAACTAAGATCAGAATTAACTTAGTTTCTCTTATCCGGAATAGAATTGGACTAAACAATTCATCCCGTAAACCTTTTCTTTCGTTAAGCCATAAACAATTCAGACAGACTAAATAAATCAACTTGTATAATTATTCACCTTAACCGGAAGCAATTGAAACAACATAGACATTAAAGCACCGCAATTGCACTGAAATTTTATAAGCCTAAACAATTGGTACCAAACAATAAAGCAAGATAACAATAGTTTTTCTTAACCGGAAACAATTGAATCACACACACATCCATATACAAACAATGGAATAAAATATCAACTGTACCGAAATTTTGTTAAGCAAAAGCAATAAATATATGCAATAAACTCAGGCTTTTCTTAAATAGGAAAACAAATAACTAACAAAGTCGTTACCTTAAATTTCGCATCCTCTTCTCCAATATGTTTGCATCTTCTTCCAGGGAGAATTGATATCGAGATATCATTATGTTGTCATCCTTATGCAAAACAAAATAATAACAACAACCAACCTTTACCGGAGAAAGGTTGAAAACCGGTTTTTAACTATTGCAAGCAAAAGTTAAAAACCGTGAAACACATATTCTTTTATGCTAAACCAAACGATTCAACATATTGTGACTTTTTCACATATTGTTTCAATCAGAACCCCTCATGATCCTTTGATAAAGCCTACCAGCATGGGCTAGAACTTAATCATGCTAACCAAAAAGTCACCCAAACCATAAGGGTTCACAACATATGAGATCGAATATCAAGGTTAGAAAACTGAAATCAAACATCCCATACACATACATAGCAATAAGATAAAACATTAAAGCACAGGTTATGTAATCATAAACTATCACAAGAAAAAAATTATAAATCAAATAATTTTATTCATAATAAGATTGTTTTATTCATAATAGACCTAATACAATCATTGAAAGAAATCAAAAATTGATGTCTATTTTTTCTTGGATTAAGTATTACAACATATAACTTATTCTCTAGTGGTGCTCTTGTTTTTCACTGAGGTTTCTTCAGTGTTCAAACTTTTGAAGCATGTCTCAAGAGACTTGTCTGCAACCACTTTCTGTTTTTGAGATCTTTAATTTGAAGATTCAAATCTCCAAGTTCACCTTTCATCTCTTTAATTTTATCTTTTAGTCCACCCCGATCTTGAACCAAAGTAAAGAGATTTCTTATGAGTTCTTCAAACCCATACATAACTTCACGCATACCATATGTGAGAAACCACTTGGTAAGATCTGAATCATTGATAGCAAAAAGACATGACTCTTCTTGAGATTGATCAGAGTTAGGATCAGAACTGATTCTTGAGACAATCTTCCTGATCCTTCGTTTTGAGACAAAACCTTGACAGTTTCTCACCTTTCGTGCTTCCCTTTTATTGGTCCTTGTAACACTGCGAGTTATAAGAGACATACTTTCAAAAAAATTTACTAAGGGAAGGTAATATATCTAAGAGAAGATTTTTCTTATTTTGATAAGACTATATGTTCATATAGTTTTTAGAAAAACAAGGTTTCTGAAACTTCACGACATATTTTCGAACTTCTCTTTTTATCGATAGAAAGATATTCTCTAAATAACTCTTATTACTGAAAATAAAATCTACCATGAACCTGTGCCCTTGATTTTATGTGCTTTTCCCATCCAATAAATATGAGCACGGAAGAGGATGAGAGTGCACAGTATTGATACAACTAAGTTGTATCGGGGTAGCTTACAACGAGCATCACAAACATAGTTCATGTAGGCCTGTCAATAGAATAATATCTGTCGGACATTCAGAAATCCGATATCCGACAAGTTAAGCACTATCGGATATTCGATATCCGATAATATCCTATAGGATATCAAAATCAGATATCGATTCCGATAGGCTAAGCTATCGGATATCAGATATTTATCCGATAATATCCGGTTATGAAAAAAAATGTTAAAAACCCTTTAAAACATGTTCATAATTGAAATTTAAGTTCAATTTTTCAAACATTTCATATCGGATATCAGATATTTGTATCGGATATCGGATATTAGGGTAAATCACAAATAAATCCATGTTCTATCGGATATCGGATATTAACCAAACGGATAGAGCCTAATCCGATTCCGATAGGTAAAGGAAGAAATATCCGATAAATATCTGTATCCGATAAAACGGATAAAATCCTATAGGATCCCGAATGCTCGTAAACGGATTTCGGATATCGGACATATATTGACAAGCCTAAGTTCATGTTTCTCCTTGGGAATTTATGCCCAAAATATTTTCTCCAAGAATAATGATCTTTTCTAACTCTAGAGACATGATCATGTGGAGAAGATATACTGATGTGAGGATTTTCACAGATAGATAAACCTCTCTTAATTTTTTCAATGAGATTTTCATATGATTTTCTCATTCTAAGGAATTCCTTATGATCCACATCAGTGTGTTTACTTGAAACAATTATCAGACATTCCTGATTGTTTCATTTGGAAGAGATTCTCTCTTTCCCTTCCTTATGGAGTCGTTCTTCATCAAAACGAGAATTGTTTCGATATGGGTGGGGAGGAACCTTTTTATAGAAGCTATTATCAACTCTTTCCTCTGATTCTTTTGAGTTGATCTTATCGGGTAGTGGTATAATCTGTCTTTCTACTGAGGAATGGTCTTTCAGTTTTTTAAGACAAGAAACTTCTTTCAATATATTTACCACCGTATGTTGAAGAAGTATAAGTTTCCTGTCAAGTAACTGAAAATTGTATTCCTTAAGATCACTTAGGCGGAATCGGTTCAAAGTTTCCTTTGCACAAGATTTCGTTTGATCATCAGTAGATATAGAAGCTGGTTTCTCATCCTCTTCTAACTTGATGTAGTTAGGCAAACTACCATCATCTTGATATGTTTCAGATGTGACTAAACCGATTTTATCACAGTCTGTAAAAGTCGAGCAAGGACTTTTAGTTTCCTCATTATCAGAAGAAATTACAACAACATCATTAGTCAGAATCATAGGACGTGTCTCTTTATCTTGAGTAAGAGATTTACCAAGAGCTTCTAGATTGACAGTGAGATCCATATTCTCTTTGGCTAGACAATTCAGTTGAATGTCTTTATCTCTGATCTCCTGTTTAAGAAGATTTGACTCCGTCTTTTATATTAGTACTTTAGAAGACAGAGACTTTATAGGATTTAGATGTTTTACCAACTCCTTATCAGCATCTTATCTTTCATCAGAGATAGACATAAATGTTTTTGCAACTCCAGGATCATGAGTCAACGAAGTAGTAACATATTCAACTTTTGAGTATTCATACTCTTGCATAACATTAACTGAATCAGACATAGATTCAATTTCTTATAGGTTAGATTGCACCAAACACAGATTGTTAAATCTTTTCGTGTTTGCCTGCTCTGTTACCAATTGAAAAGACGAGGGTACCCAAATATACCTCAATCTAAAACTTTTCCATCTATAAGTTCTTTCTCCGAATTTCTCCGAAAGTGGTTGTCTGTGGACTGAGTCGAGACAATACAACTAATCGGTTCACACTTCGCGTGATTGTTTATGGATACGAGATCGAGATAATAGGACAACAAGATAACTTGTATGTGATTTACTATGGATACAAGATCGAGACAATACAACAACGAAGTCTGTTTACTTGATAAAAGGTTCGGACTTAACCAAACACAATAGGATTACTATCAAGTAAATAGGAATCAACGCTTGTGTATTTTACTTTTAATTATGATAAAAAAAATTACAATTGCGGAAATAAAAAAGTAAAAGACATATCAAGATTTTGTTAACAAGGAAACCGCAAATGCAGAAAAACCCCGGGACCTTGTCCAGAATTGAATGCTCGCAGGATTAAGCCGCTATACAAAATCAAACCAACTTCGTATAGTTGAGACCAAGCAACTAAACCTATAGTTCACCTATTTCTATCTGTATTCCCACGCCTCCAACTTATGAATAAGTCACGTACTTGGAACAATTCCTTTGGTTCGTGTTCCAAACAGTAAAGGAACAACAAATCTGTTTGGATCAACTCTTTTCAACCAAGTGATGTGAGTTCGACAAAAGGATCTTACGTTTATCTCAATAAACTCCTTCGTCAGGTCCTTAGATCTATCCACTAACGACTATCAAAGCAATCGCCTAGATTTTGCAATCAATACCTTGAATCACAAAGAATCGTATTGATGTCGATCTACTCAACTAATCAATCCAATCTACCACAAGGACAAATTGATTATAGTTGGATCCTCTTTAACCGAAACAAGTATTGTGCACACCAAAGATTATGAACCCAAATTAGAAATCTTCAAAGTCTTATTTGTCTTCAAATCTTATTAGATCTTCAATAAACACCTGCACACAATCAACTTGAATCTCTTGTGATCAATCACGCACAAGACGGAGTCTGTTAACAATGGATTATCACAAGACGTCTTTAGATCTACAAACAGTCTAAAGATCCCCGTCGAAACTTCGATCTAGTTTGAGTGAATCTTATATCAGAAGAGAAGATTCTCAAGAATAAATAAACTAGGTGCAATCAAATTTCAACAACCGTTAGTCAATCAAATCAATCGAAAACTAATAATAAACCGCAACTATCTAGTTTCCCACCAACGATACTAATAGAGCTTTTCAATCCCAAAGAAGTCTTTAAACTGAACGGACGTAAGAGATTTCGCCTAATTAGGTTACTTTCCTCTCCAAATAGGCGGTTCCACCAGTAACAACACAACTAGGTATCTTTGCTGGCTCTGAGGATTAGTTTGTTCGAAATGCGAACTTTCATGTTTATAGAACAAGGAAGTTTGGACACCAAGGAACTTCCAAAATCGAAAATATTCTCAAGATATGCAATATATTCCAGATTCGGTTTCCATAATTCCTGGAAATACTTTGTCCTAATTTTGACAGAAAATCTCTTATAAAATCTCCAATTAGTAAATGCACATTACCAATTTTCATTTTTCTAAAAATAAAATTAACAACCTTAATTAAAAGATTCTTAACTTATATTTCGATCCGGGATTTTCCTTTAGATATTAAGGAATATCATTGAACAATAAAAGATAAGTTTTACTGCACATGTTCAAAGAATGTCGACATCTTTACTTTGTAAGTCCTCTTTCATACTTACAATCTTGTAACTGATTTTCCACACTTCCAAACAAGTTTAGAATTGGTTCATCTGATTTTCAAGAACTACGTGATTGATTAAGATCACTCAATCACAAATCATGGGTTTAACGGTTCTACCAAAACAAGTTTCGGTTCTACCTCCATGTGAGTACTGTGCTTAATCACACTAGCTTTCCAAAAATTCAGTTGACTAGGTACTAGGATCGGTTCCCCACATACTTATGGTAACTACTTGTATTTGCTGCACATGTACCCATAGGATCTGTTCCCCCATCACTAAAAAAGTGTTGCACATGTTCATAGGATCGGTTCCCCCATCTGCTAAAAACGTGTTGCACCTCTTCATAGGATCGGTTCCTCTTTTCCTAGAGTTGGTCATACCAATAACAATAAATCGATCATACCATCTCAGGTGATTACTTAAAATCGATTTCACCAATAAAAGTCATACCAATACAAAAGTCAGGCCTTGTGAATAGTTTTACCAAGAACATAAACAAGTCATGAGCGGTTATACTAATCACACATATTGGTAGTTCAAAAGATATGCAATAAATAACAATACCAATAAGCCTAGAGATTTCCCTTTCGATTCACGAAACAAGTTCATGAATTTACTTCTTTTAAACTAATGTAAAACATTGTTTCCTAGGATGAAATATTCACCTCATACCCATACATGATCACAATAGCATTCAAACGATTATGTCGATGTCTTATATACAAAGTTTAATGGTTTAAGCAATAAACTTCGTATTTTATTCCTTAATACTAAGTCTAACTAGAGCGTAATCATTCATGCTTCGCAGTTATGTTTTCAATATGCATGACTTGAAAGATATGTTAGGGAATGCAACAGTTCAAGTCAAATATCACTAAACTCAAGTGGAAGGATGATGTTGTCGTTGTAGATCCTTACTTCTTCACTTCTTCAAGTCTTCGCAATACTTGTAATGTCTCATATCTTAATACTTTCAAGCTAACCTAAAAGAAGTTGACTCTAGTACACAATCAAGCGACTATTTAAATGAGTTTTGATTCATTAAAATATGACAACCAAACTTGACATACCAAACGCTTGGTGGGTTTAACCGAGTTATGCTCTAACACATAACCAAACATTAGGATCAACATGAGCACTTTTTATGGAGATAAATGTTAGAAATTGTACTTGATTTATGATGGAGATATTTTCTGAGATAAATATCGTGTAAGCAACTTCTTTCGGACCATAATCTCACCTAATGGAACTTGACTTTCAATACCTTTTCAAGATAAATTTCTGACATGTAAAAGCTACACAACGTTGATCCTTGCATTACCATAATGATTATGTTTGTTTGAGTTTTAAAATAATCCTTAGATTGGATTTTTTAGGATTTTTACATTTGACTAATGAATGTATCATGGAAACATGATGCCTGTAAATTGTTCCAATGATTTCCTTGAACCCGTATTAGTCTGGAATAATGATGATAACCGAACTATGGTGTTGGAGACAAGGACATATTAATCACTCAGGGTGATTGGGCATTCTTTAGCAAACAATTCATGCAACACAGTATTATCTCAATGTGGGGTGGTAAACCAAGGTACCCTTTATTCCTTTCTTTGTGTAGTTTTCTTCTTAGATCTAAATATTAATGTAGAACTAAGACTATCTTGGTTTCACATAAGTGTTTGTACTTTGAGTAAACATTTTTAAGTTCCATCAACTTTATTTAACATTTTGAGCAGTGAGGTAGTGAACTACGCATCATAAGTCAACTTGATTTCAATCAAGCATCGTTAGCTATGTCCAGAAAAAACAGAAAGCGTACTCTTTTGATAAGTAAATTATGGTTGATGCAAATTATTTATATCACTAACAATAATTACATTTATATTTTAAATTTATGAAGAAATGGATCTATAGGTGTGTTTTACTAATGTCAGAAGACAACCTCCCAATTACTATCTTTTGCTCTCATAGTGTTTTTGTAGTTGTTATATGGCTTAGTTTGGTGTTATTTTCTAATGACATGGCTTAACTTTTTTTGGTTCACTTTAGACTATTCATGACATATAGTGGTACAAGTTGGTTTAATAAAGTTGATACAATTTTTTTCGAACATTTATCAAACTGAGAACCAAAGGTTTTTCATGTTGAAGTCTATTTATTAGTCAACGTTTATGACTAACACGATTTATCAGAACTGTGAAAAACAAAACCTAAGGTCATGTTTGATATGGATTTTAAAAACCGTTTTCTGTTTTTAAAACAGAAAACAGAACGAAACACGTTTGATAAACATGTTTCCTGAAAAGTTTTCTCCAATATAAAATATTGTTCCTTTGTTTTCATGTTATATAAGAGGATGAAACTGATAAGGGAATTAAACCCATAATCATTGCCTACACCATATTGATCAATTGTTGTTGAGAATTAAGTCAAATTGATTATGAGTTTAATTATTTTGTGAGATTTTTAAGAGACGTTACGATCATAATATTATAACAATCACCTTTCTGGTCAAATAAATGGAAGATTTT
The DNA here is from genome assembly GCF_003573695.1 of Papaver somniferum. Classification (NCBI taxonomy): domain Eukaryota; kingdom Viridiplantae; phylum Streptophyta; class Magnoliopsida; order Ranunculales; family Papaveraceae; genus Papaver; species Papaver somniferum. The sequence continues at coordinate 192,485,634 of NC_039362.1, read as the reverse complement.
TAATGCACATGAACTGTTTGGTAAAGTGAATGAAAGTATATTAAAAATTAACAGTTATAAATAAAATCATCTTGCATTAGATCCACTAATTATACATAATCTATAATCAGTTTTGAAGTATTTGATGGAGTTAGCAAGTATAAACTGTTGTTGGTTATTATAGCTAAGTTTTATTCTTAGAAAATATATTTTCCAAAACAGTTTTTAAGGTTTCACATCAAAAACCATTTTTAAATCTAATGGAAAATGAAAACAACACAAAGTGATATGTTTTAAAAAACATTAGAAAATGATTTTTGAAAGTTTTTTTTGAAAATTGTACCAAACAGGCCTTAACTTGTACACACATAACAAAAGATGTTGAAATCTTATGAATACTATGAATATTTTCAGATAAATATTTGTTTATCATATTATTTACATGTGTTTCTGTTACCCAAATGTATTAAAACTAACCACTACTTTTCCAAGTAAAACTCTATATATATGTTCTTATTTTTATGGAGTCCAGTGTTATATTTTACACAAATGTACTAATCTTCATACACCATACCAGAAAAATTAAAAGTCGAGATGTTTAATTTTATTTATCTAAACAAAACTTACCAAAGGGGAAAAATTAAAAACTATATATGAAGTTAATTTGTTTTATCTAAACAAAACCTACATGCTAAACAAACAAAAAGGCCATACAACACAAATCAAACGAAGAGGCCGAGGTGGTACCTAGTATAATAATGTATTATGCCTTACTATACATACCCCCTTGCTTGGACATAAAATGAACTGGAAAGGACGATGTCGGACCCGGATAAGCCCTAACATGAAAGAACGAAAACATAATAAGAATCTATCAAACCCTATGCACTATACATCAACTCGTACCATATGGAAACCCTAGGAATAAGAAAAGGAAACAGGAGTAGAAGATGCCGGGTCTACCAGAGGAGATTCATGTAGATATCTTTTTAAGGTTACCAGTGAAATCAATCGTAAGTTGCAGGTACGTATGCAAACTATGGCGTACATTATTTTATAACCCTATACTTATAAGGGATCACCTTAACCGTACTACTAAAGAAAAACCCAGGCTCATGCTTATGACTGCAAAGTGGGATAGTAAACCTAGTTTACAATTCAGTTTGACAGCATACACATTTATCGATATTGATTCCTTGAAGTTGGCATGTCCTTTTACAACCGGCGAGATTTTACTATTTTCTCAATACACAAAACATTTATACGACCCCAAGAATGATGAAGCCAAAGTTCTAAAATTTGATTGCATCAATAATATGGAATGGAACGGATCGGTGAGTTATGGGCAGAGTTTAGAAAGGGTTAAGGATGGAATTCAATGTCAGAGCGTTCGGGATGGAGTGAGTTTGAATTATAGTGACTTGAAATTCAATTCTTTAGTGGAAAATCAAGTAACACCTATCCTATGAAAGTTGAAGTTTTATCCCTTTAACTCGAACGGTTTACTGCATTGACATTTATTTTTTTTATTTCAACAATATTGGATTTCTTACCACTAAGTTTACTTCGCGATCAAAATAAAGAATTGTGAATGGAAAAAGTGAAAGTACTGGTAACTCCTGAATGGTTATTTGTTATTAACACGAAGTATTCAACAATTTTTAGTTACATGGAATTTGATTTTAAAGGTTTTTAATTATTGCATGCTTTATGTTTAACTTGAGATTTAACACCTCATGGGTATATATTATGCAATTCTTTTTATTTAATGAACAATATTTTTTATTAAAACTTAAAAAATAAAATTTGTAAATCATAATGTTTTCTCCCTTTACAGTTCCTTCTATCACTTTGCTTTTCAAAATATTATGCAATTCATTTTATTATTTTTTTATTTGTTTAGAGTCCAAAATGCTAGATCGAGCGAAGGTTTTTCTCAAAGAAAATTATGTGCAAGAAAAGGACTCACTATTCTGCATGCTTTAATTTACTCTTTTTGTCCTCCTCTTATATGGCATACTGACTAGAAATTTGCATAAGTTTTTTTCATAGCAAGTAGTGTAACATTTGGCATCTCCAACATCCAGGTGTAGTTATGCAGTCTTTTTTTCTTTTTTTTTGAGAAAAAGGAATTGCATACTGAAACCAGACAGAAAACAAAAGAAAGATTAATGTCATACTATCAATACTAGACATGCCCCGTTCTGAATTTGAGACAACAATATATTGGTAGTACTATTAGCTTCTTCCTGATTACTTAACTTATCTAATCAAATAAACATATCTAAGAAGACTGGTAAATCTTCCGCCCAACAGTTGAAAATAAAAGATTTTCTTGCCTCCACCGCCAGCTTATCTTCCACATAATTACCAGATATGTGAACAAATTTGAACCCCAAAAAGTTGTTGCATTCGGCTAAGATTTGAATTGCCTCCTTGACTAGAATTTGATTCCTCCAATCCATCATTGTTGTCTTTCCTTTGATAAATCCCACAATCCTTCCACAATCTCCTTCCATCCAGAAATGTGCCAAACCTTCATTTTTGGCCCATTTTGCTTAATGCAAGAGAGCTACAACTTCTGCTTTTTCTGCACTTGCAGTAAAGAATACACCCGGCTTAGCTTCTCTTCCACTACATGTATCATCTCTCAAAATTAGTCCAAAACCAGCAAAGACTGTCTCTGAAATCCAAGAAGCATCATAATTTAATTTAAAGTAGTGATGTTCAGGGCATTTCCAAGGAATATTCTGTTGTTTCTTTATTGTAGGACAAGCATTAGTTGTTATCAAGTTTCTTTCATTACAACTCCAGAATTTTAAGTGTCTCTGAATTATAATAGAGGTTTGTAAAGAAGAAGCATTTTTCTTCTCAAAAATCCTATTACACCTCTATTTCCAAATAAAACAACATTTTGTAGCATTAATTTATATTACCTTGTCTCCCTGCAATTGCCACCAATTATAATATTCAATTAAAGAAGTTCTTACAGTTATAGATGGACCTTCACCAGCAAAAGGTGGTTTCATCCATATTGACTTAGCATACAACAATCAAACAAAAGATGATGAAATTTTTTTTTTGTTTTATCTTTATAGAAAATATACTTATAATCTACATCATGCATATGTCGACTAAGAATTTCTGTTACAGGAAAGGCATCACTCATACATTTCCATAAAAAAAAATTAATTCTTTGAGATATCCGAGTCTTCTAGAATTTTTTCCTGAATATCTCTGTAGCATTATTTCCTTCATGTTTACCACATAGTCTATCATACAAAGATCTAACTGTAAAAGTGTCATTCCTAGTGAGCTTCCATCTAGGTTTATCCTGATCTAAGGTATCATTCATATCCACAAACAATTTTATATTCAGTATAGATTGAGCAATAAATATGAGGAAAAGAAGCAAATGATGATTTCGTGTTTCCACCTATTAGTATCTGGATTAATCAGATCTTATACAAGTGTTAACTGAGATCTCCTTTCGGAACAAATTTGATCTAGAGTAATTTCTAAATCTGGTATCCCATTGGCCAGTCCATATATTTATAGATTGTCTATCCCCAACCTCCCAACAAGTGTTCTTATGAATTAATTTCCCCCCCTGAACAATACAGTTCCACATCCAAAAGGATTTCATAACTTTTTCTAAAGCCAATTTTTTTTTTTTTTGAGCATCTTAACCTATTAAAAATTAGGTCCTGAGAACATTGCCTGATTCATTTTTTCAACAACTTTAAAACCCAAACCTCCCTTTGAGATTGGTTTACACATAAGTTTCCAGGATTTAATGTAATGCCCTTTATCATTAGAATATTTTCCCCACCAAAATGCACTTTGGATAGAGTTTATTTTAGCAGTAATTTTTTTAGGGAGCTTAAAACATCTCATTTGGTAGACTGACATGCCAGAAAGGACTGGTTTGTTAAGAATCAGTTTACTTGGTTGGCTAAGAATCTAGATTTTCCAACCTTTTATCCTTGCTTCCATTCTGCTCATAATGAAGTCAAAAGTTTTCAGCTTAGACTTATCAATAAACGAAAGGAACTCCTAGATAGGAGTCCTTGATGTCTATTTTCTTTATTTTTAGCAGTTTGGACATCATTTTTTCCAGCCTATGATGGATTTTTTTACTAAAGAAAATTCTCGACTTTTCAATATTTTACCATTTGTCATGATACCATACTAAACTCATGAAGAGCATTCAACAAGTTTTTGCAGCTTTGTAGGTTAGCCTTTGTGAAGATCAGGAAATCATCAACAAAGAAAAGATGAGAAATTGGAGTATTATTCATGCTTATTTTTAATCCTTGAATTTCTTTTGAGTTTTCTTTAGATATTAAAAATATTGAAAAGACCTCCATACATATAAGGAACAGATAGGGGGACAATGGATCCCCTGTCTTAAGCCTCTCGTAGGTTTGAAAAATTCACCTGCATTGTCATTTAGCAGAACTGCAATTGATGCAGTTGAGATGCGTTGGCTAATTAAAGTACATCAGTCTTTACCCAATTTTTCAATTGCAGTTGTTAAAAAGTCCCAACTTATTCTGTCGAAAGCTTTCGACATGTCCAATTTTACTCCTAAACCCTTTTCTTTAGTTTTCCTATGATTCATTGCATAAATTAACTCATGTGCTACTATTATTTTATCAGAAACTTGTCTGTTGGAAAGAAATGTCGACTGATACGAGGAAATTAACTTATTAAGTAAACCTTTCATTATTAGCTAACAATTTAGATATTACTTTGTAGAGTGTGTTACAAATACCAATTGATCTAAAATCAGAAGCATATTTTGGTTCTTTGCATTTAGGAATTAAGAACATAAAAGTTTTGTTTAGTTCAGGGTTTAATTTTTATGTTACCTAAAGATCCTTAATTAAGCCCATAAGTTGATCACCAATCAAGGGCCAATTGTGTTTGAAAAAAGACATCGGGAAACCATTAGGTCTCGGCGATTTATTTAGTTTCATATTTATTATCACCCCCAAATTTCCTCGTGAGGTGGGTAAAGCCATTAAAGTCTAATTATCGTCCTCTGGCACAGTTGGCATTGCCTTAAAAAGATTTTTAAAGAAAGTAGTTATGCAGTCTTGATGCGGTCTCATGACATCCAAATGTTGGGTTGAATGCATGAGACAATTGCAGTAAACGTTGAGCTAAATATTTTGAAGTGGGACAGCCTTTAAGCAGGGTAGTTCCTGGAAAAAATTTGCCCCGAAATGGACTGACCTTTTTTTTGCCCCTATAATTTTTTATTTTATTTTTAGCAATTCAACTAATAGAAAATCTTCAATTGTTTCCGATATTAATCTATCAGAAAGAGTTTAATTAATTCACACAATCACACCTGGCCTCCATCAAGGTCAACACCAAATTCTAGAAATTAAACATTGACATCATCATAATTACTAGGAATTAGAGAAACCCACCAATTATCAAGAGATTAATCCACATTACTGCCTACTGATGGTGACCATTCGGAGATTAGTATACGCTGTGGGGGAAGAAAAAAGAGGAGGCTGGAGCCTGAAGAGGTGAAGCTTAAACACGTTTCTCTCAGAGTTGAAGTGTTTACATATTTCCTTTTCAACCCTACGAATTTATGTAACTAATAATCCAGTCCATCTTTTTCTTTGTTAATGAAAACACCCATATCAAACATGGCTTTTTTGTTGCCCCTGGGCTTTTGTTGCGTGCAAGTAGGGCTTTCCTTGCTTGCCTATCAGGCCCGGCTCTGCTTTAAGTCATCTCTCACGGCCCCTAGGTGCGGGAAAGCCTCACTACAACACTGACAGCTAATAATATACTACTTTCGTTTCTGGAAAAATGTTACTTTCACTTTTTCAGTTTGACCTATTTTTAGACTAAAATGAAAAAGTGAAAATAATACTTTTCCAAAAAATCTACTGCGTCCACGATATTGAGTAGAGCGACCCGGTGAGCTAGACGGAGAGTTCGGTATCACTTAACTCCGGTAATTATTTAGATAATCATGCATGCTTTATATTTAAGTTGAGATTTTATTTTTCTATGGCTGTCTATCATCTCCCGGTGTAAATTTTTTGGTGCAGTGGCAGTCAAATCCTCTGCAGATGAATAAATAAAAAATCTAACTAGTGGTACTTAAAGTACACCAAACATCCGAATCTTGGAGTAATCGAGTATTATTAAAAATCCTCTTAATCATTTCTTTAATCTCCACCATAATATAGAGTAAGAAAAAGCAACTCCCCGTATTTTAGTTACTTAGATGAAAATATTTTCAATACTCCCGCAATCATCAATTGTGACGCACCAATTTATCACTACCCTCCATTCAATCCAAACAAAACAAAAATTTCTAAATTTAAGATCTTGATTGAATCACCAAGCATATTCTTTCTCAAAACTCAAAATCCAAAATCAACCCATCCATAAACTTCCAAATCCAATTACCTACCTCCAAGTGTTATGTGTACTTCACAGAATCACAAAGACATGTCTGTCAAGTGGCAAAACCCCCAACCTCATCTCACAGTCTGATTGATTCTGTGGGTTTATGACACGTGGCAGACATGAGGCTTCAAGGACTTCATCAGTAACCAAACTCCAAGAAGTACTGAATCCAGCGAAACAAAACAATGACAATAGGGAGAGCGAGTGAGAGATAGGCTCACCCAGATTGAGCCAATGAAATCCTTTCCCTCTATCTCATTTCGATTTCATTAATTCCCTTCTCTTTCACTCATTTCTTATCTCTCTCAGACTTTCACAACCAAAACCAGACCTTGCATCCTCTTCCTCTCTAGCCTGCAACTCTGCAAGTTCATCTCTCAGTCTGTTGTTCTATCTAGCAACAGCAATGGCAACCACTTCACTTCAATCTCTCCACCACCATTCTCTTCTCAGGCAAAACCATCACCATTATTCAGATAATACCCATTCATCTTCTTCTTCACTGCAGTTTTCGCTTTTCCTCAAACCGATCACCACTGCTAATACAACCATATCTCTTTCTTACAAACTATCTCCTACACATTTCACTGTTTTTTCAACCACTTCATCTTCCCCTGCCACAACTGCAGACCAAACTACAGACCCACCGACGACAACCTCGGGGAATCCGGTATTTGAGCTTCTGGAAAAGCATCTAGCTGAACAGAACTTTCGTCAGGCAGATGAAGAAACCCGCCGTCTGATTATTGTATTGGCTGGTGAACAAGCTGAGAAGCGTGGGTATGTGTTTTTCTCGGAAGTTCAGTTTATTCCGGTAGAGGATCTTTTGACAATGGATAAGCTGTGGAGGCAGTATAGTGATGAGAAATTTGGGTACAGTGTTCAGAAGAAAATATGGCAAAAACAAGATGAGGATTTCAGTAATTTTTTCAGGAAAGTTGGGTGGATGAAAAAGCTTGATACTGAGATAGAACAGTATAATTATAGAGCATTTCCTATGGAATTCATATGGGAGTTGAATGATGACACACCTGCAGGTCACCTGCCATTAACGAATGCTTTACGAGGAACTCAGCTACTTAAATACATCTTCAATCATCCAGCTTTTGAAACTGCAGATGGTGAAATGAGCGACGGAGAAGAACAAAGCGGAGAATCTGACAGAATTATTTCCAAACCATTTAGCAAGAAACTGTTCAGCACAGATTATTCATTTTAAATTGATAGTTGGTTTAGAGTTTTATGTGAATTATAAATTATGCTTAATCTATAATTTAGTTTTCTTCTACTCTAGATTCTGTTTCGCAACTTTTTCTTTCCTTGACTGATCTGAAAGGCTTGTGTTTAGAGAGCAAAAGAACTGTGGATAAGTTATCAATGTTGTAATATAGTTCAATACACTTGAGGAGAAAGGGTAAGTAAACATGGGATCTGTATTTTCACTTGATTTTGGATTTTTCAAAGTTATATAATGAAATGATTGAATTACAATGTGGTGGATTGTTTACAATGGGAAAATTTCCTTCTATTTCTACAACAATTATGCAAACTTAAATAATATTTACTGAAAGAATACATAAAACCTTGTGGCGTTATGTGTGCGGAGTGCTTAGTGACTGACCGTTTTTGTGCCAGTGAGTGACCAAATACGAAGCTGTTTCATTGGATTGGTCAAACTGCAGCTGGCTGATCAATGAGATGGCCTTTCTAGCTTCCCTATAGAGGTTCCTGAACATCAACGGGTAAAAGTTTGAGAAACAACGGTTACTAATGATATATCTCTTTCATTCAACAGCAAGTGAAGGACCAGTTGTTAACTGGCAATATAGAATATTCTGAAGAATTTGTGGACTAAATAGAAAGGATTCTTAACTTTAAAAACAAAATCTTACCGATCAATGTCGATGAATTATGCACAGGGGAAAGCCTCCTCAAGCACAAGGGCAAAGTCTCCTCGTATGTCGATGTGAACCATCACAAGAAAGCATGCTTTGAGTTCTAGTGAATAGACACGCTCCTGGATTCTGTACACCAAGATAACTCATAGTTGGTACCGCGATAATTCATGGAAAAATAAGTGGTGCAGCAGTGCTACTCGCACAAGTTCTTTAGCGTAGTGTTGGAATGAGAACAGATGAAAAATTCTACTTCTGAGCACAATCCAGAGATATATTTCGATGGGATGGGCTGCACTTTAGCTTCCATGTGCATGTCAGACGACCTCAAGTTCCTTATGATGAAATTATCTGACAGCCATATGGTTTCACTTAGGAGCATAGTGCAACCCTGTCCCAATTTCCTTTTCTTGATAAACAGATTGCAAATCCTATAAGATACCCTTCACTTCCATATTAAGAGCTAAGAGCAACAAATCTTACTGAAGCTGTTTTTTTTTTCTAATGAAATGTTGTTTGTCGAGAACTTTCCATTTTTGAAGCGATGCTTGATACAATGATAATACAAACGAGAATGGAGGACAAATTTTACCAAATGTCTAGGGGCGTCCTCTGCTACTTCTGCAGGTTGATCTGATCCCATGCTAGCCAAGCAAGATCCCTTGCACTTCATATATTTCTGGATGCTGTTTAGTAGAGAGTAAAACAAGAACATCAAAAGAGTAGAAAATTAGGGGAATAGGAAATGTATTTAATGTAACTGGAGGAGAAACTGAAGTGCTAAGTATGGTTTATAATAAATTTCAATCCAAAATTTTTTCCGAGAAAGATGTTTGTTAGAAAAGTAATGTGCACAAAATTTATAAACCTTACATTTCACATTTATTCAGCACCAAGAGCTTGCTCGGAACACATGATAGCCCCTTTGACTTGCAGACAGAATTGCAGGTCTCCCCTTGCCTGTAATGCATGTCATACACATGTCAAATATATAACAGAAAAAGCAGATAATCCTCATATCATAGATATTCCAACCGCAAAAATTAAACGACTACAAGAATCCTTACCTTCCGATGACAACGTTGATTCCGTTTAACCTTGCTTCCGAATGACCGTCCAAAGTCCCTAGAAATGATGACAAGAAATCCCCAAAGCTGTATGAGTTACTTCAAATCGGGCAGATGGAGGTATAGAGTTGGGCGGGAAAGTGAGAGAGACATGAAGAGATCATGTGTTGACTCACCAGAAGAATTTGAACGCAGAGAAAAGCAGTGATGGAAATCACTAACATAAGCATTCTCGTGAACCTGACAATTCAGCATTTATCATCATATAGCAGTTTTTACATGTGAAATGTTGACCAAACAACAAATATTTTCATTTTGCAGGATCAGGGCCTCGACAAAGCAATTTTTTTTTTCTTCCAACAGTCACAGGATTATGCCATTGCCAACATCAAGAACTTTAAAAGAACAATTAGATTACGTAAATAATAAATTTAAATACTTGATTGGTGAAATTCATGCTACAAGCCTACAACTACTGTATAGTAGGCAGGCATTATCATATGCATCCAAACACAAATTATGAGTGTCTGAGATTTATAAATCAAGCTAATCCTAGTCTTCTAATATCCTGTAAATCAAGATTTCAATCTGCCAAATACATTTCATAAGTCACAGGGAACTGAACTGTGGTGGGTGAGGTTCAATCTAAGCATCTTACTAGTGAAAGCCCATGTTAAGTAACACGACCATATCTAAGTTATAAGCTCTAACTAGAAAGAATAAAACTGTTACTTGCATATATAACAACATTGCTATAATTTTCTGTTTCCTAGTTGGAGGACATTAGAAGGCTCATCGAAAAAGGACCTATGAAATGATTACGAACCACGCTTTCAGAGCTATGCCGACACCTCCCAGCACAGAAGTCAAACACACTTGCATACGTCCCTGCAAAAGAGAATATATACCATCAAAACTTTATTTGGTAAAAGTTCACACAAATAAGGTTGCACACCCTGGCATATGTATCCCTAATGGTAAAAGAATGCAGAATGTCAAGTGTATTACTCCAAGCTTCACAAATGCAAATGAAAACAATCACCTGCAGAAACTGGCTTAGCTATCTTTACTTGCAGCGCCAGCTCTTGTTGTGTCTGCAAATAAACAACCGAACATGGTAAATGGTTTCTCACATTACACCTATACAAAAATTCCAAATGATATCGTATTCAGAAAAAAGTACCCGAGCAGGATTTAAACAACACGAAACACAATACTCATATGTATTGCAGCACTGCGAGACAATATTGCATCCTCTGAAAACAAGAGAACAACAAATTATTCAAAACTTTTCCTACAAAATGCGTATTCAAATTATAGAGTTTATAAACTTGGGGTATACAAGAAAAACTCACTGACAAGAGTATTTCTCTCCTGATCCAGGGCAACAACGAGACCACTGATCTACCGATAATGCGTCACATACATGGCCTACAATACAATGTTATATTCCAATCAAAGCTCTATAGAATCCCCAAAAGTTAGCATTTTTATCAATAGTGCAAAGGAACCATTAAACTGGGTGTATTTTTCAATACCATTATCATCTGAAAGCAAATATCTTCCTTGAACTGTATTTCTGCAAATTTTCCTCTCTGGAAGCCCTATATCACTCCTACAACACCATAATTGAAAGACCCACTCACATTAAGATCAAAGTAAGCTGAAATTGATTAACCCACACTAACAAAAATCCAAACTTTTTGTGTGTGGGAAGTGAATTCATAATGTAAATTTGATCTATCAATACAAAATCAGTAATATTTAAACCCTAAAATATTTACCTGATTGCTCTGGCTGGGAAGTGGAAGCAATGTAAGAAAACAAAGATAATTTGAAGAAAATTCCAACAAAATCTCATCTTTTTCTTATTATCAGGAGGACAGGGGAAAAAATAAAATTAAGGCATAAATTTATAAATCTGAGCAATTTATTTTTGAGGTAGGCGAGAAAATAATTATAAACACGTGGCAGAAGCATGAGCAGTTAATATTTACAGCCCAAAATAGATTAAGGGGTGTCTCAGTCTCAATAAAATCCTTCGCTTTGAGAGTTGTTTACAGAGAGAGTAAAACAGTTTCAGAGAACACCCAAAACAAGCCAAAACCCTAAAACTCTCCATTAGAAGAAGGGGGTTGAGATTTTCAGCCTTTTTAGATTATGGGTTGGAAAGCAGCTCAAAAGCTTGTACAAAACTGGAGGATTCTCAGGGGAGATAATGTATATAACCTATAATTAAATCATAATTTTTTAAAGTGTTTTTATTTCATTTCTTGAATCTTTTGGTTTGATTGATTTTTTTTTTTTTTTTTTTGATTGGGGGTTCTGTTGTTCTAGGTAATGATAATCAGGGGCAAGGATAAAGGAGAGACTGGTGTTATTAAGCGTGTTGTTCGTACTCAGAATCGTGTTATTGTTGAAGGCAAAAATCTTGTAAGTACTTTTTTAATTATCTAATTTGATTGATTGATGCTTATGTTGCTTCGTTGTTAAATAATTTGGTGGTAGTGAAGAATTGAGTTTTAGGATATGAGATTGAATTTCATAGTCAGTGTAAAATGATTTCCTTTAGGGGCTGCGGGGTTGGATCGAATCTAATATGCTTCATCGGATCAGGAAATAGAGTTAGGGTTGTGTCATATAATGAAAACCAATGGTTTGCTGAATTTTAACATTGCTTGCAAAAATTCATTTTGTACTAAACCTTATTTTTTACATTGTGGAGATTTATCAAATGTGTAAAGGTTTCGATCCCGTATGCTAGTACTTGTTGTGGATATATAAACTCCTGTTAACTGAATATCATCCCTTTCGAATTTGGTTTAGTACTTGTACTTTGTTATTTGGAGTTACTGCTGAACTGTTATTTATGGATGCCCTTGTTGAAAGATGCGGTAACTAAGAATGTAGCTTGGATAGTATGCTAAACCAGGATTTTAGTCATCAAACTCCGAAAGCCATGAGATAACTCTGACTGCAATGACAATAACAATGTCGATTTCTATTCACCTGTTTCCACAACATGTTAGAAAGAATATACCTGAATGACGCATCAAACTCACCGATTTTATGCTTATGTTGCTTCAATGTAAAACGTGATTCCTCTAGAGCTTGACTCAGTTTTTACTTACTTTATTAGATTAAGAAATAGGTGGAGTTAGGGTTCTGTCTTATGATAGAAACCAATGACTTGCTGAATTTTACATTTCTGGAAAAATTTCATCCTTTACTAAACATTAGACTTCCACATTGTGGAGATTTACGTGTGATTGAGTGTGAAAAGGTTTGATCCCTTATGATAGTACTTGTTGTTGATGTGGATGCATAAACTCTTGTGTAACTAAACATCAAATATCTGTTTTGAATTTGGTTTAGTACACATGCCTTTTTATTTCTAATTACTGCTCAACTGTTATTTATTGATGCCCCAGTTGGAATTATGCGGTAACTAAGATTGTAGCTTGGATTGTTTAGTAAGCTAAACCAGGATTTTTGTCATCCAACTCCGAAAACCATGAGATAACTCTGACTGCAATGGCAACAACAACGTTGTTGAATCGATTTCTCATTCACCGATTTCCACAATATGTAAGAATGTACCTTTAGTGTCAGTTGATGTGAATGCGTCATACTCACCAATTTCATGCTCATGTGGCTTTAGTCTAATGTAAAATAATTTAGTAGCAGTGAAGAATTTCAACTTTAGGATATGAGAATGAATTTCATAATTGTGTAAAATGTGAAAAAGTGGAACTATCACTTTTCCTAAAACGAAGGTAGTATCAGTTTCGGGTCTGTGTAGTATCTTCATTCGTATAAGGACTTACTGCTCAGCTGTAATTTATCCGTGCCCTAGTTGAAACGATGTGGTAACTAAGAGTGTAGCTTGGATTGTTTAGTAAGCTAAACCAGGATTTTGACATCAAACTTCGAAATCCTTAAGATAACTCTTACTGCAATGACATTGTTGTATCGGTCTCTATTCACCAACTTCCACAATATGTGAGAATATACATTTGATGGCAGTTAATGAGGATGCATGACATATTGGTTAATCTTGTTTCTTCAAGGCTTTAATTACGTCAAAGTTCACACATATTGGACTGAAGGCTATGTCATTGGCCCTTAAAATTCTTTCAATGCAATATCCATTTCAGCCATAATGTCTCATATTCTGAGTCAAACATTAAATATCCCTGCATATCACCATTTTGTTTTCGTTAGCCATGGGTACTCCCAAACATATTTGATGATCTTGCTTTAAATTGAGCATGATATTCGATTGCGCAGAAGTGTGACTTTGTTTTGAAAAGATGAATACTGAATGTTGTATCAATCTTACAGGTAAAGAAACATATCAAACAAGGACAAGGTCACGAGGGAGGAATTTTTACTGTTGAAGCCCCTCTTCATGTTTCGAATGTTCAAGTTGTTGACCCCGTCACAGGGTACAAATATTTTGTTATTACAGAGCATTTATGTCGATTTCTTTCTCGCAATGACACTGGAATTTCCTGCTCTACAAATTTATCCTGTATCTGCTAGTTTACCTAAGTTCTAGGTTGTGTTTACTTTATGCAGGAACCCTTGTAAAGTTGGAATCAAATATTTAGAAGATGGCACAAAAGTAAGAGTTTCTAGAGGAATCGGAGCCTCTGGATCCATCATTCCTCGTCCCGAGATTTTAAAAATTAGGACCACGCCAAGACCCACAATCGGTATTTATCTCTGTTAAGCCTTGTCATTCTCATAAACTCATATTTTATGTTATTCTACTAGAGAAAGCATGCCTGTTAATCTGTTATCGTGTAGTATTTCTCGCTTTCTTTTACTTTCTTTCATAGACGGTTTGACCTGTTTAATGTCTTTCTTTTCTCCAAGGGCATGTCTCGACTATACTTAGTTTCTGTTACTCCGTTTCATGTTAAGATTTGGCTCAAGCATAACCTGATGGATGCTTTGGTTTGTATTTATGTTGCAGCTGGTCCCAAAGATACCCCATTGGAGCTAGTGACAAAAAAAACCTACGACTCTGCCACTGGGAAGGGAATGCCTTCACTCTAACAATCTTTTGTTTTAATTTATCAGCGAGAGATCGTAAAATGAGTTAGAAATTAGAACAAACTGGCATATAGATTTGGTTCATTATCATAAATGTTGGTTTAGTTCTTGTTTGTCAGAAGTTCTGGAAGAGCTGTTTCTGACGCCACAACTATTAGTTGTCACAAGTTCTGGAAATGACAGTTTTTGAAATACCTGGTGCAATCTATTTTCTTTGCCAGTTTCATGACATTTGTATTCTTATTTCAGATTTTACCAAGCTACTCTCATACGCTTTTTTCTTGATCTTGAGCCCCAAAAATCCACCTCTATGCTCAAAAGCAAGTCATTTTAGTATCAATGTCTGAGCACACGACCGGACGGCAAAAAAATCAAGTTTTTTTTCTTCCTTTTTCTGGGCAAAGGATGTCAACTAAAAGTACAATCTTTGTCAAAAGTAGGTTTATTCCAAAATCTGAACGGTCTAGATAAAAGCTGAGAACGCCGTTTAAAGGAAAAAAAAAAATTCTAAGAGTAAAACCCTCGATATAAAATCCCACCACTTCATCATCATCATCACTCCCCAAAAACCCCACTGTTAAAAAGGTGGAAAAGAGTCTGCTTCTACTCCCACCACACATAACCTAAACCCCTACGATTTTTCATTCTTTCCAGAGCGCCTCCGGCAATCTCTTTCACAAAGAAGATAAGAAGAAAAAGGTACCAACTTTTAATGGTGTTTCAATGTTTTTTTTCTGTAATGAAAAAAACCCTTTTGTTCTATTGATTTTATTTGATTAACTAAATTCTGGGTTTGATTTCACTTTTAAGGAATGTTGGGTTTTGCTGCCACCGCCGGTAACTCTGTCAACACCGCTTTTACTAACGGAGTCTGTACTCTTCAGTTCATCAAGTCTCGCAGAGCCGCCTACTCTCCTCAAAAGGTAAATTTCAATTACTTTGTAGGTGGCAAAATAAAGTGATTTTCTTGTTGGAAATAGTACTTATTTTTATGTCTTTTACTAAGTTTGGGTTGTAATTCTTGGTTCAATTGGATTTTCAGGCATCAATTTTGTATCGGATTCCGTCAGTGTTTTGTCATAATAAGGTTAGTTTAGTGAAGGCAATGTCTGCTGCAGTGGAAGCATCTCCAGCAACAACTTCATTGAAAGGTTGTTTTTACTAGTTTCTCTTGAAATTCGATTGGTATGGAGAAGTTTGTTTTGATTTTTTTTTTACGAAATCTAATCAAATTTTAAATGTCAATATCTATTCATTTTTGTGGCTCTAGGCAACAAGCAAGCGTTGATATCGGTGTCAGACAAGCAGGATCTTTCTTTACTTGCCAATGGACTTCAGGAATTAGGGTGAGTATTAGTTTCCCTTCGTTAATTGTTGTTGTTCTTTTATTGACTCTTTGAAGTTTGTGCCGTGCATAATAAACTGGGTTAAGCAATCCGGTGCGTCTCTAAGAATTATGCATTTCTGATGACTCTTGACAACAATTTAGCATCTAGCTGATTTTTCAGTTTCTAATTGTTTACTTTTACACTAGCTGCTACACTATTGGATGTCAATTTGAGTATGCTTCTCGATACATGTAGGTATACAATTGTTTCAACTGGTGGAACAGCGACTGCTTTAGAGAAAGCTGGAGTTTCAGTAACCAAAGTAGAACAAGTTACTAATTTTCCTGAAATGGTAAGACTCGGGCTTCCTTTTTACCTCTTAGCATTTTGGTGGTGGATTATTTTGCAATTGTATAGATAAACACAACTCACAAGCCAGAATAGATGCTATTGCTAACAGCCGATCTGAACCCAATTTTTAAAGATTTCTGTAAGAGTTGGGAAGCTATTAAAAATAATTTCTGAAGTTTATAGGAAATTGCCACTACGCAGAACCTTTTTATATTTGGAGTGATAAACTCAATAGCTGATGCATCTTCTTTCTCGTTGCAAAGAAGAAGCAATCCGTTAATGAAGTTTGACATTAAATTTTGTTTGTTTCTGTTTTTACTACAGCTTGATGGCCGTGTGAAAACTTTACATCCCAGCGTTCATGGGGGTATTCTAGCTAGAAGAGACATGCAGAATCACATGGATGCTCTAGATAAGCATGGAATAGGTGAGTTCCTGACATAAAGACAGTTATTGGGAGTCATTTTGGTTGGTCTAAATCATAGTGTTTCATCTAACTGATTATGTTATATGTTTCTGGCAGGGACTTTTGATTTAGTTGTGGTAAATTTGTATCCCTTTTATGAGAAAGTTACTTCAAGCGGTGAAATTACATTTGAAGATGGAATTGAGAACATTGACATTGGTGGCCCTGCCATGATCAGAGCTGCGGCAAAGGTAGGAGCAATATATTACTAATCAATATGGTTTTTATGTGTAAATCTGGTCTTTTTTGGATTCTACATAACTTTTCTGCCGGAGGCATGAAGTAGTTCAAGTATACGTACGCGGAGTGACAGAAAAACTGGTTTTGTAACCTTGGCTCATGATTATTAGATTATGAAGTACGACCATGCATTTATATAGACTATATAATAAGTGTATTGTTTCAGTCATCTTGTTCTAACTTTTAATGTATGGTTCTGAGTATCTCATTTACTTACTTTATTGGTCATGCGTTTTCAACAGAACCACAAGGATGTACTCGTTGTTGTTGATGCCGGAGACTATCCTGAACTCTTGGATTTTTTGAGAGGAAATCAGGCTGATACACATTTTCGTAGGAAGCTCGCTTGGAAGGCTTTTGAGCATGTTGCTTCGTATGATTCTGCAGTATCAGAGTGGCTATGGCAGCAGACAGTAGGAGGTAGAGTTTCATTTTATCTTCCAATTGTTTGTCTGAAAATTAATTGTTAAAGGATTAAGTGGGTTTTAATCTTTTTTTTTACGTGATGCTAGATAAATTTCCTCCCAGCCTTACCAAGAGTCTCTCAGACAAATGTTCTCTTCGGTATGGTGAAAATCCCCACCAGAAAGCTGCATTTTATGTTGATAAGAGTCTTTCTGAGGTTAACGCTGGAGGTATTGCCACTGCAGTCCAGCATCATGGGAAGGTTAGTATGTCGTTTTTTTTTCCTTTCTAGTGGTTTTAACAATTACAGTTAAAAGATTCTTCGATTACTTATAAAAAGGGAATCAGGGATAGTTATGATTTGTCTGTGCTGTTGTACAATTTAAGCTCTCCTGAAGAATGTACTATACATCTTCAGTTGAGGTGCCATAGTCGATAATTTACAATTAAGAAACGATGAAAGTTTAAATGAGCGAAATACACGATACAGGATCATATGTTTTTAAGAATGTGAATGTTTTTTATTTTGCTAGAAATCATAATTCATTTTCTAGCTCCATTGATTTTGACATGATAAGTTGTACATGCCGTTTGAAGATGCACTCAAACGGATTTGCTCAATTTATTTCTCTTGCAGCATCCTTGTTTATTAATTCCAGCCTTCACGAGTCTCAAGCTACAAAACTTAAAATATACTCCTTTTGATGAGTAATTTGTACTGCTTTCTTGCGTAATTTTAAATACATTGTAATTTTAATTTATTTGTGATTGTTCTTTATTACTTTTTGTACAGGAAATGTCATATAATAACTATTTGGATGCGGACGCAGCTTGGAATTGCGTATCAGAATTCCCAAAACCTACTTGTGTGGTTGTGAAGCACACAAATCCGTGTGGTGTAGCATCTCGAGATGACATTCTTGAAGCATATAGGCTAGCCGTGAAAGGAGACCCAGTAAGTGCATTCGGTGGGATAGTTGCATTCAACGTAGAAGTTGGCGAGGTAAGACATCAATGAGGGTTGAAAAAGTGAAGTTCTTCTTGGTAAATGTGCTCGTATATCATATATTAATTCAAATTTTTGTGTGTTAAGACTTTGGCAAAGGAAATCAGAGAATTTAGAAGCCCAACTGATGGTGAAACAAGGATGTTTTATGAGATTGTGGTTGCTCCCAAATATTCTAAGAAAGGTCTTGAGATTCTTCGTGGGAAGTCAAAAACCCTGAGGATTCTTGAAGCAAGTAAGAATGAAAAGGGAAAACTCTCGCTCAGACAAGTTGGTGGGGGTTGGTTAGCACAAGATTCTGACGATTTAACTCCAGAAGACATTGATTTTAAGGCAGTCTCTAAAAAGGCTCCAACAGAGGACAACCTTTCCGATGCGAAATTTGCTTGGTTGTGTTGTAAGCATGTCAAGAGCAATGCTATAGTTATTGCCAAGGTTAGTTTTTCTACTTGTGGAATCAACTGCAGCCCATCGGTATTTGATTAACTGCTTGTTATTTTGGTTTTATAGAGCCGAGTCATTCTAATACTATCGTTCTGTCCTTTACTGTTTATTTTTGTTCAGAACAATTGTATGTTAGGGATGGGCAGTGGGCAACCAAACCGCCTAGAGAGTCTAAGGATAGCTTCAAAAAAATCTGGCGAGGAGATTAAAGGAGCAGCTCTAGCCAGTGATGCTTTCTTCCCCTTCGGTAATGGCTCATTTCAATGAAATATTCTTTGCTGCATAATATACTCTACATAATGTTATTTTGCATGTTTGTGGCACAATGACGTTTGCTAATTTGATCCTGTTTGATGTGGACTAACAAACATGGTCAACTCCATCATCACACCGGATATAAGTCATATAAACAGAATGTTGGGGGTAAAAATGTAACCTGTTAGTATTGTCGTATAATTCACATTTCGAGTCGTATAAAATAGATGTGAAGGTTGTCACTCCAGTTTGTTAACTGCTTAGTAATGTGGTAAACATTTGTTTTCCACAAATCTTTGGCAAAACTGCAGAACCTATGAAGTTGTGGGTATTGTTTATCTGAAAGTAGGCATCACCTAGTTATATTACATGGCTTGTTAATATGTTTGTGATTCTAATTTGGATTTCTACTCTTGCACATGTGATTCAGCTTGGAATGATGCAGTAGAAGAAGCTTGTCAAAGTGGGATTTCAGTTATTGCAGAACCTGGCGGTAGTATGAGAGATCCAGATGCCATTGACTGTTGTGATAAATATGGTGTCTCTCTTCTCTTCACCAATGTTAGGCATTTCAGACACTAGTTTGTTTTACTCTAGGTGTAATGTAGCCGACCCCCATTGGTCAAACAGTTTCCTTAGGTCTGGGATTTCCTTTTCATAGTTCCAAAAGTAGGTTTCTGATTTTAGTTTGAATCCAATGCTACTTGTTTGCATTGCAGAGAATGGAAAGATGAAATGTATAAGAGTTGTTTGAAATTGGTTTTTGAAGCTGCATTGCCTTGAAAAATTTTACATTTTGAAATATAAGGACATTTCAATTTAGGGTCCCAAATTGTAAGGATCTACCTTACATATTAGCACATAAACAACTCAAAATAGAAATTGGATTGGGGAGAACAGAGTAACTAGTAATATACAGGCAAACCAAAGCCAGCAGCAATATCTTACTCAGATACCCAGAGTAATGGGTAAGCCCTTAACAACTCAGGAACTGTAACAACAGGTTCCTGACACAAATGCAGCTAATTCTTGGTCATTGGACTAGACCATCGGGGCTAGAGTCTGCTTGTTTGCATTGCAAAGAATGAAAAAAAAAAATGAAATTTTTTGCTAGGAAAAAAGACTTATATAACTTGAACAGGATTCACAGATGTCTGAAAGAAACGAGGAGGGTCATCCATAACATTAAGATTTCTCTCTACTATGGTTTGCAGATTTTTTCCGCTAAGCCGTTAGAATTTCTAGTTAAGCATTTGAACCTACCAAAATTTAACCTCTTTTAAGAGGAAGAGACAGTCATCTAAAACAGACCCTTACTTTTTATTCAGATAAGAAACGATAGAATGATATCCACTTTTTATTCACACTTTATGCAAACACTCTTCAGCCACATCCAGTTAGTCCGAAGCACAGCCATACTTTCAGCTTCCTCTAGATTGTTGGTAAAACCTGAAATATCCATTAAAACGACACCCACACAGATTTATTAGTATTCTGGTCAAAAGAAGAATCACAGTAAACTAGAATACAGTCTTGTGGAAGAGTACAAGTATTATCAGTATCCCTAGTCAAGTGTTGCTGACCAGAAGGGATATCAACATAAATTAGAGAGTTTAATATCATATCTAGCTGTGGTTTGGGAATGCAACTGTTTATCCTGGAGATAGCCATTTCAGGATCCAATTTTGATTACTAATGTTAGAGTTTATGTCTTCAAGGACATAATGACCAGCAGACCAGACAGATCTGGAAAAAGCACAGTTGAGTATAATGGTTTCAGAATTTCCAGATTTTTTACATACGTCATCCTGGTTATGGTTGAATCTAGCAAATTTATTCCTGGTGTCATGTATGTACATTTCTACAGGAAGAACTGAACTCTAGGAAGTAATGGGGATTACACACAGACTTGACAGTAAGCTCACCAGATTTATTGTCAAAGCTTATCACTACCAAAAAAAAGGGATTCTCATATTGCAGATTTTTTCGACAATTGTTGGTAGTGATCCCCACCTAATCATTTAAAGAAACTTATTTTAAAAACAAAACAAAATAAAAACAGAAGTGAAAAGGACTCAACGAGATACGTCGAAACTACCATGTTATTTCTAACACCCGAGCTCTGTGCTTTTATGAATAGACTCTTTAGATGTTACCATCTAATCATATTGGTTACTCAACTCCTACAACCAAGATGCTTCCATCCACTTAGATTGGTTAGTGGCCATCCTTAATAAGCATAAATTTCTAAGCTCTGGAGTTTATTAATGCAACTAAAAAGTTTCTCCCATACCCCCAAACTTAAATCTAACATTGTCCTCAATGTTCTAAAGATAAAATTAAAAGCATGAAAAAGGAGAAACCGTTACCATTTGAAGCAAAAGAGTTAAGGAAAGATATTACCGTGTTGCATGAGCATGGGTTACCTCCCAAGAAGTGCTAAGTTTAAATTCTTCAGATAGACGTCATGTACCACAAAAATGGCTAATTACCTTTCAAATCATATATCAATAGTTGAAACAATTGTGGGTCAATAAAATCAAATAAAATAACAATTATGAGACAACTGCACCAAATCAGAAAAATGAACAGACAGAGCACACCCTCATCCAAGGTTTCTTGCAAGATAACTGGGTTTTTCTGCGGCGCCACTTGGGATTCATATGAGTGTCTTGAAAAATATATTCATCTGAACAACGGGTACCTAATGAATGGATTTCCTCCTGGACAGTATCAGGAGGATCAGGTTGCGGAGTCGGAAGAGACTAGGGTAATACTTCAGGAACACTAAGCTCAAGTCCCAAGTTAGGGACTTCTAATTGGGATACTTGACCATCACTACCCCCAAACTTAGAATTTTGGGTGTCTCTAGATAGACTAGTCACAATATTCCTAATTTCTAAACCATCAGGTTCCTGAAAAAGGTCAATTGCTTTCTCTAAGTTGTAATCAAGTGGTTCGTCCTCTAAATGAATTTGAGGTATACAAGCTGTAGGACTTATATGTTTCATATCCTCTATGGTCAAACCTAGAGTTTCCTTATTGTCTTGAAGCACGTTCACTGGCCTACTCTCATGATCACTATTCAAATCGGAAGATATAAGAAAAATCTCAGATGGGCCTAAAAATGCATAATTAGGGTCCAACTTAGGAGGATATTTAGGCTCTTCAAAATAAGGGCTTAAGGTAGATTCGGTATCTAGTAATGGTTTGAACCTAGCTTTCCATCTATCGGTATCTAACATAGGAATATAATCCAACAGAGCATTTACTTGTTCAGTGTTGCTATCATCGTCGAAATCCATGCTAAAATGGGATAGACAACTTTCTAATGGATCTTCCAATATGGTGTTTGGTAATGACTCCTGAATTAAGGTTCTTATCATGTTCACCTCTTCAATGCACGTGTCATCTAGCTCAGAATGTAGCTTATTGACATTAAAAATATTCAACTCAGTAGTCATATTACCAAAAGATAGATTCATAATACCATTTCGACAGTTTATGATCGCATTAGACGTAGCTAAAAATGGGCGACCTAAAATCACAGTTATCTGGTTCTCTGGGTCAGGGACAAGTTGGGTATCTAAGACCACAAAATCCACAGGATAAATAAACTTGTCGACCTCAACAAGAACATCTTTTATCACACTACGAGGAATTTTAACAGACGTATCAGCTAACTGCAATGTTATCTTGGTAGAGGTTTCAATTCACCGAGCCCTAGCTTTAAGTACACATGGTATGGGAGTAAGTTCACATTGGCTCCTAAGTCAAGTAAAGCTTTGTCTACCCTGTGTTTTCCTATCGTACAAGCAATGGTAGGGGGACCTGGGTCTTTGTACTTAGGAGTTGTGGGGTTCTGAATGATCGAACTTACGTGACTAGCTAAAAGGGCTTTTTTAGGGACACTAAGCTTTCGCTTTCGCGTACACATATCTTTAAGGAACTTGGCATAAGCCGGCAGTTTCCTAATTGCTTCTAGTAACGGAAGGTTTATTGTAACTTTCTTAAAAACTTCCATTATGTCATTAAAGTTGGATTCACTCTTTGTTGGTACTAATAGATGTGGAAATGGGGCTCTAGGCATAAAATAGGGCCTCTCAGGATCCGAATTGGCATCATCAGGAACTTTATCAGTCTCCTCAGCTATGGTTGGTCCTGAGGGGTGAACTACAGTATGCTCACTATCGGGCATGGTTGCCTGATTGTCTACTACTCTGCCACTCCTAAGGGTTCTAATAGCATTCAATTGATTCGATGGTTTTGCACCTATTTCATGAAATCCTCTAGGATTGGGATTAGTTTGACTAGGGAACCTTCCATTATCTCTCTCTCTTAAGGTCTTAGCTATTTGGCCGACTTGAAGTTCTAACTTAGCAAGGATCTGACCATTAGTTTGAAAGTTCTTCTTGGTTTCCTGCTGAAAACTAATTTGGTTATGTGCCAACATGTCCTGAGTTTTTGCTAACATCTTAATAGATTCCTCTAAGCTAGTCGTTTTATTTTCTAGGCCTGATGAATTCTTAGTGTAACCAAAACCTGGGGGAGCATTAGAATTACTAAACTATCCTTGACTCTAACCCTTAGAACATGAAAGATTCAGATGGTTTCTCCAACCAGGGTTATAAGTTTCTGAATATGGGTCGAACTTCAAAGAGTTATCGAATCTAGTGTTATTGTAAAAAGCATTGGCTTTCTCTTACATATTATGTCCTTCCCAAAAATTCTCCACTCTACCACTAGTGTGACCCATTTCTAAAGCTTCTAACCTTTTCGCTATAGCAGCAATTTTGGCATCTGATTCATATCCTTCTTCTACCCTATTAACGTTTCCTCTGCCTAGAAGAATTATTTTCTGGGGTTCCTTACTACTTTACCATTGTCGGGTCTTTTCGGAAATTTCATTCAAAAATGTCATCGCTGCATCAACTGTTTGGTTTTCAAATCCACCTGCGCACATAGCTTCCACTATTGTTGTAGTAGAATAATCTAAACCCTCATAAAGGATCTGAACTAACCTAACCTTTTCTAAACCATGATGAGGACATTGGGCTAATAGATCATTGAACCTTTCCAAATACATATACAAAGATTCTCCCTCCTATTGAGAAAACGTGCAGATTTGTGTCCTAATAGACGATGTTTTGTGCCTAGGGAAAAATTTGTTCAAAAAGGCAGATGTAAGTTTTTCATATGTTTCAATTGACCCGGAAGCCAAACTATTATAGCTACGATTTAGATTTATCTTTCAGGGAAAAGGGGAATAGCCTAAGTTTCAATGCATCATCATCAAGGCCGCTAATTTTTAGGGTACTACAAATTTCCTCAAAATCCCTAACATGGAAATAAGGGTTTTCATTTTATTTTCCTAAAAAGATTGGGAGCATCTGTAAGGTTCCAGGTTTAAGTTCATAATTTGCTTAAGTTTCTGCTAACCTGATACACGAGGGACGAGTAGTCCTAGTCGGATTCAACAAAGCTTTCAAAGTCGCCATTTCTGTCTCTATAGGAGTAATAGGGATTCTCTCCTCAGTCAAAGGACGATCAAAACTGGATTTTTCAAATATCGAACTTTCTAAATTAAGGTAATCGAGATTCTTAGAACTAATAAATCGACCTAGAGGGTTTCTTTTACGTTCAGGCATACAAAAGAATTTCCTAAATTGGAAGGGTAAGCAATCACAAATCAAGGCTGACTCAACCAAATCAAACCTATTAATTTCTAGCAAACAAAAAGCATGATGGCTCCACTTACATTTTTTTAGACCAGCTTTTACTCTTCCAAGAGGCAACTAGGTATAATTTTAGCAAACCTCGTAGGACGATCCGAATAAAGTAAGTCGAAGAGAAGTAGGAGAAATTCAGAGTAGCTTTGATACCCCCCCTCTTTGGCAACGCTTCCCTGGGTTACAAGGAGGCTCTAATAGACTTCCAGTAATCTTCCTGAACTTTGATCTAGGCTAACAAAATACCCAATACGATCCTTTTGAACGACTTTCCTATAAGCTCGTTACCTTATTGGTTTCGTTCTAGTCAAAATTTTAAGGCTTAGGTTCGCGTAGGTTACATGTTCCTAAGGCGGGCAAGAAGAGAACGGTGATGAAATCCGAACCCTTATCTTGTATGGCCAGGCCTTTCCCTTTACTAGAAAAATAAATGTCTGTATTCAGTCCTCAACATATAAGCATACGAAGGAGTCCAGTCACTCGCTGACAGGGGATTCGCGAGTGTTTAGAATCTTACCTCCCGTTCCAGACGGGGGGTGAACCGATTGTAGTCGACTCGGGCCACTGACTCCAATGTCAGTGTACGAACCCAAGGTGCAGATACAATATCGTAATTGTGCTCCTTCTCTGCAAATAGTTTATATTTAAAACTACCCTTCCGTAGGGTAAAAATAAAAATAATGTCCAAAATCCAAAAGTCCAAAGAGTCCAAAAAGAAATGAAAAATTACAAAATAATAAACCCTAATACAGTTTTTGAAAAACCCTAAAAATAAATAAATAAATAAAATTATTTGTCTTTTCCTCGTTTCTTTTCACTTTTTCTTTTACTCCAAGTCTTTAATTAATCACCAAAATCTTTGGCTCAGCTTTCTTTTCGATCCGAGATCCAAAACCTGTAACCAAAAGATAAATACCCAAGAAAACGTAAAAAAGAACAAAAGAATAAAAACCTATAAAATAAATCTAAACCTAACCTAAAAACAAGTCCGCGTCGGCGGCGCCAAAAATTAATGGGTTTACAGATAATGGTAAAAAGTGATTCGATTCTCGAACTTGTGAAGGATTTTTTTAGATTTAAATTAAAAACTAAAATAGAAAAATCACTAATAATTATAGAAAACACTGACAAAGTTGATATCAATATCAAAAGAACACTGAGGCTAAGATTCCACTATTTTTCAAGTTCAAAGTGATTTAATCCAGTATTTATATTCATGCAATTTTTTCGTTCAATTTGATTCTAAACTATTGCAACAAGTAGATTCTCAAAATAACAAGTGTAAATCCAAAGCATAGAACATCAAAAGCCTAGGTCCAAGCATGATCTATCAAAAGAAATAACAATTGCTTAACAAAAATCATTCAAATAATTTTCAATCAAGGCAAATAATCATAAAATAATTGCAAATAAATAGATAAAATAGAATATACCACTTTTTGTTGGAAAAATAGCTTCCTTTATCGCCTCAGCAATGGGGTTTATCTCCAAACATCCAAAGAAATTACGTAGCATGTAACTTCATAAATGTATGACTCATCAAAATCAAACTTGAACATACACTTCTCTCCAACTTGTATCCATCCTTCCTTTTGATGCTACCCTAAAGGATAAGGTTTCGGATGTTTGAAATTCTTCAAACCCAACTTCTACATCAAAGAATGTGAAAGTAAATTCTTATGACTTTACGGGTCAATAACGACATCTATTAATGACGTTTTTACTTGTATCTTTACTGTGAAGAGTCATTCCTAGGTTCATCTTTTAAAGGTCTTTATTTTTCCCCTGACATAAGAGAGAGCTTTGAATTGGGTTCAGTTAGTCCTTGGACTTCCTTTGGAGTTTGAGCGATTAGTGTTGTCTTCCTGTCTTCTTTTCTCTACAACCCTTTGGGTTTTAGATGAGGGTTCTTTACCCAACACTTGTCGATAACGTGACCTGTTTTTTGTAATGGGTGCAAGTTAGACCTTCCTTGTAATTGTACTTACCTTATTATTTGCTCCTTTCACCTCCTTTCACAGTGGTACCTCCGGATTTTCTCTTGGTATTACCCTTTGAGTCATATTTCCTAAGCATTCCTTCAATTACATTAACTTTTATACTTGCTTCAGCAATAGTATCTACTGAAAACATATTCAAATACTTCTGTATATACTCATGGAACCTGGTCATATATTTTATATAGACAACATAATCTCCAAAGTCTAGATCCAAAATCATAACTTGATTCTGAAATTTCGAAGTATAATCTTGCATGTTTTGGTCGTAGGACTTCTTCAAGTTATACTACTTGAACCATCTCTCCTCAAGGTAGCCGATCGGATAAAACTATTTCCTTACAACTTCATTGAATCTTTTCCACGACAATGCCCCCCTTACCTAGGTTATGCCTTTGATAAGCTTTCCACCATGTTAGAGCATGCTTTTGTAGCTTCAATACCACGAAAGCAATCTTCTCCTTTGAACTATATTCAGAAAAAGAAAAATATGTCTATATACGTTCAATCCAATCACCCAATTTCTCTACGTCGACATTTCCATCATAAAGTGGAATACTAACATGGAAATCAACTTTCAGATTCTTACCATGTAATTTAGTTGAAGTAGAACTTTTAAGAAACTCATTTTTCTTCTTTTCGTTATCATCTTCTTCTTCGCCCTCTTCTTCCAAAACTTCGGGTGAAGATATAATCTTCTTCTTCGTCTTCGGTTTGGGTGTATGATAATGAATACATTCACCCAATTCTTTAAGGATAACTTGAATTGACTTCATATATTTTTGCAGCGCAAACACCTTTGATTCCATAATTTTTGGTTCGGTTTGCCTTAAAATCATCATCTGGTTTAGACATCCTTGATCCCCTTGTTCTCCTAAAGTCTTCTAGCTTCTCGAGTACCTCACCAAGTTTCATGTAGAGAGATCTAGTGAAAATCATAAACTACAGGGATCTACCCTAGAAACTAACCTCGCTCTGATACAAACTTGATACGTTTGATCCCTTTACCTTGGTAGATATTATTATAGAGGCGGAATTCAGGATAATAAAAGGCGAGTAAACTTAGAAAAACAGAAGACACAAGAAAGTAAATCGAAGAAAAATTATGAACAAGAAAACGATTACAATTCTCTCTTTTTTACACTCACAATCTCTCTAAAAAGTGAATCAACCTTAAACTGTTTGCTAACCTTGCTTTTATAATAATTAATTTTCTCACAACCTTCTCTAGGTTTTCTACACATGTCTGTGTGTCTTAGCTATTAGCCAAAGCTCTCTATCTATAGACTTTCATCGTATTCAGCCTACTAAAGACTTCTATTAGGAATTTATTTCCTAATCTAAGAGTATTGCCTAAAACAAAATTCTTTCCTAACTAGGAATTCTTCCCAAATAAGGATTCCTTCCTAGAATAGGATTCTTCCCTCAACTTAACTTGAGGTTAACTAAATTCCCTAAAGGAGTAGGAATACACATGTATTAGGCTGTGTTTGGAAAATATTGGTTACAATATATGGTTTATATAAGGAAATGTATGACAGTTATAATGAAGACGTTATCTCATCTTACATTGAGATGATCGACATTGGTTAAGCCGACAACGACTAGTCTCATCCAACGATTATTATTTCACTCATAAAAATCAAACGATTTCAACTCCAATACCACACCTTCCCTATCTTAATATTTCATTCTCAAACTTTATACCTAAAATTGATAAAAAAAAATGTCTTCTAGAATTCGTGGTCCTATATTTACTAAATAATGAGATTCAGATATATACAAAGCCTATGTTTTTCATAGGGTATAAAATATTATGTGCGATCAAGACATGTCGGACGCATCTTTTCTGGCATAAGATTTTCTCAGTGTCCGTCTCAGAAACAGGGAACCCTATAAACCAAGATGCTCTTGGTTTGTATCTTCATTTCCATTCATTTTAAATGCGATGTCACGCCATTCCTTGATTAAGTAAGGGAAATTGATCGAGAATATTTATCGGTGTAACTGAACCTGAAGTAATTCAAACAACTATGTATTATTGGAGGAAACCCACAACAAACCTTTTCAATATGAAGCAAGTTTTAACACTCTTAAAAATGGTGGATCTCAATCACATTTGTACTGCCCGAAGGCTCTCCATGTCTTTACTATGGAAGAAGATGTTGCTCGTGTTCATTGTTGTTTACATATTGTATCGAGAAATATGATCATGACTACTTATGGAAAAGAGTGTTGCAAAGGTTTGTAGCACATCGAAATGAATATTTAAAGAACAACAAGATCCCAGAACTAAAATTTGCATTCATCGGTAAGGATGTCAAACGCTATACACAATTTTTATGGATGCTTCAACGTGACAATTTTGGATTGTCCAATGAAGAACTGGTGAGTATCTTAATACCTTTGTCCTAATTGATCAACTGCATCATAGTCTAATTAAAATCATATTAACTAACTTGTTGTTTATCTGTTTTTCAGGAAACCATGGCTCAAGCCAAGTTTATTGAAGAAATCGGAAGAAAGTTTAATCATTTTGAATGCTCAATGTTATTGTTGTCGTTATGAAATCAAGTTGCTATATATGTAAGGAAATGTAACAAGTATCGCTTAATATAAAATAAAAGTCAAATTTTACGGTCTAAATATTTTCATTAGTTGATATTACTGTCACTTCTTTTACAAGATATAAGCTTAACAGTAATAATAACTTAAATAATTACATCAATAAAAATTTAGTACAATCTTTGGCCTCCTTGTTTTCTTCATTTGACGTAATTACTATTCAACACACTCGTCAACTGTTTCTCCTTTATTTTTGAATTTTCGGTTGTTAATTTTCAAAACTGGAGTTTTTCTTTTCTTTTTAACAAGACATTTTCCTGATTTAACTTCTAAAACTTACACTGCTCTTACCTTTTTTTTTATCATTTTCAATTTTTTAATACTTACCAGATATCTTATTTACAACAACCTCAAGTTTTGCTTCATAAATAAAAAGAATTTACCTTATGAGTCAATTGAAGAAAAAGATTAAGAAAAAATTCTAAGAGAAAAAGTAGCCATTGGAAGTCCGATCTTTGTCCAGAGCCGAGCCTCAACTCAATGTTAGCTGGTCATCTCCAACAGCATCGGCCCGCTTGTCTTGCTTCGAAAAATCCTTTGCCCATGCTCAAAACTCAATTTGTCCATCACATGGACAGACATACCAAAAAAATTGATGGTGCCTATTGGAGTTGCTCTAACAATGGGACAGTTTCAAATTTGTCTCCTTGTTTAACAATACAGGTCAATGAGTGGGATAAAATTTAAAAGTTAATAGGTCACTTATTGTGGCACGGAAAGAGTATATCGTGCCTTGATGCATAATCAAACCAAGAAAACTTTATCTTACAATTTAAAATATTTTAACTGTGTCAATACAAATTTAATGCTAAACTAAATCCCATAATGTAACCCAAGGTTAATTTACATTGAAATCTTCCCTTAGGAAATCTTCCCTTAAAATAAGAATAAGCGCAATGATATATGCGCCTACAGATCTATATCTTAGCTGGGCAGATTTCTATCCCAGGGCCCGTAAAATCTTGATCGCTTTCCACCAACAGCGGAAATTCCATGATCGACTACTTCTTCGGGTGTTTCGCATATTCCACTGTACGGCGGCATACAACAATACCTACACATATGATAAGTCTTTTAGTAACATTCCATAATTTTCTAGTGAATGAAAAACAATGCAAGGACTTATTAGAAAATGTCAACTTGGTTAGAATTCAAAACAACATGTGAAATGAAGAAAAGATTGATGGATACCATTCTTCGGGCAGTGTTTTGATGTCAAAATGAGAGTTGAGTATCCTCCACTTTCTACATTTGTCACACTGCGCCAATTCATGGTCGGGTTTGAAGTTATTACACCATTCCTAGGTAAACATAAGTTGATGCAGGGAAAAAAGTCAGTGAATGGAGTAAATGGAAAACGAGATCTACTATTCTAGATGGATGAAATCAGAACCGCTGAAGTACAAATAATGCTACAAAATTGCAATATATATAAGTTAGATTAGATGGGGGATAAAATACCGCATGAAGTGTTTCAATATAATTCTCATCTATATACTCATTTGTTTTGCGACCTAGCCATTCCTCCAACTCTTTATACGCTTTGCAAAATCGGAAAGCCTCTTTTGTAGATTCTAAGAATACAGCATCGTCCCCATCATTCTGTAGAAAAAAAACTTAAAAGAAAAGCTCTCCACTGTGGTCTTAATTTGAAAACTGTATGTTACTAAATAATATACATGTAAAATGCAGCTTTTTCTAAAACCATGGAAAAGTTAAATGCCGAAGATTACTAAAGAAGACAGAATAGTCACATACCATTATATCTGTAACATCTATAACACCTACTAGTCCTGGCTCCCCACTATGAACCATGCTCCCTACTCTTTTGTAGGCCTAAAACATGGAATAAATGTTTGGAATCAAATAAACGATGATATGATAAATCAACAGTCTTTGAGGCCAAAATTTGACAACACCTCAAGATATGAATAGGAAAGCACAAGTACCAAGAGTTTTAACATGGAATCTAGTTTCTGCCAAGAAATGAAACGACAGTTAAAGGACAACATGATCTCACCTCAATCAACCGCCCACGCAAATACAAAAATATTCCACAGTTCCAGTATATGCAGTCTCGTCCACAAAGCCCAAGAGTAAGCTGAACCTGTTTCTCCTTTATCCTGGTATTCACGATCTTGGTATTATGCAAAGATTTTGCCAGTGGTCGACAGTTAACCTTATGAGACAGAACAGTTGATCACCAACACACATAAGTTATCGAACAGCCACCTGTTAGCAGAATAATAATGCAATCATGAAGAGAGTAAATGAGAAAAGAAGGTACTAACCAATGAACCTTGAACATATATCTTCATTCGTGGATTTAGGTAAATAACTTCTAAGAACGAACGAAGTGAGTAATCCAGAGGAACCTGTATGTCGAAGGAAGAAGAAGATGAAGACGAAACAGTCTAAACTGCACAAATCAACTAATATGGAACCATAATCTATAACTTCCATCAATTTTTGAAACAGCTATCCATAAACTTTTTGGGATTAGAAAGGCTACATTACATCCTTATAAAGCAACCTACCTTTGCAAAACTACGTACAAAATGGCCTGGACGTGATCTTGTAAATCTCGAACGAATTAATATGTCTTGATCTTCAGTAAGATCATCACTTTCCTTCCTACTTTGCCAATCTAAAAAGTAATCATTCCCCGAGCGTTCTAAATTCCATGTGTATCTGTGTTCCTGTACCATTTTCACCGAATAATCCAAATTTTTCACCAATAAAATCCTCATTGATTGGTAAGAACTCTTTGATAGCTTTCAAACGACGATCAGCAAAAGCTTCTGACTGAATACTTCCGTCCATTTCCAAGAATGAGCGTTGTTTGTGGTAGGTTATGATTGGGAGGTTCGTATGCTGCAACTATATAGAAGCAGTTAGAATTATATATGTGGGTGTCCCACACACACAGAGAGAGAGAGGGAGGGAGGGAGATCACATTACTGCCTTTATTTAGACATTGCAACAGAAAAACAATAGATCTGGAATGACTAGTCTGCGTAAGAACAATGAGATCACGGCGGAGATTCATGGTTCCGCTCTGTCAGATCAATCAACGTCAAAACATAAGCATATATATAATATATAAAGTAAAACAGAAGAAAATCATGCCATAAAAACATGAATAAGCTAGGCGTAACAATATTAACGAAACAAACTCTTTCATGCACTGCAAATAAAGATAATTGTCATATAGAAGAGTTGTGACAAACATAATTGTCATATATAAGATACATCTCCCGCCACTTCCTAATATATAGAATCAAATAATTGTACTGATTCTAGTATGAAAAGTATACATAAAATGAAAATCACAGCTAGAATATAATCATCACCCCCTCTATCACCAACACCACACTTCCCCCTCCCACTGTTACTACAAGGTTATGAATCTACACTAATTACCAAAATTACCACGCAGCCACCGTCATCTCACTACCACTGTGTCCTCTGCATAGAAGTGCCAAAAAGTCCCAGACCCAACAGCATGACCATCGCCATCCAACAGGTGATTCAACAAATTGCAACATCATCCAATCCCTAGATGATAGGGCTACAGATTGTAGAAAGATCTGAATTGGCGAGCTTGATGTACTTAATGAGCTCAACAACTACAACTAAAGCCAGTTGTTGATTGGTACCACGTCAAAACATGTTTGCACAATAGTTTGCTATACCTGTACCTTAAACTAGGTCATATGGGGTCAACATCAGAAGCCTTTAGTTTTTACTGAAACAGTAGGATCTTAGATGTTTAGCTCACAATCCCGTGAAGCAATAAATTAGCCATGGAACTGGAAGTACAGTTAAGCCAATAAGGAGCTATGCATATTTGGTATTATTGTTGTCTAAAATTTCATGCCTTTCGAGTATCCGACCACAAAGGAAAAACAGAATAAAAATGACAACTACCTGAAATCTAGTTGCTTGAGCGTCCTGAGCATTGTCAACTAGTTGAGCTATTGCAGCGAAAGACCATTCGTAACTACGTCCAAGACTTATAGAGTAATTTAGAGGTGCAGCCACCCAATCTTTTGTAAAATGATCATCCAGCTTCTGAGATTTACGTTGAGAGTCAGGATGACATCCTTCTGTAGATTACACAACTCAAAACTGTTACCTTCGCAATAAATCTAATTTATTTAGCATACAAAATGGAGCAAATCATAGACTTTTAAAAAAGATAAAAACTAAAAATTTGCATTCAATTTTGCTTTCAATTTTGGATGGTATTCAAATTTGCATCAGTTATTGAAAACTATTATAATTCCAAAAAAGTGAAATTACTTACCCTCGAAATCATCATCAAAGAAACGTGGTCTTTTTGTTTTGCTCGCTCCAGAGAAAAGTTTTTGTATCATGGCTTTCACAGAATCGGTGGGTTCACCCATTGTTGATCAAAGTCTCAATCGGAATCTGCAACTAATAACCACCACTGAACTTGGAAGAAGAAGAAGAAGAAGAGGAGGACCAAAAACCTCACGGGAGAAATTGTGAAACTCCAATTGTTTGAATTGAATATAAATAATTTAAATTCTCTGAAACCCTGTATAATACAAATTCTAAATTCGAACCTGTCTCTAATCTTCCAAAATCAGGTTATGGCGTGTTTGGATGCTCAAAATGAATGTAAGTGAACCGGACTTCGCTCAGGTCAAAACTACTATATTACCCACCAAGCTATGGGTGTCCCTTATCAAAAAATCTTTTTTCTTTTTAAGGAGGAAATTCCATGATTGCTAAACATAGGTACCATCTAGGGATGGACATGGTGCGGGTATACCAGTCACGGCCTTGTTCGAAAAAAAAAATGCTCATATGCGCCCAATTGTCCACATGAATTAGGCGGAATGAGTATGGGGAATACTTATCTGGGACGGATTTCTCACGGGTTACCAATAAAATTAGTATATAGTATAAACTTAAATAACATAAAAACAATGCATTATAAAATCTTAAATTCGGAAATTCATTTTATAAGGAACTGAAAGAATGTATAAGTGACTATCACCTTTTTTACTTTTTTCTTCCTCATTCACTCTTTCCACGTTAACCATCGATTTCAATTTTTAGAGGATGTGTCTGATTAATGCAAAGAAGTAAAAGTGAAAGATAAACGAGAACGATCAAGATTATAATAAACATAATAATTAGCTCGACTTAGTGACAGATGTATACATCTATATAAACATAATACAAATTCTCTCACAATAGTCTAAACCTATATAATATGAATGGGTCGTGGCTGGTATGAAGCGGGGACCTTGTATCCCGACCCCGCCCCATCCTCATAACTTAGGTTTCTGGCATTACCCATATCCGATTCCATCCCCGTTTGAGCGGGTAAAACCGTACCCAGACCTGGCGGGTACCCATAGGGATGGGTTTGGATGGGGCAAATGGCCATCCCTAGTACCAGCATTAGCCGGGCTGGTATCATTATCGCTTATAAATTTTTTTATCTTACATGAAATGATGTCATCCCGGTAGTGCTGGTTCCCGTGTTTGGTGATTGTGGAAATGTTTTCTTGATTTTATTATTTATTACTCCCTCCGTCCAAAATTAATTGAGCTAGTTGTAGTTTGCACATCTCTTAAGGCAAGGAGAAAAGAGGAGTATGTTTAAATATTTTTTTTCTATAGTTTATATCCTTATAGATAATAAATAGTCAAACTTAGAAATGATTTATCCCTTAAACTATACCATGGTTTTTCGTAAACTTTATATCGTCGAAAAACATTTTAAAACATCTATATAACGAATATAAACATGACTATCAAATTATACATATTTCTCATGGTAACAATAATTGATTAAAATGGTAATTTTAGAGATATTCTCTTGATTAGTGAGATATCTCAATTATTTATGGGACAAAATTCAAACCCAAATAGCTCAATTAATTTGGGACGAAGGGAGTATATAATAAGAATCTATACATCATGTTCAAATACATTAACAATGTAAAGTGTAAAAGGATATATGTTAGTGTAAAAGAATATATGTTATGTATTACAATAGCATATACATTGCAATACATCATAACTACCATATATATGAATTTCAAAGAGGAATTTCATGATGTTGGAACCGTGACCCAAGATTTAATAATTCGCTATTTTGGTCTTCTTCATTAAAATTCAATTGTACCAAAAGGGAGCAATATGCGTAGAATTATTTCAGTTGCCATCGATAGAGTATTTTTTTCTTATATATTATGGAAATATGGTTTAAAAGCATATAAGAAGATATTTATTTGGCATATAAAAATCATTAGAGACGAAAATAAAAGACTTGCTAAGGAAACCTATATTCGTTTTTCAAATCGATTGTTTTATTCGATTTCATATTATGTATATATAATATTTAGAGCATTGTTCGGTTGAACTCACCAAGCTTTAGTATGTCAAGTCTTGTTGTAATAGTTTAGTTCGAAAACTCGAAGTTGTTTTATTTGATTACTTGAGTTAACTTTGTTAGGTTAGACTAGGAACATATAAATGGTTATACTTGTTCCTGTTACTCTGAAGTATCTGAAGATGTATCGGTATCAACGAACACATCATCCTTCTGTTCGAAGTTAGTAACACAAAATTGACTTGTTCTCTTTCTATCTAAGTTTCATTCAAGTCAATATATATTGCAATTTGTTTACGTATCTCTAGTATTGGTATTGACTTGATCATTTGATTATGGTCAAAGTGTCAAGGAATGATATATTAGTTGTTTTATACAACTTTTACATATGGAGTTATGAAGTATAATTTATTTATTTGGAATTTGTAGATTCGACACAACACTATTTGGTAATTCGTTATTATTTAGTGTGTTGAAATTTCGTCTTGATTCCAATACTGGAACTGGGTAGATTTCCAAACATATGACAGTTCACGAAGTTTGGGCACAAGGGTTTGCATATCATGTTTGCAAATTTCGGAAGTTCGCAAAAGTCAGGTTAAAAGAAATATACAGGTTACAAGGAATTTCATGATGTTGGAAGTTCGCAAAAGTCAGACCACAAGGGTCTTCAAACCTTGGTAATTCGCGAAAGTCAGTTAGTAATGGTTTGCAAACCGATTTTGCGAGCCTACCTAATTCCGGAACTTCAACGTACGTGTTTTTCAAACCAGGTTTGTGAACCTACACAATATGCAGAATTCATACTAACTTTGGTAAAACATACAAATATGTTTACTTACGCCAAGTAGTTCTTTTGTCTCACATAATTAATTCGAAACATTTCCAATTGCAATAGAAAGTATGCATTGTTGCTTGGGCAATTTTTAAATGATCAACTTGAAATAAAAATAGTTTATGAACAATAAATTATTATAACCAAGATTGCTAAGGATCTATGAACATCCATTACTTGAATCATATTTCGAGAGTTCAACCAACACAAGCTTGAATTTGAAATTTCTTCTTTGAAATTCGCCGAAAAGAAAAGTCATCGCTTTGTTTGTTTCTTTTAACCTGTATATTTAGAAATTTAAAAATAAATTAAGTTAGGTAAACATGAATTATACTCAAAGTATATCGATCATCAGACGTATTGTTTTATCTATCATAAGTACTTCACCTTTGATTCATTATCTCTTAACTGACGGTGAATGATGTACTCATAATCTGTATGATTATCATGTTTTGAGAGTTCTACCAAGAAATCGTAACTGAAGTATAAATATCAACATTATGATTAGATAGACTATCTAGCGTGTATCCTTCTTAGCTTGTTATGTAGAAATCTTCATGGATCCTGTTTTCATTTCTTTCTTTGGAGTCAAAGAGGTATAGAGAACTACAAAGAGCATAAGAAGTGTTGATACCCACATAGAATCACTAAAATTTGGACGGACTAGCGATTTGGTATACCCTGAGTCAGATATATCTATACTGAGTCTTTTCAATTATAGGTACGTAAATGACAATTATGACAACCATTAGGGAGATTTACAGTGATAACCATTCTCACAAGAAGGTTACATAACCTCTTGGCATGGATACATCTCTATGGAGCAATGGCTCAACCTCAAAAATATATGTAAATTATTGTCTTCAAAAACATTGGGCACTTAACTTCAAGTATATGTTTAAACAATTAATCATGATGATACTAGGATTTCCATAAAATCACTTAGCGAAAAAATAAGGGTATCAAAAACAAAAACATAGATGTTTTTATATTAATGGATCATGGCATCAAACATATAATAATTGAATCATAAGGATTGCTCAAGTTTATATATAGAAATACCTTTTTAGAAGAAACACAAATGAATCTTTGTGACTTTACCAAATATTTAATATATTAATAAACATAATATGTGCGTCCTAATTCTTGTATTTCCCTCACCATGCTTCTTACTACTAAATCTCTTGGTGAGGGTACACAATCAATTTGTGTTAGGATGAACATTGCTTTGTTCTCCACATACGATTGAAACAAACTTTTCTGCATGTACGGATTTTTCACCATCTATAATTTTTGGTTTAGTTTGTTCTTCCTCCACGTATTCTTGTTTTTCACCTTTGGATTATCATAAAAGCCCTCGAGATATACTTTCCCAAGAGATTTTTATCATCCAGAATATCATTAATAAAGATAAATAAAAATAATACTAATATAATTGATTTATTCCGAAATGTACAGCTCCACCATTTACTGCTTCAAATATCAACTGTTGAAAGTCAACGAATTTTCCACCGTTAATATCAAGGCTGGTAAGTGGTGAGGTTTGGTATTTTGGAATGTGCTCATTTTTCGTAGGTATATAGGTCACTATTAGACTGCATATCCCAAAAATATTAGCTTTGAAATATGGATGGACCATTAATTTTATATTTTAATTGAGTTGAGATGTAAAATTTTGTTGGGTTTTGAGATTAGAAAATTCAAAACTTTTTAATACATGAAGTTGGCCAGGTTTAGCTCTCGCCAGCGTATACGATTTTGAAGGACATTTTGACTATCATTATTTGGCATTTTACTATAACAGTCCCAAAAATATCTTTCTTGTTGTAGTGTTGTTTTTGTTTTGTTAAATTAACTTTTGAAAAAAAAAAAAAAAAACAAAACAAAACTCTGTAAAAAGATCCGTCTCTTTTGAAGAAGAAGTTGAGGAAGATTTATGTAAAATAAATCAATTATATTAGTATTATTTTTATTTATCTTTATTAATGATACTTTTTGTAGAAAAATAATTAAAATTTTGATATATTAATTAGGGTAATTTTTCCTGGCTAGATTGGGGTATACCCGGATTAATTGGGGTATTCGCTTCAATTGTTTGTCTCTTGCCCTCATCCTGACTTAAGTTAGCTTCAGCTATTTCAAGAGATTTTTGAGCTTCTTGCCGATCAATGTCACTATCCTTCTCCGATACTCAAATTTCAATGGACCTAGTGCTCTTGCTAAGGGGTGGTCAAAATTGGTGATTTTACTTTAATGCCCTTGAACTAATTAACTTAAAATTAAACCCTAAAATTAAAAACTAAAAAACTCTTAACCTTCCCTAATCTCTCTGATCTTCCCCTTCATCTTCTTCCATTTCTTCCATCAACCAAAAATCTTCAACATTGATTTTACAAGAAAAATGGTTGATTCTACTGGCGAAAAGAAGATTCTAAGTGATGTCTAAACTAAAACCCATCATTGTGTTGTGTGATTTGGTTGTTATATGATTGTTATATTAGGTTAGCAATCAAAAATTATGATTTCTGTGTCTTTAGTCGGCAAGGTCATAACATGCATATCTTGCCAACTTTTCATAATAACCATGGAGACTGTAAATTTTTTCAACTTCCGGCAAGGTCGTAATATGCATATCTTGCCGACTTTTCATAATAGCCATGGCGACTGTACATTTTCTCAACAGCCTGCATGGTATTTTTCAACAGCCGACGGGGTATTTTTCTCAACAGCCGGCGAGTTTTTTTTTTTTGTAGAACTTGCCGACTAATATTAGTCGTCCATGTGTGTCAAAAAAAAAAGTCGGAATTGTATCCATTTGAATATCCTGCCGTCCAAAGTTAGTCGGCATCGTCTTCATTCATCTACCTTGGCGGCCAAATATAGTCGGCATCTTCTTCATTCGTCGACCTTGCCGACTTTTGATAATTTCAGAACTGAAAGTGTTGATTTCTTCTTTAATTTTGAGTATGATTTCATACATCAACTTTTCAATCCCCTTTTTAGTTTGGGAAGTATGCTTTCAACTCCGTTCAAAATAATTTTCTCAAAAAAAAAATTTGTCACAAAAAATCTTCCCACATAAGTTCAATCAAAAACAAAATTTCATAACTTAAATTCATAAGTTTTAATCTACTCAATTAACTAATCTAAACGAAATTAGTTAACCTAATCAGATTATTTTAGTGTTAATTAAACAAGGGTATATTAGCCATTTAGAAAATACATGGTTAAGGGGTGGCTTGGTTTACTTCAAAATGACCCAAGTTTTGTCTCATTAGGAATACCCCAATTAATCTGGCTATCCCCCAATCAATCCAGGTAATTTTAGAATAGTCTAGAAGTTTATTTTAAGAGTTTTAATAAGTTAGAAAAATTTCGTAAAGGTAAGTAGCAGATACATTGGCAAACAAGTCTTTTATATTTTTGTTAAGTTTAAGGTTTGTTTAGAGGGAGTTATCTATATAAGGAACTCCAAAAATTAAAATTTGTAGACTCTTTTCATTATTTTTGTTATTGTTAGACTTGGTTTTAAATTTAACAATATTTTGATTTTTATTTATAGTCGGCTATTCCTGAGGTCTAAATAATTATCTTTTCCTTAGTTGTAATTCTTAGCAGTTACGAGGTTTGAATCTTTTGTTCATAGTCGTAATTCGTAAGAATAATTTGAGATGTGAACAATTCTATCTTTTTTCTATGCAACCTAACATTTAATTATCAGTTTTTATTATCAATCTTTTAGCGCTTCTGATTTGCAGCAGCATGGAACTTCCTACCAGTTTGTGGAAACCTACTAGAAAGTGCATTCCTCATGTCCCTCACCTAGGAATAATTTGTCATTCATATGTTTTAAAAAGACAAACAGACCAATTAGATATAAACTACCTGGAAAACATTAACTGGAAAACAAGTCGCCAATCCCTCAAAGCACTCATTAGCAACTTCATAATTTAGTCTTTGAATTGGATGGCTTGCGTCCTAGTACAACATGGCGTTCTTCCATCTCTCAAAATGCAGAGGTATCAAAATACACCACCAACTTTTTCTTAGGAAACTTGTACTAAACCCAAATATGATTATGAGAGTTATAACTTAATAAATATCAATCAGAAAATGTATTAAGAGTTTATATCTCTTTCTATCACAATCAATATATAAATGGATACAAGTCCGCGAACCTGATTGTACTGTGAGAGTAATTGGAAGATTCCAAATATCAATATCCAAGATCAATCAAATGGTATCCAACAATTACGATGGACGTATCTACTTTGATTGATTTACTTACAACCTGTGATATTTCAGTTACAAAGATAAACAATATAATGCGGAAATATAAATAACACATATATCATAAATTTTGTTAACGAAGAAATTGTAAATGGAGAAAAATCCCGGGACCTGGTACAAATTTGAACACCAAACTGTATTAAGTTACTGCATACACTAGCCTAATATCAAAACTTCAGACTGGAATGTAGTTGAGACCGAATTAAACTGACACAAAAATTCAGTTACATTCACGCTCCTTACGCCTATTGAATCCATCAAGACTTTGCGCAATTGATTCCCTTAGCTGACGTCCTTTACAACCTAAGAGTTTTTTCAACTCAATTGAAGATCTTAAACCAATCTTCCCTTATCTGTCGTCCTTTACAGATAATCCGATATGTGATTCCCGTTTTAATCAAAGATCGAGGTGAGATAGGAAATCGTCTACAATAGACAAAGTCTAGAATATTAACCTCAAAATACGGTACTTACCACTCCCGAAGAGAATCCTAGATTATTATTGACATCACAAGTAAATTCCTACTCCAATTTCAACAAAGAATCGTTCTAGAAGAATATACCAGTGGAATCACAAAGTCTGAGATGAAAAAACTTTGCGATCTATCTTTCCTGTTCGGAGTAATACTCAACAATTAGTAGCAAGGTCAGGATACACGAACTATCAAGATAAAGATAGTTGGACTTGGCTTCACGAATTCTTAGGTGAAGTCTTTTTAGTTACTAAACCCTAAAAGGGTTTGAAAGAGTAGACGACCGTAGTTTACAACTTGGACAAACAAGAATAGTGTTGGGGATTCAAAGATCTTTGTTTCTTGAGGTTCTCCTTATATTTTATATAGACTTTGAAAATCACAGGTTGCTTTAGATTTAAGCTAAGGTAGATCGGAATCAAGCAATAAATATCCACCATTAGATGGATCTTGGATTTGATATTAACACAACAAAATATATACTCTGATTAGGATAAACTGTAATTGAACCGTATACAAATACTTGTTCATGAAAGATTATCCGAAACTAGCCAGACGAACTATAAGCTTAACCAATTTTATATAACCTTTAAGACTTTAATATTGAGCCAAAACCATATTTATAATCTGATCAAATATGTCTAGATAGTGTTTTTAGAGAGTTGTTCAAATGCTGATTATCTCATAGATATAATTCTGATGCATCTGAAAATATTCGACGGGGTAAGTATGTGTATTTGGTATGTGTACAGTACCGGTTTGTGGGTATTTTGTCATGGTCGGTACAGTTTGTGGGTTTCTTTTTTTCTTTTTTGAATCACATATTTTATTAATTGAAGAAATGTTACAGGGCCTACGGCTCATGGATGTGCGGTCCATCTAGATTTCCAGGGTTGTATATA
Source organism: Papaver somniferum (assembly GCF_003573695.1). Classification (NCBI taxonomy): domain Eukaryota; kingdom Viridiplantae; phylum Streptophyta; class Magnoliopsida; order Ranunculales; family Papaveraceae; genus Papaver; species Papaver somniferum. The sequence continues at coordinate 192,443,463 of NC_039362.1, read as the reverse complement.
AAAGAAACCATGTAATGGTTCTATTCTAATCCCCTAATAAGATTCTTCTTCTTCCTCTTATCTCTTCATGTTTCACCTCTAATTCTCCTCAAACACGTCATCATCGTGATCTCTTTTTCCACTGAGATTTTTTATAGTTATCATTGAATCATAGAAGGTTTTTGGGAATCTCCGTCTATACACTGTACTCGTACATCACGGATATCACGCTACTAAAGCTGGACTTTGATTTGTTTTTTCTTGCCAATAAGAAGTAGGTCGTTCCATTTCTTTTTCTCATAAGGTACATCTTTCCATTTTTTTTATAGTCATTATAAGTAGGAGATCTACCAAAATGGGTAATGTTTTGATGTGTTAAATTAGATAATATTAGATTTGACGTCTGCTTAATTTGTATCACATGTGTGTTTCCATGGACATGAATTTTCCCTAATTTTATATACTATCTTGTCTGCCATGTCTTGTACGTTTTCATGTGATCAGATCCTACTTTTGCCTATAATCATTATATATACCACAGTATTCTATATCTACTTTTAAGCATTACTTGTGTGAAAGTACAACATTTGTTTTAGTAAATCATGGAGGTATACTGTGTAAATTTGATTGATTTTGTCTTGGCTTTATCAACTGATAAGTGATAAAATATTCTATATTACATTTATTTATTTTTTAAATTCACATGTTATTGTCATACGTTTAATCTGTCCTTAACTTTTTATTTTGAAAATAACCAAGATATATTATTGACAAAGAAAACTAATTTGCAGATTCAGACTCATTATGGACTAGCTTTGTTTGAGTTGTCCATCCGATGACTGAATCTGTGTGATTAGCTTCTTCTGATAAGGATACATAACTAGAGTTCATATTACAACATGCAAAAGCTTTGACAGTGTCAAAGACAATTGTTGGAATTAAAAAGAGAGGTGATTCAGCAAAGAAAGTAAACTGTTGAGAAGAATTTCTTCCTTTCTTAGCTAGCATATCTGCAGCTTTGTTTGCTTTTCGGTCCACAAAGTGGAATCCCACAAAACAGGTTAATTTAGCTGCTAGTTTCTTTACTTCGTCTAAGAGTGCTTCACATTTCCATTTGATTGAGTTTGGTTTGCCTTGTAAGTAGTTGATGGTGTTCTTGTTGTCTCCTTCAATAGCCAGATTGTGCAGATTGTTTGTGATGGCCCATGTAGTAGTCTGCAGCAAAGCTACATCTTCAGCTTCTTCTGCTGAATCTGTCCTGCAACTGCCCACTCCTGCGCTTTTAAATGTTCCTGTCCAATTCCGTAAGACAAAACCAAATCCTGCATTAGTTTTAGCAGATAACCAAGAAGCATCACAGTTAAGTTTGTAAAAATTTGTAGCTGGAAAAGTCCAAAACAACTGAGACTGTGATATTGTAGTTTTCTGGATTAACGTTGGTAACATTGCTATTGGGTGCCAATAGTTGTAATGTCTTGAAATGTCTTGAGATAATTGAGTTGGAGTACGATTCTTATTCTCAAACACTCTCAGACAACGCTGTTTCCAAATAAACCAGCATTTGGTAGCCGCTAAAGCCATAGAGATTGAATTGAGATCACCTTCTAACCATTTATTATACATATCTAGGAAAGAGATATTCATAGAGGAAGGGTTAGAAAGTACTCCCTGACAAGGCATTGGATGTAGTCTCCACACTGGTGATGCAAATTCACATTCAAATAAGTGAAAAGTAGTTTCTTCCGTTTGCTTGCAAAAAACACATTTTCTTTCTTCGTCATCAATTATTCCTAGTTTCATTTTGTAGGTAAGGTGTCTTGTAAGCATTTCCAAATGAATAACTTGATTCTCTGTGAAGTGTTCATGCTCCATAGATGTTTCCAAAATTTATTTGTTTTGACTGCGATTATATGTGACTGGTTGTTTAGTTTAGCATAAAGTGATTTAACTGTGAATTCCCCATTGTTGGTGAGCATCCATCTAAGATTATCTTTTTTCAGAGTGCCCTTGTCTGTTAAGAATAGCTTTATGTTTAAAATTTCATTGAACAAAGTTGTGTCAAAAATTGAATGTAACAAATTGATACTCCACTTCTTTGTGTCACAGTCAATAAGCTGTGATACAAGTGTTATATTGGATTGGACAATAGGAATGGTGTTTGCTAGAGTCTCCATCCTATTAGGTAACCACTTGTCTTCTCATATGTTTATGGAAGTGCCATCACCAACTTCCCACACACTGTAGTATTTTATATGCTCAATCCCTTATAAGATACACTTCCATATCCAAGAACATTGTGATACACTTCCATATCCAAGAAGATTGTGATTTCTTTTTGGACTGGAAAGCACCTGTTTTTCTGAAATATTTTCCTTTTAAAATCTGTGCCCATAAGTCATCAGGATGACTTACTAGCCTCCAAGCAATTCTGCTAATCATTGCGTGGTTAACTTTGTTAGCTTCTTTGAAACCCAATCCCCCTGATCTATTGGTTTACACAAAAAATCAAAGGATTTAATGTATATGCCTTTTGATTTTGTATGTTTCCCCCACCAGAAATCTCTCTGGATATCATTGATTCTTTTATTTATTTTTTTGGGTAACACAAAACATCCCGTACTGAAAATGGGCATACTTGATAGGATAGATTTGTTTAGCACCATTTTACTGGGCGGAGACAAAAAATTTCCCAACCAAGTTTTTATGCGTAATTCCAGTTTTTCAATTACGAAATCAAAAGTTTTTAGTTTAGACTTGTCTATGAATAATGGTACCCCTAGATGAATGTCTTTTATGTTGATTTTTTTTAATTTTTAGTAATCTAGAGATAATACCCTGGTGTTTGTTGTGCACCTTTTTGCTGAAAAACAGGCCAGATTTTGAAAGGTTTATCACTTGTCCAGAAGCTGAACTGAACATGTTGATTGCATCAAGTATGTTCTGAAAACTTCCTAAATCTGCTTTAGTAAATAAGAGCAGGTCATCAGCGAAGAACAAGTGAGATATATGAGGTGATTTAGGAATTAACTTAATTCCCTGCACTTTTTTAATTGTTTCCATATGGCAAAGTAATTTTGATAGAACTTCCATGCAAAGTATGAAGAGATAGGGGGACAAAGGATCCCACTGTCTAATTCCTCTCGAGGGTTTGAATTCTTCACAGGGATTTCCATTCAGAAGAGCAGCAATGTTAGAAGTGGATATGCATTGAAAAATTAGTTCACACCATTCTTTAGAGAAACCAAAGCAGTTAAAGTTTTGATCAAAAAAGTCCAATTGACCCTGTCGAATGCTTTCGACATATTTATTTTTAATCCTATGTTACCTATTTTTTTCTTACTTTTCTTCATGGAATGTACCACTTCATAAGCTACAATAATATTATCTGTAATCTTCCTTTAAGAGAGAAAGGCTGATTCCAGAGGAGAAATGATTTTTTCCAGAGGTTTCTTAAATCTGTTTTCCATTATTTTAGCAATTACCTTGTAAGGGGTATTGCATAAACCTATAGGCCTAAAATCAGCTGGAGTTTTAGGATTTTTATTTTTAGGTATAAGAAAAAGAAAAGTTTTGTTAAGATCTGGATTAAGTTTCCTATTTTTGAAAAAATCTTGGATTACTGCCACCAACTGAGTGCCTACTGTTTCCCAATTTTTCTTAAAGAAACTAACTGGGAAGCCGTCAGGCCCTGGTGCTTTGTTTGATTTTAACTTTCTGACTACCTCCAATATCTCGGTAGCAGATGGTATTTCAGTTAGAGAATCATTTTCTTCCCTATATATGCAAGGTTTTAAGTGAGAAAATATCCGGGAGTCAGAATGAGATGGAGATTTAGTGAATAAGTCTGAGAAACATGTTGTTAAGACTTCTTCTATTTCATCTCTAGAAGAAACAACTTTATCCTGTGTGTTTTGGATGCAATCAATGTTATTTATTTTTCTTCTTTTTAGAGTTGTAACATGGAAAACTTTTGTATTCCTTTCTCCTAGAGCAATAATGTTGTTTCTAGATTGTTGTTTGGCTATTTCCTCTTGTGTGTCGTATAAGGATTCTAATTCTATCATCTTTTTGTTTATCAATCATATGTTACAGTTTCTTGCATTTTTAGCCTCTAGATGTTCTATTGTTTTTAGCAGAATCTTGATTTTCTTGTTTGGATTCCCAAAGACATCCTTTTTCCAGATGTCTAAGTTTTCGCCAAGAGTAGAAATGTTATTCAACAGATCCTTGTCAGGATTATCAGAAGTTATATGATTCCAAGAATTTTTTATGACATGAATGCAAGACTCCTGTTTTAGCAAAGTATCGTAAAACTTGAAAGTTAGACACAAATGCAAAAGTTTTGAGACTAGAGACAGACATATAGGACTATGATCTGATCCTATAGCCACTAAGTTCTCTAGAGATGCTTCTTGGAATTCCATATTCCATTCAACATTAGCCACTGCTATGTCCAGCCTTTGTTTTATGTTAACCTTTCCTTCTCTCTTATTACTCCAAGTGAAAATGTTACCTCTAAAACCTAAGTCTTCTAAACCTGTTCTTTGTATTAGATTCAAGACTGGTTCTACTTTCTTTCTATCAAAAGGGAGACTCCCAGTTTTTTCCTCACTGTTAAAAATTATGTTCAAGTCCCATATTACTAACCATGGCATATTGTTGTGATTTATTCTCTGTGCAATGTCTTCTAGATAACCCATTACTTCTAGTTTATCATCATGCTTAGGTGCACCATAGAAACATGTTAGTAACCACTCCTTAGAGTGAAAATTATTTGTAACAATGATGTTAATCATGCCATCTGGGTCCACAATGTGGGTGTTTGGGAAAAAATGTAAGACATTATTCATCAAGCTCCTTTGAGATTTGGTTTCAGATAAAAAAAGAATATCCGATTTTTCAGTATTTACTAAGTGGTTTAGATGCTGCCTGGTTTTTTTTTACCACAACCTTGTGTGTTCCAGGACAATATTTTCATTAGTTAGTTATGTACTAGAAGGAAAAATAACGTAATATAACAACAACAAATAATGAGAGCAAACAAAATATAAGCCAATGATATGCTTGATTTTAAGATGCCCAGAGATTTTAAAAACATCCGGTAATGTTGAGTAAAAAAGTATTGAAACCTCAACTTAAAAGCCTGAACTAAAAAGTAAGCTAAATGTGTTTTAGTAATGATAGCAGTAATTATGATCTAATCGTGTATGCAAGAGAGTATAAGAACTGTGTAATACCCAACTTAAGAGAAAAACAAAGGACTATCTTGGTAAAGGGTTAGAAATCAACAGCTTGAGTGAAATTCAAACAGGGTGTGAACAGCTTATCTTTGGGTTTTTTTGGGTCAGAGGAGCCGAGGTGTAGAGGTTACATCCAATCAGAGCAATAAATGTGATAATTTAACTCTAACTAAATTATAGAAAGACTCAGCTATTAATAACTAAAACAGGGAAAATGCATTTATCACTATCTAACACCTAAAATAAGATCAATCTATCGAATCCGGACCAAAGTATTTGAAATTAACCTAGCCCCAAGCAGAAGATAGGAAATAATCCTAACCTACAAACACAAGAGAAGTTCCCAAATTTTTTGAAGGCAGAGAGCACTCAGATAACAGATGAAACAACAAATTTATGAAAAAATCATCAACGCAAATTACCTTTAAAAGTTTGAAACAAGCAAACCAACATTTCCAGAACATTAAAAATTGTATACACCCCAACTTTCCTAATATATTTTAGAATTCTTTAGTAGGTTCAGCTTCCCTACATTTTTAGAGCTCAAGGTCACTGTTATCACTCCTAGATACCATAGTTGTAAGAACAAAAATCACTAGTTTATTTGCGGATATAATATCCAAACTAAATCGATTAAATCTAATAATGTACCACAACTTTTAGATTAAGCCACAAACATTACATAAAAGACAATTAACAAGTGCCTTCTTTTCAACAAAACTAATATAAACATTTAAAGGTTTTTTTTTCTTTTACAACGAAGTGCACATACACTTGAAAATGAGCCACCACAAACAGAGATAGATTTTGATTTTGATTTTCTTTTTTTTTAAACAATTAAAATAAAAGAGCAAGTGCACTTACACTTGAAAGAAGACCCAATTCCCTGAATCTATCAAAGATTACCGGCTTTTCTTGAATCCCGATTAAACAAATCTAGATGCAAAGACAATAATGTTCAAAAACATATTTAGAAGATTTTTAGACAATGATTTTTTTTTTTCCTTTCTAGGACAGTAGATTAATTTTAAAATTAGTATACAATGACACTTTCTTGTAACGGGCGTAGTGTACGCCGCACGCTGTAAACCGCCAGACCAATACCCTGATGAGCATCCCCCAGCTTGTCACATGTCTTGATGTCTCGAGTGTTTTGTGTAGCATGTTGCTATTGTTTGGGAAGTTGAGCTTGGGAGGCATGCTGGCTCGGTGTTGACCTTCGACGGTCAAGATTTTGCATCTTGAGAGGAAGGTTAGCCGTTGAATGTGGTTACCTTCCATTGGTATCCAGTGGCGTGGCCACGGTGCTGGCATGGCTTGCGCATGCTCTTGGCGTGGATAATTTGGGTTTGGTGTCGTGACCATAGAATTGGCATAGATAAGTGTGCGCCGTGTCCAAAGAGTTGGCAGCGTAACCAAAGGTTTCCACAAGTCGTTTGGTTTAGTGGAGAGCTTGTACGGCTGAGGTTTGCATCTCAGAAGGAAGGATAGCCTTTGATTGTTCCAACCCTCCGTTTGGAATCCAGCGGCATGGAGGCATGGTCGGCATGGCTTTGGCGTGGCCAAATTAGGGATTTGGCACCGTGGCCAAGAGTTGGAACAGTAGTCAAGAAATTGCCACAAGTCGTTTGGTGGCAAGTTTGTACGGCTGAGATTTGCATCTCAGAGGGAAGGGTAGCCGTTGATTGTTGCAACCCTCCGTTTGGCAGCCAGCGACATGGAGGCATGGCCGACGTGGCTTAGGCATTTTTTAGGCGCGACCAAGCTAGGATTTTGGCATAGTTTTAGGCGCGGCCAAAATTAGGGTTTTGACATAGTTTAGGCGCGGCCAAAATTAGGGCTTGACATTGGGCCAAAAGTTTCCACGCGTTTGGTGGCGAACTTGGATGGCTGAGATTTGCATCTCAGAAGGAAGGGTGGCCGTTGATTGTTGGAACCCTTCGTTTGGCAGTCAGCGGCATGGAGGCATGGCCGACATAGCTTTGGCGTGGTTTAGGCACATCCAAGCTAGGATTTTGGCATAATTTTAGGCGCGGCCAAGATTAGGGTTTTGACATAGTTTAGGCGCCGCCAAAATTAGGGCTTGGCATTGGGCCAAAAGTTGCCACGCGTATGGTGGCGAACTTGGACGGCTGAAATTTGCATCTCAGAAGGAAGGGTGACCGTTGATTGTTGCAACCCTTCGTTTGGAAGCCAGCGACATGGAGGCATGGCCGGCGTGGCTTTGGCATGGTTTAGGCGAGGTCAAGCTAGGATTTTGGCATAGTTTTAGCGGGACCAATATTAGGGTTTTGGCATAGTTTAGGCGTGGCCAATATTAAGGCTTGGCATTGGGACAAAAGTTGCCACACGTTTGGTGGCGAACTTGTACGGCTGAGATTTGCATCTCAGAAGGAAGAGTAGCCGTCGATTGTTGCAACCCTTTGTTTGGCAGCCAGCGGCATGGAGGCATGTCCGGCATTGCTTTGGCATGGTGGTGCGGCTGGCATGGTATGAATTTGGCGCGGAGGTGTGGCTGGCATGGCTGGCATGTCGTTGGCACGGTGGTGGGCCTGGCGTGGTATGCCTTTGGCGCGAAGATGTGGCTGGCATGACTGGCATGCCGTTGGCACGGTGGCGTGGATGGAATGGTATGCCTTTGGCGCGGATATGTGGCTGGCATGGCTGGCATGCCGTTGTCTCGGTGGTGCTTTTGGCGCGGAGATGTGGCTGACATGGTTGGAATGCCGTTGGCACGGTGGTACGGTTTGCCTTTGGCGCGAAGATGTGGCTGGCATGGCTGGAATAACGTTGGCACGGTGGTGCGTCTGGCATGGTATGCCTTTGGCGCGGAGATGTGGTTGGCATGGCTGGAATGCCGTTGGCACGGTGGTGCGGATGGCATGGTATGCCTTTGGCGCGGAGATGTGGCTGGCATGCCGTTGGCACGGTGGTGCGGCTGGCATGGTATGCCTTTGGCGCGGAGATGCGAAAATTAGGGTTTAACATGTCGAAATCCTAATTATAATATACGACAAGCGCGGTTGGCATGCTTGGCTAGCATGCGCGGTTGGCATGTGCGGATATGATGCCAGTCAATACTGAATGTTCTGCCGTGGAACATAGCATGTATATAAAAAAAAAGGTACCCTGGTAAATTTCTTGTAGACGTATTGAAAGGCTCAATAAATGTGCTAGTGGATATATTGGTACTCACGGATTCTCTTCTTTACAGAGTGACGTCACGTCAGTCCTAGGTTTTACGATTTTAACCCTAAGCTAAAAACCACCATCAACATTAAGTCCCCTGCTTAGCTTGGAACAGGGGCATTGCTGCGAGGTAAGCATGAGATGGTGACAGAATAGACGAAATCGAAACAACAAGTCATGAAGAGATGGTTAGGAAGATCCGTCTAATCTTTTTCGGGAGGCAAAGAGGATCCACTGGCTGAAGTTGTAGACGGTTGGCATCAGTTTGGCTTGGTCGTGCGCCGTCTTGGATCGTCTTGGGAACGCGAAATTGTTGGTTAAGCTTGACACGAAATATAGCCATAGTCATAGGCTTGGCGCGGAATGGAGCCGTTAGCATAGGATTGGCGTGATATGGATCCGTTGGCGTAGTCTTGGCATGGGATTTTGTTGGCTCCCGCTTGGTATGCGGACTGTTGGTGCAATCGACTATGGGTGGAGAAGTTGCGCTGGAAGGACGCAAGCTGCTAGCGCTGGAAGGACGTAAGCTGCTAGCGCTGAAAAGGATGCAAGCTGTTGGCGCTGGAAGGACGCAAGATGCTAGCACTGGAAAGGATGCAAGATGTTGACGCTGGAATGACGCAAGCTGCTGGCGCTGGAGGGACGTAGGTTGCTGGCGCTGGAAAGGATGCAAGCTGCTGGCGCTGGAAGGGATGCAAGCTGCTGGCACTAGAAAGGATGCAAGATTCTTGCGCTGGAAAGATGCAAGCTGCTGAAACTTCGACTATCAAACGGTGGTAATGGCGCCTGGCAACTTTGTCTAAATTAGGGTTTGGCCGAAACTCTAATTAGCGCCCTTTACTAAAATGGTTGTAGAGTTCTCGTACGAACTCGAATTTTTTTATGGTCCGACCCTCCATCCTGATCAGAGAAGAATTTCCTATCTCCATACGAGAGTATATTTAGGTTTTGAGCTCGTTTAGGAGGTGAAAACAGTCCGACAGTAAAACTCAGGAAGAATTCATGAGGGATGTTACGGGCCCGAGGTAGCATAGTCGCGCCCAATCATCTATTCTCGTTCATGGAGAAAGAAAGAATCTTTATTTTGTGCAAACTATAGAAACTCCGTCCGCATGAAAAGAGGTATCAACCCTCTTATGTTTTTTGTTGCCCGTCCGGATCCATGCTTTCATCTGCAGTGTCTCTCCATTTGATTCCAAAATTTAGCAAACTCCATTGTATTCTTGGGACGGATGGCTGAAACATATGCCCGGCAACGATCATGTCAGGGCTAATCTTGGAGATTGTGGTTGCGTTGTCGGTCCATCCTTGAATTTAGGTTGTTCACTGCCTGAAACTTCTGATCGCGATGAAAATATGTCGTGGATGCTTCTATGGTCGAAATCTTCCGGAGCCACTGGATGAAATAGATGAGTTGGGAGACATTCTGTTGCTGATGTGCTATTATCAAGTATTCAAGGACTTTGTTCCAAGCGACATCCTTCGAACCATCTTTTGAATATTGGACTATCGTATGGAATGGGATGCGGTGAGCATTCCCCAGTTATACTTTTGTTAGATCCGATGGCACGTCCGAATATGTGAATGTATTTTTGTGACGTGCTTTTGGAGTCTTCAATGCACATGTACGACTTCATGTTAAGAAATCCCTGCGGATTGTAAAACTTCGATAGTGATAATGTTGAAATTAGAAATAAGCTGGTTGAGGGGAGTGAAAGCGTCTCATGTTGGTAGTCCCTATGTGTAGCCTACTTTCATTGTATCGCCTTGAATCCACGTCCACGGGATTTGATACAAGCTTATTGTACTCTTCTGGATGTGACGCTGGGATGCCCAGAATATCACATGGATGGAATATTATGGATAGCGAAGAGGTATAAATGACAGAGTTACGTTGTTTATCGTGGCTCTCTCTGTTTCTTCAAAAAAAATGTTTCAGCCCCGTCTCTGGAGTTATCTCATGAGTCTTTGACGGTTGTCGGGATGGATCGCGATGAGCAGTCCCCAGTCGCACTTTTTTTTAGTTTCTGAAGTTGTTTCCTTTGAGAAGGCTTTGGATCCACCGCGGCCTCGTAAAGTGTTGCAGGCGTCTTCTAGACAAATAGGTGATAATATTCTTACGCTACACCCTTGAAGGGTAAATGTACTTGTCGTGGCTATGACTTTTTGGTTGAACGTGTCTTCTGAGCTTTGACAGTGAAGGGATTCTATGTAGATCCTCAGTCCCCAAGTGTGGTTTACAGGTTTCCACCTTTGTAGTGATTGTTACTATGGTGGCTGATATTTACAAACGAGCGACAATAGTTCTTGACAGCAGATGTGATCAGAAGAGACTACATTGTCGTGGGAACAAAATAGGTTGGCTGGAATTATATGGGAGCCCATGGAAGTAAAGGGATTGGATGGATGCGTAAGAGAGCAAACTGTCCATGACCACGAGCTTTGTCGGGAGGATCAAAAGGTGGCCACGACTATGAAAATTGGTTGGCTGCGATCATGATCCTTGACAGGGGGAGCGACGTCCATGGGAACGAACCTTGGTAGGAAGGCGGCGTTGAAGCGGCTTCGGCTCTTGGAGAGGACGTTGAAACTTATGGAGAAAAACGCTGAAGCTTCGGCTTCGGATCCTGGAGCGAACGTTGAAGCGGAGCAGCTGCTGGAAGACGTTGAAGTGGAACGACTTTTGGAGAGAACGTTGAAGCGTATCCGTTGCTGGATGACGTTAAAGCGGAGCCGCTGTTGGAGGACGTTGAAGCGGGGCCGCTGCTTGAGGACGTTGAAGCGGAGCGACTTCTGAGGAGAACGTTGAAGCGGCTCCTTATCTTCGATTGACGACATGTGAAATGTGACTGGACACACCGTCTCCGAGGATGTAATCTCAAGCTGGAAATTCCATCGTGACATGTGCATAGACTACAAGTTCAACGCTCCCTGGTTTGTTGAGGGTTTTACCGAGATCCAAAAGTTGCAGGCCGAAACGATCGAAGGCCCTTCCGCGGATGTGATCAAACAACAAGAAGCGGAAATCAAAAGGTTGTCCAAAAAGTTGAAGCTGAAACGGGCGGCTCTCCAAAGCACGAAGGAGGATTTCTCTAAGAAGAGCAATTCATTGTTGAATGTCTTCCCTTGAATGTACTTCTGTCTTCTGAACTTCTTTTGCTTAGGTTTTTTTTTTGAAAGGAAAACAAAACGCCTAGTTTATGGTTTGGTTTTCTGGATTTCTGGGTTGATAGATAATTTTTTCCTATGAGGGTTTTGGATTATTCTTTGGGCTGAATTATTTTAGAATAATGCTTTTTGATTATGACTGTAAGTAGCACAGAAATTCCAGGAGAGTCATGGAATCGTGAATGTTGTATGACAGTGGAAAGTGTAGAATGAAATTTGGGAATAATATGGTGTTTGGTTTCAACGAGGAAACCTAAAGTAATAGGTTATGTATTTTTCTTGACAAGACTTACTTGCTTTTAGGGTCCCCCTCCCAAAAAAAAGTCTGCGTTTTGTTGGCGATGTCGTGTTGCTCGCGGGAAGTCCCCAATCATTCCCCGTCCTGTGATAATTGATAACTGAGCCGTTTGGTGACTGATCCATTGATCCTCGAGCGGATCGTTTGCTTCTACCATCTTAGAAGTCCCCAGTCACTCCTTGTCGTGTGATAACTGGTAACTGGGCCGCCTGGCAACTGAGTCGTTAATCCCTGAGCGGATCGTTTGCTTCTACCATCTTGATATCTGGGTTGAATAATGAAATCGGTAATTGGAAATTGATATTGTAACCGAGAGATTAATCTCCCACCGTGGTCACCAATTTTTTAACGGTGAAAACAGTTTCTGCTGATTTTGGTAATTTCGAGTGTGTGGGTGAGAAACGAGTCTAAACCTTAAAAAAATGTACTGCAAGGGAGTACTTTGATTCGAGAGATCAATCTGTACAAATACGGACTAAACCAAGAAATGGTCGTTCCAGACTTGCTTCGGTCACAAAGTGAAGGAGAAGGGTTGGTCTAGGGAGGGAAGCGAAGAGAGTGTTGAGACCAGAATAGTTGATTCGGGAAGAGTAGTTGTTTGACGACTTGTATCAGAAAGTGGAAAGCTAACAGATGGGAAAGATAATAAGTGATTTCTGAGTTTTTTATTCTCCTGACCAAAACCTATTCTTTGGTGGAAATAGGTGAGACCTATTTATACAAGTTGCAACGAAACGTACCCTGGTCTCGTAAGAAGTGGAAACAATTGAGTAAATGGAAGAAAGCGGTAAGGGTAACACCTGGAATTGATGTTTCCTTAATGAAGGAAACGTTTCATCATTACTTCTTGTATTTACTAACCGCCTCACTCTTATGACACTTTCTTGTAACGGGCGTAGTGTACGCCGCACGCTGTAAACTGCCAGACCAATACCCTGATAAGCATCCCCCAATTTGTGACATGTTTTGATGTCTCGAGTGTTTTTTGTAGCATGTTTCTATTTTTTGGCAAGTTGAGCTTGGGAGGCTTGCCGGCTCGGTGGTGACCTTCGACGGTCAATATTTTGCATCTTGAGAGGAAGGTTAGACGTTGATTGTGGTTACCTTCCGTTGGTATCCAGTGGTGTGGCCATGGTGGTGGCATGGCTTGCGCATGCTCTTGGCGTGGATAATTAGGGTTTGGTGCCGTGACCATATAATTGGCATAACTAAGTGTGCGCCGTGGACAAAGAGTTGGAAGCATAGCCAAAGGTTGCCACAAGTCGTTTGGTTTAGTGGCGAGCTTGTACGGCTGAGATTTGCATGTCAGAAGGAAGGATAGTCGTTGATTGTTGCAACCATTCGTTTGGCAGCCAACGGCATGGCTTTGGCGTGGCCAAATTAGGGCTTTGTCATCGTGGCCAAATTAGGGTTTTGGCACCGTGGCCAAGAGTTAGTACTGTAGTCAAGAGATTTCCACAAGTCATTTGGTGGCAAGTTTGTACGGCTGAGATTTGCATGTCAAAGGAAAGGGTAGTCGTTGATTGTTGCAACCCTCCGTTTGGCAACCAGCGGCATGGAGGAATGGCCGGCGTGGCTTTGTCATGGTTTAGGCGCGACCAAGCTAGGATTTTGGCATAGTTTTAGGCGCGGCCAAAATTAGGGCTTGGCATTGGGCCAAAAGTTGCCTCGCGTTTGGTGGCGAACTTGGACGGCTGAGATTTGCATCTCAGAAGGAAGGGTGGCCGTTGATTGTTGCAACCCTTCGTTTGGAAGCCAGCGGCATGGAGGCATGACCGGCATGGCTTTGACGTGGTTTAGGCGTGGCCAAGCTAGAATTTGGGCATAGTTTTAGGCGCGACCAAAATTATGGTTTTGGCATAGTTTGGGCGCGGCCAAAATTAGGGCTTGGCATTGGGACAAAAGTTGCCACGCGTTTGGTGGCGAACTTGGACGGCTGAGATTTGCATCTCATAAGGAAGGGTGGCCGTTGATTGTTGCAACCCTTCGTTTGGCAGCCAGCGGCATGGAGGCATGGCCGGCATGGCTTTGGCATGGTTTAGGCGCGGCCAAGCTAGGATTTTGGCATAGTTTTAGGCAAGCCCAAAAGTTTTGGTTTTGGCATAGTATAGGCGCGACCAATATTAGGGATTGGCATTGGGCCAAAAGTTGCCACGCGTTTGGTTGCGAACTTGTACGGCTGAGATTTGCATCTCAGAAGGAAGGGTAGCCGTCGATTATTGCAACCCTTCGTTTGGCAGCCAGCGGCATGGAGGCATGGTCGGCATGGCTTTGTCATGGTGGTGCGGCTGGCATGGTATGCCTTTGGCGCGAAGGTGTGGCTGGCATACCGTTGGCACGGTGGTGCGGCTGGCGTGGTATGCCTTTGGCGCGAAGATGTGGCTGGCATGCCGTTGGCACGGTGGCGTGGATGGAATGGTATGCCTTTGGCACAGATATGTGGCTGGAATGCCGTTGGCACGGTGGTACGGCTGGCACGGTATGCCTTTGGCGCGGAGATGTGGCTGACATGGCTGGAATTCCTTTGGGACGGTGGTGCGGCTGGCACGGTATTCCTTTGGCGCGGAGATGTGACTGGCATGGCTGGAATGCTGTTGGCATAGTGGTGCGGCTGACATGGTACGCCTTTGGCGCAGAGATGCGAAAATTAGGGTTTAACATGTCGAAACCCTAATTAGAATATACGACATGCGCGGTTGGAATGTGCGGAGATGATGCCAGTCAATACTGAGGGTTCTGCCGTGGAACATAACATGTATATATAAAAAAAGGTGCCCTGGTAAATTTCTCGTAGAATTATTGAAAGGCTCAATAAATGTGCTAGTGGAGATATTAGTACTCACGGCTTCGTTTCTTTACAGAGTGACGTCACATCATGCCTAGGTTTTACGATTTTAACCATAAGCTAAAAACCATCATCAACAGTAACCTATGAAATATTTATTGGGTTTATTTATTTGGGTTTAGAACATTCTTTTGTCTCAAGACAAGTCCATATTATATAAAGGGTCAATTTCAGTTTTGAATAATATTGGTTATAGTTGAATGATGTCTTTTGTTCAATTGGTTACACCAACTCGATTCCAATGTATTTATTTGAGGTTCAGAAGTACTTGGACCATTATTGCTACTTGATATTGTCTCCCAAATTTGAATGTTCTGTGGGATATAATCCACTTGCTCGACTATTAAAGAGTCGATATTTTCAAAATACGTTGCAAATAAAATCACATGTATCCCAATTTTTGTGGAAGAACTCAAAAAAGGTGATATGAGTCAGAAAATTTCCATTTCTCTACTTCATCCATGCTACTAGTGAACTAGTATACGTTGAAGTATAACAACAAGAAAACTATCTTAGTAATTTATTCAACCTAAAGTAAGCGGTTGACATGCGTTGTGAAATTCTTCTGTCCTGTTGAGATAAAGAAATTTCTCAAGTTAAGCTAAATGTAGCAAAACTGAAAATGGAAAGAACCGCGAAGTAAGGTGGGTTAGACGTACCGACTCATATAAAGCATGTGAAAAGGGACATATATATCATGAGAAAAAGATGTACTTTTGTCTTCGGTAGTAATAATACCAATACACAAGTATCAACCGAGTATGAGATCTGCTAAAATGTAATTGTAGCTCCCATCATAAATGAAAGAGTTGGAAATGCACCTGGTCATAAGTGTTGGTATATACAATGTAATGTGTGTATCATAGTAGCAAATCACATCAAGTTTAATGGCAACAAGAACTTTTCCAGGCCAATTGACTATCTTATTGAGTTGACGAGATCCAATGTCTTCACTTATGGAATGAAAACACGAGACATAAATTCTATAAAGCACTTGAGATATATTGGGTGACACGTAATATATATTCACCCTAAAGTACTTGAGTTGAATCCCACTTTTATTACGTAATAAGGCCACACCACTTATTAAAACTCTCAAGACTGAAGTGTCTAACTCATAATTGTTTTTCTTCCACTAACTTAAGGAATTTAAACTAGTTATTGAACTATTTCCTTATAGTGTGACTACGAGGATTGGATCATCGAGCGTAACACTACTCAAAATTTGTTTTCAAGATAGAACAAAGACGCCAAAAAATCTCTACATGTACCAAGAGATAATCACACCTTGTTAAATTCCAAAAAAACCCGTGCAAATGGATATCATGTGGAACGTCACAGTGATGAGAACATAATTGAATGCATCTTTTATAGTATCTAATATGTTAGAGAAACTAGTGAGTCAATATAGTGAAATGTAAATCACTATAATATTTGGATTATTGAATCCAAATTGACTCCGACAATAAAATGTTGGGAATTAACTCATACAGGATTTGTGCATAACCATAAAGCCACTTTGGTTGTAAAAATGATGATCGTTTTGAAAGGTCTCATATGAACATCAATTTATTTGAGTGAAACAAACGGGAGAAGGATTGACAGAATGCGAAATGATGGAATATCTCTCAATAAGTGGTTTCTAAAGTACTAGAAGCATATCGCTCATTTCACAAAGTCTTCATTAATACAAGATCGAGACCATCCTAAGATGCAAATGGTAAACAATCCATATTACAAAGAAAACAAGGTGAAATTTAGAAAAATATTCATGCAGAATGCGGAGCATTAAAGTGAATTGTGGCTCTGGTAAATGTTTTGACATTTTGGACTAGGTAAAGTTCCCAAGAAATTTTGCGTTTGGAAAACTACTAGCACATATTATACATGTAAGGGATCACCACCCCTTGTAAATGCTAGCTAGTGTACATCAAAAGGACTTGATGGTTATTGCATATTTAATAGGATCAATGCAGAGTATCCTATACCCTATGGTCTCGCAAAGGCTATCATCAAAGGTTACAGATGGTACCTAAGGCATGGTTATGCGTACAAACCTACCTTTAACTTCTTGAGGAATATGCAATATTACATGGATCTTTACTTATTCATTTTAGACCCATAATTGGTCAACCATTCTTTACGTACCAGTTGGTAACTGGATATAAGCCTGACATTTTTTTGTTCTTACACATTTTTGGTTGCACTAATATGTTCCCTTACGACTCCACATCGTACTATTATGGGTCATCAAAATGATCAAGTGACTCTGTTGGACAAGAATTTCCAATAATTATCCGCATTTTTAAACCTTTTGACAGGCGATCTCTCAACCGCTATTTGCGGATAGTCACTCTAATGCGATAGTCTTCCCGTTGTTAGGGGGAGACATGAAAAAGTATTTTCCGATGGATTGACATGGAATGTCGTGGTGTGTTCCTATTTTGTCTCATATAGACTCATATACTCCACAAATGGAAATGTAAGGTGAAAAAAGGATTATCGATCTTTGGAATGTACACTGAAATGGGTAAGCTGACGAGATCACACATACCAACTGCAAACATGCATGTAAGGTTAAAAATCCTTAGTAGAGGATATGCATCGAAAAACTAAGGTGTAACAACTACACTTGGTGGAAGTGTGGTTGAGGCCATGGCTCCATAAAGGAAGATGGAGAGACCACTAGGTTCGATCAGTGCTCACCTAGAAAGGAAATAGGTGAGTTAGGCACAACCTAATTATATCATCTGAAATCATCTCATAAAATTGTCTCTAAATATGTCCATGAATCAAACGGGAGGACTCTCCGAGGTTTTAAATGATTCTAGAGAACAATGAAATCCTAACAGATTATGAGAATGCACAAGAGTCAATGGAAGGATCATGCGCACACAGTGATGATATAATCCATAAATAGTTTCTCCAAAAGTAGAGTACAATGAGATCGAACCATGCTTTATTTTGATTAATTTCAAATAAGGAGCATATTTGGCCTACGCAATCCATGTAGAACTTAGTTCTTTGACAAATATACGGGTATTTGGTGTGGTAGTCCTAACCAACCAAGTGTAAAGCCTGTGGGACATATGTGGTTATTTATCACAAAGTGTAGTGAGAAGAATGAGGTCTTAAAGTATAAAGAATCACCTTGTGGCGCGAGGTTTATCACAAACCCCTGGATTTCATACTCTTTTGAACAATATAATGTTCAGTTAATTAGTTTGCTTGGTATCTTCAAAAGAACTTGAAACATAGTAAATGTGGTTATATCTTTAGAGATTTAGACTCAAAGATATTTGCATACTCTTTTGGTTCCTAAGTAGAATGACTCTAAAACACGGAGTGTGTTTGCAATTACACTGGAACACTCACTTATTGATTTAAACAATCAGGCGAATGTGGTTGTTGATGGTGGTTTTTAGATTTGGGTTAAAATTTTAAAACCTTGCATCTGATGTGACGTCACTCTGCAAGGAAACTGAGCCATGAGTGTTGACCTCTCCACTGATACATTTATTGAGCAACTCAATATTTTCTCATGAAATTTACCCAGAATGGTGCATGTAGCAACAATCCCAGGCATTATGTAAATTTTGGCACCTTGCCTACAATCATTTAATATAAGTTTCTTTGAATGCTTTCTGTGCTATGTTCCCCGGCTAAACCCTTAATGTTGATATGGCATGACAATTTGTGTTAACTCGCAGCAGAGTAGAACAAATTTCTAAATATCAAGGATAAGGTCTTTGCATAAGGTATTCAATCAGAAAGCATACTACTCTCTGGCAACAAACTTAAAAGAACTTTGTGTCAACACATAGAATTCAATCAATTATCCTGACTAATTTGCAAAAGTTAGGGTTTTGCGTCTTGCGCAGTATATCAGACCTTGCTTGTCGAAATTAAGCCTAGGAAAACTAGGTAATTAATCCTCCATGGATTAGCAGATGCAAAATCTTTCCCAGAATCAGAAAACAAGGAGCCGAAGGATAGGAGCAGCAACAAAGAGAGGCATGGCCATGCCTTAGGCCAACCTGCGCCATTTGCCATTGGCCACGTGGTAGGCATTTAAAGGAGTAAGAAAATAAGACAAAGGATAAGAAGGCCTACATGTTAAACTGCAAGTGCACAGTTGTCATTGTAGTGTGTATGTGCAAGAACAGGTCATCTCCACAGGGACTTGGGGTGTATAGTTGAAGTTTCACTATGCTGATAATTGATGCAAAACTAAATGCAAGGTCACAAGGTTGCAGTGACAGTGAAACAGAGATGGTAAAACAACAAGGAACCAAGGCTATGAGCCAAGGGCAGGGAAGGCAGTGCACTGATTTCAGTGCACAGCAAGCTTCAAAATACAAGAAATAAACAGCAAGATAGCTAAGAAATTTAGCTGAGTAGGGGGCAAAACAGAATTGAATTTATAAGTGATTGTAAAGGATTTGTGGCTAAGCCAAGGCTTAGAATCCACCTTTGTGTCCTAGCCAAACAATGCAATTCTAGGTTGAAATTAGGATCTTAAGCATACAAATGGAATGGAAAGAGAATTAGCTTGCTATGAGCACTAATTTCTCCCATTGCTCAATCAAAACAATGCATCCTAAGGCTCTAACCTAGCATTCCAATGATAGTGCACTGAGGTTTCATCTAAACCTCAGCTGCAACAATTTAGCTCATGCTCAACATATAAACAACATTAACATTCATCATACAAGATAATTCAAACAACACACATATGGTGAGCAAATACAAAAACATGATAAACATATGAACCAACAGTGTAAACATGAAACAAATGAGAAACTGGCTAGTCCAGTTCTCTACAAGAGTGAAGCTGGCTAACCCAGCATAAGTTTTACAACAACACCCACAACCCATATTTATACCCAATTACACTTTAAAAGAAAAACCCCCAAAACAGTAAATTAGGGTTTGGTGAAAAATTGGAATTAGTTTTACCTAATCACTGATGATTGCTTCTGACTTCGACCCACGCCTCTAATTGTTCTCCTGATGTTATCCACGCCTCCAATTGCAACTCTATTTCACCTAATTTGTCAATTTCACCTCTAGGGTTCCTGACATGGGAGAGGCGTGAAATTGAGTGATTAGGAGGACATAGAGTTAGTGAAAGGGGAAGTAATGATGTGGGATAGGGTTGTTGAGTGATTTGAGAGCTCGTATTGAGCTGGTGGTGGTGGCAGATGGAGTGGGTGGCGGAGCAGGTGGTGGTCATGGGGTTTGCAGTGAAGAAGAGGGGAGGAAGAAGAAGGAGCCCGATAGAAAATAGGTTAGGGTTTGTTTGGTTTTTGGGTATAGGTATTAGGTTTTTAGAGTGTTGAGCGGCTTCATCAAATTTTGATGTTCTGTGACTCTGAGCTGCGGGATGCGGAGATGGTTGGTAGATCTAACGGTGAGATGAGAGATGAATCGATGCAACCGTTGGATTTTGAAACACAACGAAGTCAACGGTGTTAGATGATGTTAGGTACTGTAGTGTTAAGCGGAAGTATCGAGATTTGATGCGCAGGCAAAGGAGCGACCATTGGATGATGAGATGGATCCAATCTAACGGCTGAGAATGGAGGCGGGTATGGATATAGAAAATGGGTTTGGGTAAGGGTTTTGGGCCTTGGGTATGCCAAGCCCATATCTTCTTTAAGAATAATTCTTCCTTCTTGAGCCCATTCCTAACTTTTTGGACGTGCGCTCCATTCTTTGCAGCTTCCTTGCGTAATTTCTTCCGGCTTTTCACTACTCTTCAACTCTTTTCCGCTCCGCAAGTTATCCAGACTTTATTTATTACCTAAAAAATGCAAAAATTAAGTAAGAAAAATATTTATTCTTGAAAACAATGAAAATACAGAATATGGGATAAAATGTAGAATTACTGCACAAAAGATGAGTTAAATGCCAACAAAAAGGGATAAATATATACAATATTTGGCACTCATCACCACGCCCCATCCTAAACCGGCCCTATTTCCCTCGACCAATCAGGTCGCCTTAAACTCACCACACGCACATAAGTTGTGGTTGGTCCCATACTTGCCGGTCATATTTCCCATCGACCAATCAGGTTACACTAAACCTGCCACGCTCACCAAAAGGGTGGCCACGCCCATGCTTGGCCGGCTCCCTGATTTCATTGACCAATCAGGTTGTTCTAAACCTTCCACAACTTTGAAAAGGGTGGAAATTGTGTCAAAAGGTTACCCTACCAAGTTGGCTTCCCAAAACCATGTCAAAACGCCAACGACATGTCAAACATGCCAGGCGCACATGCCAAACATGCCAAACACGCTGCCAGGCGCACATGCCAAACGACATGCAAAACATGCCAAAATCATACCAATCGCACACGCCAAACAAGCATTCCAAGTGCACATGCCAAACGTGCCACCTACTGCATACTACATGCCATATACGCTAATTAGGGTTTCGATATGCCAAACCCTAATTTAGTAAAAGTTGCTAAGATACCGAGCCAAACAATGTTCCACAAAACATGGGGATCAATGTGGCCATTAAAACTGATGTTGCCACACCACGTTTGAATCTAACACCAACGTGCCCAAAATCCAGCGGCCATGGCTACACCAGGCGCCACTTGCACCATCGTGTCGCTGGAATGCACAAACTATGACAGCCATGCCGAAACGCCATTAGCATGCACTAAAGGCCAAATTGTGCCATTTCCAGGCGCTAATGGAGGTAGACACAATCAATGACTAACCTTCCCCATGAGATGCAATCTCATCCATCCAAGTTTGCCACCAAACTGACAGACTTGTAGCAACTTTTAGGCGACCCTCCATCTAAATCTAGTGGCCATGTCTACGCCAGGTGCCACTTGCACCACCGTTCCTCGGACATGCACGAGCCATGCCAGCCATGCTGCAATGCTGCTGGCATGCACCAAAGGTGCCATTGCGCCATTATTAGGCGCCAAAAGAAGGTATCCATAATCGACGGCTACCCTTTATCATGAAATGCGATCTCAGCCATCCAAGTTTGCCACCGAACCGACAGACTTGTAGCAATTTTAGGCGATCCGCCGCCTAAATATAGTGGCTATGTCTACGTCAGGCGCCACTGACATGCACGAGCCATGTTGTTGGCATGCACCAAAGGTGACATTGCTCCATTACCAGGCGCCAACATAAGGTAGCCATAATCGATGGCTACCGTTCATCATGAGATGCAATCTCAGCCATCAAAGTTCTCCACCGAGCCGGCAGGCTTGTGGCAAGTTTCAGGCGGCCATCCAAGACAAGCCTAATAGCATCGCATGCTATTTTCCTGCGGCAAGCCTCTTGATTTTAACTTGCCACACGTAGAAAAGTGCCACATGTTTTCCACGAAAACACTCGATACATCAAACATGTCACAAACTGGGGGATACTCATTAGGGTATTGGTCTGGACGTTTACAACGTGCGGCGTGCAATAGACCTGTTACAAGAATATGTCATGAAGAGGGGCGGTTAGTAGTAGTAAGAAGTAATGGTCTAAACGTTTCCTTCATCATGGAAGCATAAATTCTGACGTTACACGTTACTCCACTGTTCCACTACTCAATTGTTTCCACTTCCTACGAGACCAGGGTACGTTTTACTATGACTTGTATAAATAGGTTTCACCTATTTCCACTAAACAACAAGTTTTGGTCAGGAGAGCAACATAGTATCTAGAAATCACCTGATAACTTTTCATTCAGCTAGCCAGTTATACTTTCCGATACAAGTCGTAAACAACCACACCTTCAGAATCAACTATTTTGGTCTCAACAATTTCCTCGCTTCCCTCTCTAAAACCAACCCTTCTCCTTCACTTTGTGACCGAAGCAAGCCTGGAACGGTCATTTCTTGGTTTAGGCCAGGGTTGTACAGATTGATCTCTCGAATCAAAAGTACTCCCGTGCGGTACATTATTTAGGGTCTAGACTCATTTCTCATCCACACACATGAATTTACCAAAACCAGCAGAAACCGTTTTCACCCACAAACAATTGGCGACCACAGTGGGAGATTAATCTCTCGGTTGCAATATCAATTTCCAATTTCATTTTTTTTAATCCCGATCTCAATACCATGGAACTCAGCAACAAACCCTGAAAACACAAGCGAGAGCTCATACAGTGACTCACCCGACAAGTCTCCTCCTCAAGTGTACGTACCAAACCGATCCATGGCGCCTCTTTTGATAGTTCCTGATACAAAGCGAACTGAAGATAATTTGCTCAGACAATGAAGGATGACTGGGGACTTCTCACAGCCAGGACGACGTCACCATAAAGCTCGGATTTGCTCTATGAAAATCCAGTTTTGTTAAAAACTCTAAAAACGAGTAAGTTTTGTCAGACAATGTTTACACGATCTATTGTCTGAGTTTCCACATTTACAATGGAAGTCGATGACCATGTTATCCCAAATTTCAAATTATCCCATATTTTCCTTTCAATACAACATTCATGGTTTCGCGGTTTTTCTGGAATAATTGTGCTACTCTCGGAGATTAAGGTGCCACTATCTTAAAAGTAATCATTCATCCCAAAATAATGCGAAAACCCTCACAGAAAGAAATCATCTATTAAATCCAAAAACCATAAAATCAAACCAGGAACTAGGCGTTTCTTTGCCTTCCAAAAAAACTAAGAAAAGGAAGTTCAAAAGGTAGAAGATATTCAAGGGAAATCATTCAACAATGGTTCGTTCTTCTTGGAGAAATCATCCTTCGCGCCTTGAAAAGCCTCCTATTTCAGCTTCAACTCTTGAGACAACCTTTCGATTTCTGCTTCATGTTGGTTGATCAAATCCGCATAGGGACCTTCGATCGCTTCATCTTGCAACTTTTGGATCTCGGAAAAACCTTCACAGAACGAAGAGACGTGAACTCAAAGTCTACGCACATATCCCGGTGAAACATCCAGCTCGAGACTACATCTCCAGAAATAGTTTGGACAGTCACATTGTACATGTCATGAATGGAAGATAAATCTTCTTCCAAATCGGCTAGTGATCTTTTTGGATGTGGAAATATGTCCATACCTTTTCCATATCTTGGTATACAACGCCTCATACTTAAATGGTATACTGAAACCTCCAATCAGTACGTGATTTTCATAAGGAGTCAAGAATGGAGGGACGAAAGCGGCTCCTGCAGCTGAACCCGCAACCAACAAGGGTTCTTTGGTAACAATTACACCAGCATCTACAGAAGCGTTATTCGCCGTTTGAAGCATAGCAACCTCTCTAGGACGATCAACCTCCATCTCCAGGTTACCAGCGGGTACAACTTCCATGATTGGAGATGAAGCTATATCTTCACTGTGACGATTCTCTCTCTCTCATATTTATCTCCAAGAATGTTTCCTTCCTGCAATGTTATCGATTGAGCGTTTATTTCAAATAAATAGCTCAAGAAGAGAAAAAAAACACGTATGGAAAACTCACCGACTCGTCTGAGTGCTCACTGGAAGAAGACTCATCGCTACTTTCAGAAGAGTTATTGTCATCATAACTGGATTCCAAACTTTCATTCTCTTCGGATTCTCCTTCACCGTAGGAAGACTCAGTGTTTCCACCCACTTTTTCGAGAGACGCCATCTTATGGTTATGCGCGAGTTGGGCAAAGGTGTTCGTGCTGTCAAGACCCTGATTTTCAAAAAAGAGAGAGAAAGAAATGATCAGCAACAAAACAAAAGATTTGTATAATCCAATCAAGTTAATAAGGAGTTCAGGCATACCCGTGTGTTGGAATAACTGAAGGTCACAAGAGTTGTCGAACCCGATTGGAAGCCGCCTGCACGATATTTCGACCTTCGCTCCCTTTTCTGGGGACTGATCATATTCGGGCTAAGAGATTTCCGTTTAACTGTGGGAAGCTCCCTCAATAATGGATGTTTCGCCAAGATCGCAGAGGAAGTCTTGCCACGGGGATCTTTCACCACTTCATTCACGAACCCGTGGATGGAAAAAAAACTCATCCTGCCAAAATATGTTATATCTGGAGGTAGTCGCTGGATTTCGTTCTGAAAGCAGGAAAGTGAGACTTTTACCCGGAGCAAGGACACTGGAATCAAGAGCAGCTGACACCAATTCTTCTGGAGCCGCTAACTGACGAAGAAATGGGACTTCTTTGTCAAAGCCCATATGTCGAGCAGCCCCGTCACTGTTATAAGGAATGGCCTCATAAGATCCTCGGAAAAAAGATGGCACGTGTCCGGGAATACAGCTTCGCATGAATATGATTTCTCCAACGCTCATATTCTTTTCAGTAGAAAGCAAAGTCGTGTTCGGGGCAGAGGCAAAAGAGTTTTCCTGAACTATGGATGCATGGACCGGAGCCCATGGACGAAAGTTAACTGCGTACGCGTTGTCGAGGAAGTCAATGAGATTTGACCCAGATTTTGGATGCTTATTCCACCAACGAAGTTTCCTATAGCCTCCATAGGATTCAGGAAATGAAGCCAGCGGGTTAGAAGCATAATTTTTGAAGCGCTCCCACAACCACGCTTGGAGGAAAGCAACGTGGACATACTGGTCTACTTTCATATAACCATTGGAAGCATGCATGTCTGCGTCCAGATGATCCAGATGGGTGTACAAAGAGCTAAGAAACAAGCCACCAATGGGGAGAATGACACCTATCGCCAATTTGATGGCAAATTTGATGAGTTTCTGTCTTATCTCCTTCTTTCGAGATCCATCATCAAAAATGTCTCTGGATAGCCACAGAGCCAAAAATTCTGCAACATGGAGCGTACTACTCAGCTCCTGATTTGACCTTGATACACCCGAGAACCGTTCAAACACCCACCAGTTATAGAAGCATTTCGTCTCATTGTCCTAACGAACGAATCCTGCAGACTTCTTGACGAGGATGGTACGCATTTTGTCTTCTTCATCGGACAAAGTGATGTTAAGATTCCCTGTTATTGGAAGATTCAGCAAGATGGCTACGTTCTCCAAAGAAATGGTCATTTCACCCCACCTACATATGGACGTGTGAGTATCCGGACACCATATGAAGATAAAAGTGATCAAGCCCGCAATGTCTTTCCTGATTCGAAGTGTTGCAGAAGCCATGACAGCATTAATGATTTGTGCCTTGGTCAGATTGGCCTTCATGCAGTCTTGACTTATCATGAATTGCATCCATTTTCAATGGACTTTGGCAGATCTTGAAGTGTATATGAGAAGCTGGATACTCTTTTCTCTGAAGACAAAACCACATTACACGCCATGTCTAAACCGATTGGACGTTTCCCTCATTTTCGGAACCGGTCAAAAGGATCATGACATATTTGGGATGTGTCCTCTTAATTGTGGAAGACATTGTGAAGAACTCATCATCCATATTAGGTTTGGAGAAGCTAGCATTTTTCGACGGAACGGCGAGACTGCTTTCAGGTGACATCTTAACAAAATCCTTTTATGCTGCTTAACTAAAATGTAGCAAAAACGGAGAAAAAGTCATTACTTCGAGAAAACCGTGCATGAAGGCTTGGTTAGAATCGAGTACAATGATCAAAAAAAAATCCACGACAAGTTTTCTACGGAAACTTTATTTAAATCACAAGTCATAACACGCATGGCCGAGTGGAGCACGCATAGCCAAAGGAGTGGGGACTGATGCTCGCCTCAACAAGCCATACAGTGTCGCGGAAAACACGCCCCTAGCCAAAACCGTGTCCTGCAGCGGGAAGCATTCTCTCGGGCAAAAGGAAGAGTGCATCTCACTGCGGAAATTGTGCTCATGACCATAAAGAAAAAGGAAACCTTAAATCTAGGTTTTCATGGGAAAGGAATTAATGGCAACCACTCGTCCGTGGCTGCCTACTTTGTATAATAATTGTTTTCGTTGTTATTAATGTGGTGGCTAACATTACTGCGATGCTACTGGAAAAGAGGAATCATTCATATTGAAGTATTTCTATAAATTTATAGAAGATATAACTATGGCTAGGGTTTACAGCAATACGTAAGAGCAAGCAAAATAAAAAACACTGGGGAAAATACCTGAAATATGCTCGCCTACTTTATTGCTACTTCTCTGCCGCTAGCACCAAGACGTGGAAACAAAGACAATAATGCGAGATAAAGAGGATAGGTAACGCCTTTTTATAGGCATAGCACTTTGGAGTTCGAGTGAAAGAAGCTTTCTTGTTTGGGATATACACGGAAAGAGGCAACCGAGCCCATGCTGACAACGCTCCATGGCGCCAACAAGCCGCGGACAAGACAGCGCCAACAGTCTGCGTCCCAGACAGTGCCACGCTTGGAGTTAACAACCCACTCCCAGCGCCAACAATCCACGTCAAAGTCAGCAACCATCTCTGTCGTTCCGCGTCCCAGCCAAAGCAGCACCATCCACCATTCCAAGCAAGCAGCGCCATTCCAAGGTCAGCAGCGCCATCTCCGCGTGATCAAGATTGAAGCGCCATCTTAGTCGTTCAAATCAGCGCCATCTTCACCAGCGAAGGAAACGCCATCTTATCCGTTCAAAGCAGCGCCATCTTCACCAGCCAAGGAAGCGCCATCTTAACCGTTCAAATTAGCACCATCTACCGCTCTACAAATCAGGAGCCAGCCGTGCCATCTCTGCTTATTCGTGATCTAGCCATCCAAGTACCGTCCACCACTTCACGGATCTAGCCAACAGCACCGCTCTACAGAACTAGACAACAACAATGATCCTCGGATCTAGCCAGCAGCACCATTCCATGGATGTAGCCAAGCAAGCAGTGACATCCATCATTCAAATCCAACATTGCCATCTACCTTTCCTAGCCAGCCGGCGCTCGTTCCGCGGAACAAGTTGCAGTGCCATCTCTGCCGATCCGTAGCTAAAGTTGCAGCGCTGATGCAACCACCCCATGGCTAAGTAGAATTTATGCAAAGCCGCCAATGCAAGGATCACAGATTCTTCATGCCTCCTGACAAAGGTTAGCCAAATCTTCCTGACAATCCCTTCATGACTAGACGTTTTGATTTTATCCTTGTTTGTCACCATCTCATGCTTACCCCGCAACAATTCCACTGTTCCGAGCTAAGCATGGGACTTAATGTTGATGGTGGTTTTTATCTTAGGGTTAAGATTGTAAAACCTTGCATCTGATGTGACGTCACTTTGCAAGGAAACGGAGCCATGAGTGTCAACCTCTCCACTGACACATTTATTGAGAAACTCAATATTTTCTTATGAAATTTAGGCGACCCGCCGCCTAAATCTCAGCCATCCAAGTTTTCCACCAAACCGACAGACTTGTGGCAACATCTAGGCGACCCGCCGCCTAAATCTAGTGGCCATGGCTACGCCAGGAGCCACTTGCACCACCGTGCCACTGACATGCATGAGCCATGCCATCCATCCTGCTGGCATGCACCAAAGGTGCCATTGCGCCATTACCAGGCGCCAACATAAGGTAACCATAATCGACGGCTACCCTTCATCATGAGATGCTATCTCAACCATCAAAATTCGCCACCGAGCCGGCAGGCTTGTGGAAAGTTTCTGAGACCAGCCAAGACAAGCTTAATAGCATCGCATGCTATTTTCCTGCAGCAAGCCTCTTGATTTTAACTTGCCACACGTAGCAAAGTGCTACATGTTTTCCACGAAAACACTCGAGACATCATAAATGTCACAAACTGGGGGATACTCATCAGGGTATTGGTCTGGAGGTTTACAGCGTGCGGCATGTAATACGCCCGTTACAAGAAAGTGTCATGAAGAGGGGCGGTTAGTAGTGGCAAGAAGTAATGGTGTAAACGTTTCCTTCATCATGGAAGCATAAATTCCGATGTTACACGTTACTCAACTCTTCCACTACTCAATCGTTTCCACTTCCTACGAGACCAGGGTACGTTTTACTACGACTTCTATAAATATGTTTCACCTATTTCCACCAAACAACAAGTTTTGGTCAGGAGAGCAACACAATATCTAGAAATCACCTGATATCTTTTCATTCATCTAGCCAGTTCTACTTTCCGATACAAGTCGTAAACGACTACACCTTCAGAATCAACTATTCTGGTCTCAACACTTTCTTCGCTTCCCTCCCTAAGACCAACCCTTCTCCTTCACTTTGTGACTGAAGCAAGCCTGGAACGACCATTTATTGGTTTAGGCTAGGGTTGTACAGATTGATCTCTCGAATCAAAAGTACTTTCGTGCAGTACATTATTTAGGGTCTAGACTCGTTTCTCATCCACACACACGAATTTACCGAAACCAGCAGAAACCGTTTTCATCCACAAACAGTGGTATACTCGTCTAAGGTACTATTTGATTATGAAGGGATAAAAAAAGTTTAGTTTTGTGCCATGCGTATTAAATAAGTTCCTGATTCAGAATTATAGCCATTTATGTCAACGGTATGGACATGATAAGTATTCTTAATGGAATAAGAGATCTTACAAGATATTTAAAGTCTGAATTTGAGATAAAAATCCTGGGAAATGTCGATCTTATCTATGTTCTGAACTAGAAGACCAAGCTTGTAGTATATTAGTCCACCAATTTGTATATATCCATTGTCAGGAAATTTAACAAGGACATGTATCCTGCTAGCACTCCCATGATTAGTCGAGTTCCAAATGTACATAAATGACCAATTCGTCTAAAGGAAGATGACAAAGTTGTGTCGGGAGATAAACTTTCCTTATCTAAGTATAATAGATGCATCATTGTACTTAGCATAATGTACTCGGCCAAATGTTACATCCTCAGTGAACTTGTTAGCTAGATATAGCTCAGCGCCAACGTAACGTTATTGGAATGGTATAGTGAATGTAATCATGTACTTCAAAGTAACCATTGACATAAATTTGTTTTATCCCTGCAAAGACATAAAAAGGAATGCTAATGAAAGTGCAATCCATAAGTTGTTGATTACGAAGAAACAATAATCTCTTTTCCAACGAAAGTAATCAGGGGGGGATACATGGTAGATTATTTTCTAGGTCATTACCGAAATCCAGTTTCGAAAAGTACATGACTAAAGGAATTGTCTGGAAAAAACTTTGAAAGTAATCAGGCGGAGATTCCGACATCGGGGGGAGATTCCAAGGATATGATGTTGACATATTTCGAAATTGAAGTTGTTTTGTACTCTTTTTCCCTTCGATTGAGAATAGTTTTTCCCAAAGGGTTTTTGTTAGTCGACAAGGTTTTTTGCGAAACAACATTAAAAACATCAACTATGTTGAACGTTGAAGACATAAAGATTGCGTTGATATTAATGAAAATATCTAAATCAAAGAAATGAAACGCGATAGTATGTTAAACAACGTAACTTCCAAAATCAACAACATGGTCTTATAAACATTCAAGTCACCAAAGTAAAGTGTGATAAACTCCTTGTGACTGCATTAAACTAATGAAAATTATCTTACATCAGGGGGAGCATCTAATGATGTATTGAACTATTTTCCTTCACCGAGTTTTATTTTTCCCACAGGGTTTTGTCACTCGGAAAGGTTTTTAATAATACAACAACAAACACCAGGAATGTAATTTCCCAGCTAAGGCTATCGTCTTTCCCACAAGGATATTCTGCCTTAGGAGTTGTGACGCAACTAGTCAACTTCAACGGAGCAAAGTGATCATCTGCAACAGATCACCTTTACTTGCATCTTTCATGTTGTACTCTTTTCCCTTCGTCAAAGTTTTATCCCACTGGTTTTTCCTTGTCAAGCTTTTAATAAGGCAATGTATACAAATCCAACTATGTTCTAAGTTTACTTTGTATTGTACTCTTTTTCTTTGGTTCAGGTTTTGTCCCTCTGGGTTTTCCTGACGAAGTTTTAACGAGGCAATTAACTTAGGCTCGTCAACCTTTGAAGATCGTATTGTATGTGATGAGCTACATGTAAAGTACGAGACAACATGTGAAGTACTACATGTGAAGAGTTGTACCAAGGTTTTGTCCCACGGGGTTTTTACCTTGTCAAATTTTTAATAAGGCAATGGACTTCGGCAGAAGTCATCAAGAAGAACGACATTTGAAGAACTACATATGAATCTCTATGTATAAATTTTTGTTATTGAACCGCACAAGGGGGAGTGTTACCGGGCCTATGGCCCATGGATGTACGGTCCATCTAGATTCCTAGGGTTGTATATAAAGGAAACTATGTAATGGTTCTATTCTAATCCCCTAATAAGATTCTTCTTCTTCTTCCTCTTATCTCTCCATGTTTCAACTCTCATTCTCCTCAAACAATTTTTTTTTTTTTGAAGAATACATCCCAAACTCAACTAAACAAAAACAAGCCAACTGCATAGGCCCAAAATTAGAAAAAGAGTAAAATTATTAATCCCATTATTCAACAAAATCTATAGTACTCTACTTCTGGCATCTCAACTCTTATTAAGAAGTTAGGTCTTCCAATAGTTAACTGTCTTTCGATTGCTGGAAAACTAGCTCTCATTTTTGCAACTGTATCAGCAGAGAAATTAGCCTCTCTGAAACAATGTTGAAACATAATTGAAGATACCTTACTTACAGCTTTTTTCCATCTCATCTTAATGAACCATGGAACTTGCCATTTGATAAGACCATCAATAACTGTCTTGGAATCTGAACATACAATGATATCCTGTAACTCCCATTCTCCTTCCAATTCTACAGCACATAAAATTGCATGGTTTTCTACAACATAATTAGTTGTAATACCTATGCCTCATGCTAATGCACCAAGCACCTAACACAAGTGATTTCTAATCATTACACCAAAACCAGCAGCTCCAGGATTACCAAAAGAGGAGCCATCACAACAAAACATGGTGTAACCCCTTGGAGGTGGATGCCAATAACAAGTTTTCATGTATTGAAATTTTCTTTTTCTAGAACCAAGATTAAAAAGGGTATTACCTGGCAATCATATACTTGATTCCACTTGTTACCCTTCATTCCGTGTCCTCCTTCACCTACTAGTTTTTGTATTCTGTTTTTGAAATGTTGTTCATTTGGTTTAACTTCTTCAAAGAAATTTTTATTTTTTTGAAACCACAGTTCTCTGATGACAGAACATGTTGCAGTGGTCCAAGCTTCTCTGAAAATGGGGCTTTTATTTCTTGCGTCGTTCTACATATCTTCAAAAGAATTTGTAAGTTTAACAGCAAACACAGCACACAACCATGTCCATATTTTAACACTGAAAGAGCAATCCCAAAGAAGATGACCCATGCTGTCTTGATATTCTTCACATATACAACATCTGGAGGATAGTTCATATCCATTTTCAACCATGACAGTATAATCCACATAAATTCCTTGAAGCACTTTCCAGACATTACTTGTTGTACTTGGATGAAGAAATGTATTCCAAATATGAGATGCACAATTTTGTTTAGGCTCTTTATATCTTAACAAAGCTATTGCATATGAAGTTTTAAACTTACCAGTTAATTCACCAGTTCATACTAATGGGTCCTGCCCTCCACCTATCTCTGGTAAATACAATGAACTGATCAATAACTGAATTTCAGAAGGAATACACCACCTGCCATTCTGAATAAGATCAACTACTTTTAGTTGCACATTGTTTTTAACATAAGTATTAAACTTAGTTCTTTCAATTAGCGGAGCATCACCAGTCCAGGTATCAAACCAAACATCGACCATATGTCCATTTCCAATGCACCATCTTAAGTTTTTTTTTAATGCCTCCCAATCCCATTTTAGGCCAGGCCAAATAGAAGAAAGTTTCCAATTTTCACTCCATTTATCATTAGTATTTAATTACTTTGCCTTAATGAAGAGTTCCCATTCATCTTCAGAATTTATAATTCTCCACATCATTTTCATAAGTAATGCTATGTTAATCTTTCAAGCATTTGAATCCCCAAGCCACCTTCACCATAAGGAGTACTGACCTTCCTCCAAGATAGAATGGTATACTTTCTCACAACACCATCACCAGACCAGAAAAAATTTCTCAAAAACTTTGATTACTGATGCAGGCCACTTATACACAGCCGTATTATAAATTGGAATACTAAGCAGTACAGATTTAATGAGAACCAACATGTCTTGAAAAGAAAGCAACTTCCCTTTCCAAGCTGCAAGTTTTTCAGTATTCAGTTTTCACTTAACTTTTTTTGAAGAAGTTCTACAAAATCTCGGTTGATCTTCTCCTTCAAACGGTGGAAAACAGTATTGTACTCAACTACACACTTCTATCCTAATCCTAGTGTTGAGTAAATGTAGACTAGAGATCATGATATAGTTTTGATCAACTAAATTTGACAATAAGTTTGTGATATCAACACTTATGAGTTCACCGAGCAGCGCTCTAACAATAACCATACATAAACCTAACAATAACACCATTCAGGCGATTCTGAGGTTTCTCAATCATATTTTATAAAAGTAGCTACAGTTAAATGATAACCTACATGACACATTCCCCCGTGAAGAGCATCATTATTGGATTTTCTCCATTTCTGTATATGGTGAGATTTGTCATCCCAAAAGATCAAGAACGCTTTGATTTATTAGCGTATACTTTCCTAGGTGAAGTTCAATTAATTTCACGGAACTGGAAATTTGACTTGGGAGTGGCTTTTGAGCTTTTGAGAGTGGCTTAAGCCTATTACTTGGGCTTATTTTTATCATCTCAACTAAAATAGGTAGTGAAAGAAAAAAACTCTGTTTTAGGGCATACAGAAAAATTTCAAGACATATCAAATAAGAACGAAAACGGGTCATTAGATAGTAATCCTTAAAGCCCCTTATCTATATATTTTTGCTTAATGGGAAAACTGCCCAATTCTTATTTTTATTTATTTTTTCTAGAAAACTTATTATTATTTTTAAAAATTAAGGCTTTTATTAAAAATTATTATTATTAGATACAAAGTATTATAAAAATATATTTTATATTTTATTATTAATAGATAAAGAGTATTATATTAAATAGTTGGAAGCCTAACAAGCTAAGCTCCAACAACGAAGTACTACATGAAATTAAACGGGTTGTCGTGCTAGACTACCAGCGAGCCTCATGGGTAACCTAGCCAAGGGAGCCATTATTATTATTAATTTTTATTATTGGATAAAGACTATTACATTAACTAGTTGGAAGCCTAACAAGCTAAGCTCCAACAACATACTACTACATTAATTGAACAGGTTGTTGTGCTAGCCTACCAGCAAGCCTCATGGGTAACCTAGCCAAAGGAGCCGAAGCGGGAGGGGGGCTGAGATTGTGTCACAAGTGGGGCAAGATAACTCTACCTTCCATGTTAATTCCTGTAATATGACGTCATTGGGGGATCAAACCTGGGACCTCCTGGAGCGCATGAAATTTTTTGGGTAACGGGGATGACCAGCTGAGCTAGTGGCCCGTTCTTCTTCTTCTTCTTATTATTATTATTTTTTTAATTATTATTATTATTATTATTTTTATTATTTTTTTTAAAACAAAAGAATCAAATACAAGGATGTCGATAGAGGGCATCCTAGCAACAAGTTGAGCCCCTACACCTTTTTGAATAAAAATACTTAATCTATAAAAAAGAGAGTTGCCTAGTTTGTAATTGAGGTCATAGTTAAATATACAATTTCTCAACCTCTTCAAAAGAATCACCATTTCTTCACTAAGTTCATCTAAAGTGGAGAAAGCAAGGACGCCAAAACCATACCCATGAATCGTCACCTTATCCAAATATTTTGCCCGTTTGCGTGAAATAGCATTAGAAATGGTGACACCCGGAACGAAACCCGACCACTAATACCAGAAAAGGGTGAGACACCCGTAACATTAAAACAAGCATCTTTACCGTTGATCCAATTATAGACAAGAATGTCAGCAGGCTTTAATGTCTTGGCATCATCAGATAAGAGCCCAAAATTGACCTCCTTTCTAGCTGCAACTCCGTCTTTGTAAAACATATCGGACACAACATCCCTAACAAAATCATGCCTAAACTTTATACCCACCTCACTTGCACAATGAAGTGCATGATCTCCATAAACATCCATCTTCCTCTTACAACAAGCACAAACATCAATAGTATTAAAAATAGGTACACCAAGCCTGTAACAAACAACTGCCATGAAATGTCGAGGCCCAAGTGTCTGATTAAGCCCATATATTGGTATAGCTTTAAGATAATCCTGCGCATGTTCAAGCCTATTGCTTTGCCAAAGTATAGTATCACGTTCTGACATAACAAATTTGTAAGGCATATCTTTCTTAACAACCTCAAAATACTGTATTGCCAAATATTTCATAGGACGAGTGGCAATATTAACTTTATTATTATTATTATTATTATATTAAAGGATGTCACAAGGGCTTTTATTAACCACTAAAACAGAAATTACACAGGGTCAGTTGGTAGGGTTGGGAAGCGAGCAACAAGTTGCGCCCCAACACAACTTGTAATTATGAAGGACACCCCAAGAGTATATTATTAAAAATCAAAATCGAAATCAACGTTACAAGAGATGGTGGGCATCCTAGCTACAAGCTGAGCGCCAACACCCTTTTGAATAATGACTCCCAGCCTATGAAAAAGAGAATTGCCTATCTTGAAATTAGCATCATTCCTAGCCATGCAATTCCTTATTGTTATTATTATTATTATTATTAGGAAGCCACGAAGGCTTATATTAATCATAATCTAAATTAGGAACAATATCGCTGGAGGGTAACCTAGCAACAAGTTGGGCCCCTACACCTTTTTGAATAACAATACCAATCCTATGAAAGAGAGAAACTCCTATATTAGAGTTGGAGTCCTGACTAACAAGGAAATTGCGTAATCTATTGAGAAAGATAATACTGTTTTCTCCCATTTCTCCTAAGTTAGTAATGGCTAGCACATTGAAACCATAACCATGCGTTTCACATAAGTCTAAATATTTGGTGCGCTTTCTTGTGAACGCGGCTTTAATAGCTTGGTATGTGGCGGAGCTTCGAGTTCTGACAGTTGTTAGGGGAGAGACAATTGTAACATCAAAGCATACGTCCCTCCCATCTTCCCAGTTGTATACTACAATGTTGGCCGGCTTTCTACCAGTTGCGTCATTTGATAAGAAACCCAGCGAGACCTCTTTTCTTGCAATCACTCCCGCCTTGTAGCATATGTCTGCAAACATGTCACGAGCCATGTCGTGCCTGAATTTCAAGCCTACCTCACTGGCACAGTGAAGGGCATGATCCGCGTATATGTCCATTGGTCTGTTACAAATGATGCATTGACTGTCCTCAGCAAAGAAAGGAATGGATTACCTGTATTTGAGGATAGAGCTAAATTGACGTGGTCCAACTGCCTGATTAAACCCGCTTATTATTATTATTATTATTATTATTGAAAACATTATTATTATTATTATTATTATAAAAGGGGGCCACTAAGGCATTTATTATTATTATTATTATTATGGAAGGTCACCTCTCAGGGCTTTTATTGAAAATAAACAAAGAAATATTCATACAGAGTTTGTTGGTAGTCGAGCTACCAAAGACTATTAATATTATTATAAATATTTTTTATTATTGGATAAAGACTATTACATTAACTAGTTGGAAGCCTAATAAGCTAAGCTCCAAAAACATACTACTACATTAATTGAACAGGTTGATGTGCTAGCCTACCAGCGCCGACACCTTTTTATTATTCAAAAAGGTGTCGGCTCCCAGCTTGTTTCTAGGTTTCCTTCTACCGACTTGTAATATACACACTTTCGTCTTGCTAATAAAATACCCTGAGTGGTTATTATTATTATTATTATTATTATTATTATTATTATTATTATGTATACTTTTTTTTTGATTATTAGATAAAGAGTATTACATTAAATAGTTGGAAGCCTAACAAGCTAAGCTCCAACAACATACTACTACATTAATTGAAATGGTTTCTGTGCTATCCTACCAGCGAGTCTTATGGGTAACCTAGCCAAGGGAGCCGAAGCGGGTGAGAGGGATGAGATTGTGTCACAAGGGGGGCAAGATAACTCTACCTTCCATGTTAATTCCTGCAATATTACGTCATTGAGGGCTCGAAACTGGGACCTCCTTAAGAGCATCAAACTTTGGGAAACGGGGATGACCAGCTGAGCTAGGGGCCCGTTATTATTATTATTATTATTATTATTATTATAAAAGGGCGCCACAAAGGATTTTATTAACAAAAGAATCAAATACAAGGTATAATTTCGATAGATGGCAATCTAGCAACAAGTTGAGCCCCTATACCTTTTTAAAGACAGAAAGGGTTTCTTCCTCTCGCTCATACGAACGGGATTCAGAGAATCTAGTTGAGATCCAAAGACTTGACCGGACATGCCGCTTCCTTTTTTCTACCATTGATGAGCAAGAGCAGTAATTTGTTGGTAGCTCCTGATTAGAAGATGCTTCACCAGTACGACTGCAAGGGAAGTTCAAACCAAGCGATATTCCTCTGGTAACATCTATCTACTTCATCTTATTGGTTTTGTTTTTTCGTCTGTCACCATCTAGTGCTTACCCCCAACAATTTCACCGTTACGTACTAAGTATGGGACTTAATGTTGATGGTGGTTTTTAGTTTAGGGAGAAAATTGTAAAAGTCTATCTACCTGACCCGACATCGGAAGTAATAGACCTTGATATGTCCATATTCCGCAAGGAATTTGAAGAATATATCAAAATCTGATGAGTGCCTATGCCGCTCTTCATATTGTATTGAAATTCAATCTCCTAGATGAATTGTTCACTAGTATAGAGCCTAACGAGTATTTAAGCTCCTAGTTGCATTATTCACTAATGAAATGGAGCCATTTAAAAGTGTTGAGTGCCTAAGCCTCTTCGCTCATATATGTATTGAGAATTTCAATATATTTATGTGTATAAAATTTACTCAGAATGGTGCCTATAGCAACAATACCAAATATTATATAAATTTTATCTTGCACCAGCATTATTCACTAATGCATGGTCTGCCTAGTGTTTCCCTATGCTATGTTCCCCAGCGAACTATCAATATTGGCATGACATGACGATTAAATGTTCGCTCGCAACAGAGTAGCATGAATCTACCGAAGTGTCAGTATTGAGACCTGCATGAAAATACTCACATAGGCTACACCACCCTCTGACAAAGAGATCAGCGAGTTCGCACACCTTTTAATTAAAAGTTGCGCGATCAAAAGCGTTTAAATTCCTTAAGGAAAATCTGGACTGTTCACATCAGTCTCAAAAAATGATCACGGCCACACGATTTGGCCGCGTGATTTAACAAACTTAGACTACTCCTAGCAGAACTAGGAAATCACTATAGTGACCACCGACGGGCCCACTAGTGACCTAGTCGATCGAGTAGTCTTTTTCTCATTCACAAGCACTTCAAACGCCTACCCAAACGTGTGTGTCCGCGCTATTAAGAAGATCAAACGATCTAGACCGACCATGACGGTCTCAAAGTCATCACGTCCATCCAACTTTGCCAGCCAAGTTGGACGTCTTAGATTGAGCTTTGGTCGATCAAAAATGGCGTTGTAGCAATCACCGGCGGGCCCACTAGTTCTCTAGTTGATCGAGTCCCATGTTTCCCATGCACAAGCGCTTCAAACGCCGACCCAAAATGGGCGTTTTCGCTGCGTAAAAACAAAGCTGAACGAGCTAAGACCGTAAAAAACGGTCTCAAAAGCCATCATATCCGCCCAACTTCGCCAGCCTAGTTGGACGGCTTAGATCTTCCTACGAACGATTAAATAAGTATCAGCATGATCATTGGCAGCCCCACTTTCCCCTTGGACTATCGACTTGCCTATGGCAAGCCTATAGGTTGCTCTACCGCTTGCACAAACTCGAGCAGACACGTTGTGTTCGAAAACCCTAATTTAGGTCACGACAATACACAACTGTCAGATATTGATCATAACCATCCATCTTCTCCAGCCTAAATGAGCGGCATAGAGCTAAAGTCAAGTGGTCCCGAAGGTGTTAACGTGATCATTGTGGACCCACCTTTACACGTGATTGACCTGCCTACGCAAACTAGGGCTCAATGACTTGAAACGCACGCCCAAAGAGGGGTGGGCCACACGGCTCCCCAAACCCTAAAGTTGCGTCAATGGCAGTATACAACTGCCGCAAATCATTTCTTCCACCCAACTTTTCTAACCTAGTTGGATGGTGTGGATTTGTTTTCCGGAAACAAACAAAGCAAAATTGTGAATAACGGTCATCCCTCTTCCACATGAGGCGATCGACCAAGTCATGACTTGACCGTAGGGTCCTCAAACGATCACCCAAAGGTGGTCGATCATGCTGCCTCCTTTAAAAATCCTATCGGCGACTTATTCAATCAGGCTCTAAAAGAATGATGCTTCATACACATCAATTAGTTTGAGATGCTTAAATGCGATGCTTCACATGCATCGAATACATACAATATTTTATATTGTCCCCATAAACAACTTAGTTGTTTCACCTAATAGCACCATGCTATTATCTGCGGCGGGTACCACGACTTGACCCACTTATTCGAGACATCAAACATGTCACAAACTGGGGGATGCTTACTGGGGTATTGGTTTGGCGGTTTACAGCGTGCGACGTGCAACTGGTCCATTACGAGAATGTGTCAGGAAAGACGGACGGTTAACAACAATGGTAGTAGGGGTGAAAGTGTGATCAGTTCTCCCTCATAATGGAAACGTGGTGATCACCACTCTTCACACAACCCCACTTATCCACTGCTTAATCACCTCCACTTCCTACGAGATCAGGGTGTGCGCTCAATGACTTGTATAAATAAGATTTCAACCTATTTCAACAGAGGACAAGTGCTATCAACACAAGTAGCCAGAAACCATCTTCTGATACACAAGTCATAAACAACCGCACTTTCATAATTCAACACTCTGATCTAAAACACCTTCTCCGTTTCCCTCCATAATATCAACCCTTCTCCTTCACATTGTGACAGAATTGAATCTGGAACGACTGTTTCTTGGTTTAGGCCAGAGTCTTACAGATTTATTTCTCGAACCTAAAAGCATTCCCGTGCAGTACATTTGTTTTGGGATTGAACTTGTTTCTCATCACCACACCCCAAATTACCAAAAATAACAGAATCAGTTTTTACCCATAAACAACTGGCGGCTACAACGGGAGATTAATCTCTCGGTTGCAAAAATCATTTTCCCTATTCCGTTTTCAATTTCCTAAATTTCTCAAGATGGTTGATCTTAGAAATGGTTCAGAAACCCTCAATCCCAATTCTACTTCTCCTAGCACTGAAAATACTTCACATGTTACCCTAAATCCGTTATTTCATTCAAAACCCTTGTCGACGCTATGGAGTCTCAAAATTGAAAAATTATTCACAATTTGACGAAAATCTTGAATGATATTGTTGGGAATCAAGCTGCTATTGTAAAGACGCATGACGTAGAATTTACGCTTTTGAAAGCGCTCATAGATCAACTATTAAAGGAACCAACACGCATTTTTTCTGAAGGAAACGCCACCAACAATCCATTTTGGATCAATACTGATGGTAGTAGTCCTTCTTCCAAGATTCATATACCTATTCCTGGTGAGGAAGATGAAGCCTATGATCGTGTTGAATGGAAAAGTAGCCACCAACCTAACTTGTATGCTCATGAAGATCGAGAGATGCTTCCTCAAACTCAGAAAGAAGACTGGTGGGATTTAGCACGTTCTCATCAGAGTCCTCGCAATGAAAAGGTGATTTCATTCTGTGCGTCTTTTCTGGAAGGTATCAATTCCCACATTGCATCAGAGGCTGCTAAGAGACCCGCTGCTGCTTTACTCAGTCGATCTGAACCTTCCCAGAATGAAGAAACTCGTAAATATGTTCAGGAAAGCAGGTGTCCTTCCAAAAGAAGACCCGACCTCCAATTAATCACTAGTGAGGATGGAAAGAGAAAGCATCCGGGGAACAACTATCAACAATATAAGTGTCCGACTCCCATTTCACATAGGTCAAATGAGACTCCACCATTCCCAGATTTTCCCTTTCCAATAGAAGAGGTGATTGGACTCTTGGAGGTCTGGATACAAGATGACGCCATCAAGCTACCTCGTGTCAGACGTCCTCCAACTAAACAAGAAATGGAAGATCCCAAAGACTGCCGCTTCAATAGGTTTGTCAACCATCCTACAAGTGACTGCCACAAATTGAGGCACATCTTCCAGGAGAATATCGACTCAGGGAACTCCAACTAGGCACTGATGGAAGATACAAATACCATCCTCCTATTAGAAGCTGTTTCATGCTTTCTGGGGACTCCGTCTACAAAACTGTGCAGTCAACCATGGAACATGTGTGTGAAATTCTCTATTTCTCCAAGGCACAATGTCAAGATATCTTTGCCGCTCTAAATTGTGTTGTATCGGGAAAGCGACTACCTTCGATCGATGAAGCTGCCCCCAGGCCTAAATCTCTTCTGGAAGACATGATTGGCATAAGCGGCTGGGGACTCTTGACCACTGCTTATCTTAGAGATGTCGAGTTGGGAAAAGCATTGATTAACGCAGGGTTTATGAAGGGAAGTCCAGAAGACCCATATTGTATATCCCGAGGCTCAAACGCACGATTAAGTCTTCTCGAACAACCTCTTTTACAGTCTTTTAATCCTGATCTCACCAAGAACTGTGGGCTTAATCCGATCGTCAACCCAACTACGACTAGGCGATGTGAAGAGAAAGCTGGTCCCTGTCAATATTTTGTCAAATGTTTAGAAGAAGTCTTAATCGAGGATAAGAGGTCCAGAGGTCAAGTAGCAGGAGCCTTACCTAGTTTCTGAAATTAAACAAGGTGACTATTGCAAACTCCTTGGTACTGACAACTGGGAGGAGCAATACACACTAGATAGCTTCCATCAGTTCCTCAAACATTATATTGCCATTTCCCTAGTATTTCCCTTGTTTTCATATAATACTTACAATTCATCCAAAATGTTTGCACCAATTTGCATTCATAGTTAAGATTTCAGTGAAACACCATTTCTTTCACAAAACAAAAACCTCTATTCTTCAAGAGCAGCCGCTTACCTGTTCAAAACCAAATCAAACCACAAAGGAACGTCTCGTCTTTCCAAAAAGCCTAAAGGGAAAAGTCTTGGGAAGGAAATAAAGGCGTTCAAGGGAAATCATTCAGCAACATTTCATTTTTTTAGAGAAAACACTTTTTATATCCTGAAGAGCAGCCTGCTTCAACTTCAACTCCTGAGACAGTTTCTTAATTTCCGATTTATGATTAATGAGATTATGGAAGGATTCCTATCCATTTCAGTTCGCAAATTTTGGATTTTGGAAATCCCTTCACATAACCAGGAAACATTAAATTCGAAATATACACACATGTCTTTAGGATACTTCCGATATTTGATCACTCATCCAGAAGCAGCGTGCCTGATCATACTACATATTTGGTCATGGAAATGTGTCCATACTTCTTCAATATTCGGGCGTACAATTCAGCATACTTCCTGACACGCTGAACCCCCCCATTTAATATGTGATTTACATGAGGAGCATCAAATTGATGGTCGAGGGCGCAGTCAAATCCTCAACATCGTCGGTTGCCTCAATTACCTCTCGGTTTTTCCTGCAACGTCATCCCGGATACATACAACTCGTGCAAATCCAACAAGGACGTTCATCTTCTAAAAAGCATTAAAACTACGAAATAAGTTGAGCAAGATTATTTCAAAGCTATCAAGATAATTCAGCCAGTCAAACAGAGAAAAACATGTACATACACGTACATCCGAAGAATTGGAGATCACTGTAGTTGTTCGAGCGCCTCCTGCAATCCTCTATGACAGAACTTATTTCCCCTGGGGACTTCCTCCACCTTGCCTACAGGATACCACTCATACGACCACCGAACAACTTAAAGTCAAGGCCTCTCGAAATCGAGCATAACGGAGTTCAGAAAATTTTGAAATTTACTGGAGAGGCTGGAGACAGAAATTACACATTCCAGTGGAGATCGATGGTACAGATTATACACCCTCTGGTTCAGGAAGAAGAGTCGTCACGTGATTAAGATGAGTCCTAACAGTCGTATAGGACACTTCAAAGAAGTCATCATCCATATTGGGCGTGTCTTTGGAATCATTAATTCCCCTTTGGCTTAGTAGTAGAAATATTCCCAGATTTCTTTGTTGTTGTTGATACTCGCTCTATCGCTAATAACAAAAAAAGTCAATCACATCGAATTAAACGCGGATATTTAACTCACATTAAGAATACGAAGACGAGATGGACTTACCTTGCTGTTGTTTGGTTTACATGAAGATGGGTTGGTCTTGATGTTCACGCAAAACAGGAAAGAGCATAAGCTCCCTTTACACCCAGCGAAATTTTAAAGCCAGAAAGGGTTTCTGATTCAGAGAATCTAGTTAAGATCTAAAGACTTGACCGGACATGCCGCTTCCTTTTTCTACCATTGATGAGAAAGAGCGACAATTTGTTGGTAGATCCTGATTAGAAGTTGCTTCACCAGTACGACTGAAAGGTAAGTTCAAAACAAGAGATATACCTTTGGTAACATCTATCTACTTCATCTTATTGGTTTTGTTTTTTCGTCTGTCACCATCTAGTGCTTACCCCGCAACAATGTCACTGTTACGTACTAAGTAGAGGACTTAATGTTGATGGTGGTTTTTAGTTTAGGGCGAAAATTGTAAAAGTCTATCTACCTGACCCGACATCGGAAGTAATAGACCTTGATATGTCCATATTCCGCAAGGAATTTGAAGAATATATCAAAATATGATGAGTGCCTATGCCGCTCTTCATATTGTATTGAAACTCAAGCCCCTAGATGAATTGTTCATTAGTATAGAGCCTAACGAGTATTTAAGCTCCTAGTTGCATTATTCACTAATGAAATGGAGCCATTTAAAAGTGTTGAGTGCCTAAGCCTCTTCGCTCATACATGTATTGAGAATTTCAATATATTTATGTGTATAAAATTTACTCAGAATGGTGCATGTAGCAACAATCCCAAATATTATATAAATTTTAACTTTCACCAGCATTATTCACTTATGCATGGCCTGCCTAGTGTTTTCCTATGCTATGTTCCCCAGCGAACTATCAATATTGGCATGACATGACGATTAAATGTTCGCTCGCAACAGAGTAGCATGAATCTCTCGAAGTGTCAGTATTGAGACCTGCATGAAAACACTCACATAGGCTACACCACCCTCTGACAAAGAAATCAGCGAGTTCGCACACCTTTTAATCAAAAGTTACGCGATCGAACGCGTTTAAATTCCTTAAGGAAAATCTGTACTGTTCACATCATCCTCAAAAAATGATCACGGCCACATTATTTGGCCGCGTGATTTAACAAACTTAGACTACTCCTAGCAGAACTAAGTAATCACTATAGCGACCACCGACGGTCCTACTAGTTCCCTAGTCGATCGAGTAGTCTTTAGCTCATTCACAAGCACTTCAAACGCCGACCCAAACGTGTTTGTTC
Organism: Papaver somniferum; assembly: GCF_003573695.1. Lineage (NCBI taxonomy): Eukaryota > Viridiplantae > Streptophyta > Magnoliopsida > Ranunculales > Papaveraceae > Papaver > Papaver somniferum. The sequence goes on along the minus strand of NC_039362.1, from coordinate 192,399,264 downwards.
GCGCTATTTAGAAGCTCAAACGAGCTAGGCAGACCATGACGGTCTCAAAGTCATCACGTCTGTCCAACTTGGCCAGCCAAGTTGGACGTCTTAGATTGAGATTTGGTCGATCAAAAAAGGCGTCGTAGCAATCACCGGCGGGCCCACTAGTTCTCTAGTTGATCGAGTCCCATGTTTCCCATGCACGGGCGCTTCAAACGCCAACCCAAACATGGGCGTTTGCGCTGCGTAAAAACAAAGCTCGAACGAGCTAAGACCGTAAAAAAGGGTCTCAAAAGCCATCATATCCGCCCAGCTTCGCCAGCCTAGTTGGACGGCTTAGATCTTCCTATGAACGATTAAAGAAGTATCAACATGATCATTGGCGGCCCCACTTTCCCCTTGGATAATCGACTTGCCTATGGAAATCCTATAGGGTGATCGACCGCTTGCACAAACTTGAGCAGACACGTTGTCTTCGAAAACCCTAATTTAGGTCATGGCAGTACATAACTGTCGCAGATTGATCACAACCATCCATCTTCGCCATCTTAAACAAGCGGCAAAGATCTAGATTCAAGTGGTCCCGAAGGTGTTAACGTGATCACTGTGGACCCACTTTTACACGTGATTGACCGGCCTACGCAAACTAAGGCTCAATGTCTCGAAACGCACGCCCAAAGAGGGGTGGGCCACACGGCTCCCTAAACCCTAAATTTGCGTCAATGGCAGCAGGAAACTGCCGCAAATCATCTCGTCCACCCAACGTTGCTAACCTAGTTGGATAGTGTGGATTTTATTTTCGAAAACAAACAAAGCAACATTGTGAAGACCGGTCATCCCTCTTCCACATGAGGCGATCTACCAAGTGATGACTTGACCATAGGGTCCTCAAACGATTACCCAAAGGTGGTCGATCATGCTGCCTCCTTTAAGACGCCTATCCGCGACTTATTCAATCAGGCTCTAAAACAATGATGCCTCATACACATCAATTAGTTTGGGATGCTTAAATGCGATGCTTCACATGCATCGAATACATACAATATTTTTTATTGGCCTCATAAACAACTTATTTGTTTCACCTAATAGCACCATGCTATTCTCTGCGGCGGGTCCCACGACTTGACCCACTTATTCGAGACATCAAACATGTCACAAACTGGGGGATGCTAACTGGGGTATTGGTCTGGCGGTTTACATCGTGCGACGTGCAACTGGTCCATTAACAGAATGTGTTAGGAAAGACGGAAGGTTAACAACAATGGTAGTAGTGGGTGAAAGTGTGATCAGTTATCCCTCATAATGGAAACGTGGTGATCACCACTCTTCACACAACCTCACTTATCCACTGCTTAATCACCTCCACTTCCTACGAGATCAGGGTGTGCGCTCAATGACTTGTATAAATAGGATTTCAACCTATTTCAACAGAGGACAAGTGCTATCAACACAGGTAGCCAGAAACCATCTTCTGATACACAAGTCATAAACAACCGCACTTTCATAATTCAACACTCTGATATAAAACACCTTCTACGCTTTCCTCTCTAAGATCAACCCTTCTCCTTCACATTATAACCGAATTGAATCTGGAACATCCATTTCTTGGTTTAGGATAGAGTCTTACAGATTGATTTCTCGAACCTAAAAGCATTCCCGTGAAGTGCATTTGTTTAGGGTTTGAACTCGTTTCTCATCAACACACCCCAAATTACCAAAAATAGCAGAATCGGTTTTTACCCATAAACACAAGTGTTGATCATAGGAAGGAATAATCTAATGAAGAGCTTCAGGGTTAGTAGTTCTCAAGTTAAAATAAAGATTCAAAACAACTGCACAACTTCGTAATAATAACAACTCACTTTGGGGATCCTGCAATTGCTTGACAGACTCCATGAGTTGCACTGTCTTGTTGACCTTATTCTTCACTAAATCACTGCAGAACTGCATATTGAGACTCACCGGACCTCCCAACAACTTAACACCGTGAGAAGGTCTACTAACGTTGGTTGGGAAATCTCTATCTGATTGGCTTTTAGGATCTGTGCAAGGCCAGAACAATTCAGTCTTATTAATATTAAGATGTAAGCCTCGACTACTACCTTCATCCTGGATTATGGAAAGAGCTTTGGCCACTTCCATGGTGTCACCGGAAATAGTGTCTTCATCCAGGTACCATGCATGGAGAATAAGCTTGAACTGACTTGAAATCATATTCACAAGAGGATGTAAAACCAATGCAAAAAATAAAGGACCCAGAGGGTCTCCTTGTTGCACACCAAGAGCAGATGAAAGAACATACTCGTTATAGTAAAGCCTTGCTGGTGTAGCATAGCAAAACTCCACCCATATGGAAATGCTAGGACACCTAATTCTAACTTCATGGATTAACGTGGTTCGATAAACCATATTAAAGGCATTAGAAAAGTCAATTAGAAGCATAGACATCGTGTTATTTGTACCTTTCATCTCCAAGAGTTTTTTGGAAGCATGAAGAATACCCTCTGCCCCACATGGTACGCCTACACCAAACTGATGATCTCCAAGATACAAAGAAATATCTTTGCCAACTGATTTAGCAACAATTTTCGAGAATAGCCTCTGCCATATTGTACCAACCGCAATAAGCCTCAACCCACCACCAGGTTTGAGGAGAGGTGTTAAGGGGGCACCCACAATGTACTCACCTAACACTGATGGATATTTCCCTGCCAACCATAAGTTAACCACTCCAGTAATAGAAGCTAAAATATCATCACCCACATCCGAAGTTGCGCCACTCAAAGCATCCAAAAGATGATGAGCTCTAAGCCCATCCCTGCCACATGAAGTACCTTTAGGGAAGCTTTTTATTGCATAAAGGACAGTTTTAGAATCCACAGATAAAGCAGCAACACCAACATTCTCAGGGGAATGATGGGTGGTGGAGCACTTGGATGCTTCTGACGGAGCTTGTGCAATGTCTCTGTAGTGTTAGGGGCTACACCACCTGAGGAAAAAACCCTTATAGCTGTTGTGTAATGACCATGACTCAGTTTTTTCTTACAGGATTGCACATTAGAGTTATGCTGCCTCATCTTGTTTGGTTTGCTGACCTGCTGACTCTTCTTAGATGCTTCTAAAAGCTTTTCAACAATATGGAAACAACCATTACTCTCCTTCCATTGCAATAAGGATTGATTAATACTCTCTATCTGAAGCCTTTTTCTAGTTCCATCCCTCTCCATCCTTAAACACATATGCATGTACAGGTTTAAGGTACATATTGGCAGCAATAAAAGCTGCAGCGATGTTGATAAATCCATATGATTAGACAGTACCTTATCTAAAGCATACTTTAAGGTCCTCGAAAAATGAAGCCTGCAAGGTGGTGGAATACTAGCAATGGTAGTAAAATGCTTCTGAAAAATCAAATTTAGCATGTCCAAGTTGAGTGCAACATCAACTTTCTGATCAACTACTGGGATTGAGTCAGGGAAACCAACAAGTTTGACAATTCCATAAATGAAGAATTCCACATAAGTACCATCAAGAGGTCCAGCAGTAGCACCACCCACATGAGAAGTGAAAGATTTCTTCCAAGCTTGTATATGCATACAAGGCACACATAACCACATCTGCAACTGCTTTATGGTTCGTTCCCAAGCTTCATAAACTATTCTGCTAGAACTGATTCTCTCCCTGCAAACATTTTTACGTTCTGCATTTGGTAAATGTCTGCATGTAAATGCCTGTAAAAACCTGATTTTCTGTACCCATTACCGCCAAATCCATTAGAACAACCATCAAAAGTTTTTAAAGGACAATGAATACGTCCTTCATTGGACGAGGTTGAGTTGTTGGTGCCGAGATTAAAGGGGGGAGGAACCATACCATTTTGAGATGATGCTGTGGAGGAAGTCTGAGACAACGGCAAAGAACAGGATGTAGAACCTGTGTCTACAACATCGTCTCTACGTTGAATTCTCTGAGAGTATGAGGTTGAAGATTTTGTTGTATGCATTGATCTTCAAAAACAATAAACCCTGATTATCACTCCAACACTTCTTTCAAGCAGAACAAACCCTGACCAATTCAAAACAATAATCTTCACAATGAAAGTTCAAAGAATTCAGGGAAACAATATCAATTAGAATTCAAGGAATGAGAGATTAAGAGTTCAAATTAGGAGAATACCAATCGAAAACTTAAAATACCATTCATTAGACCACTAAGGAAAAGAAAGAGAACATCCACTAAAACAAAACCTCCAAAATTGCTCAAAGAAGAAGCACTGAATTTTCTTGCACCACTGAAGTTACCACTGAAGAAACCCTGCTAACGAAACAAAGCCTTCAACTTTCTACAGGGAACCCCAAAAAAACTAATTGCACAAAGAAACAGAATGAATAAACCTATCTCAAAGACAAGAGAGCAGTTGGAGTTTCTACACCCACTAAAAATGCTGAATAAATCACACAACACAAATTCAAACCAATTGTTAAAATTTCCAACCCTGAATTTCAAATTCAAACACCAATAATGCTGAAACATCAAGTACTCATGCAACAAAGCCTTCAAGTTTCTACAGGGAACCCCAAAACACAAGGAAGGAGCTTGAATAGAACTTTATCAAAGACAAGAGAGCAATTGGCGTTTATACACCCACTAAATAGGCTGAACCATGCACACAACACCAAAACAAAAACAATTGCTAAAATTGCTACCCTGAAATTCAAATTCAACCACCCCTAATGTTGTAACATCAATTACTCATAAAAGAAACCAAATATTCAAACCCCAATTCAAATTTCAAAACCTCTACCCAAAACTGTTACACCGAACACTTACACAGAGCAAAGAAACCACTTACAGAAGACCAATAGATGGTGTGAATCCTCAAAACCCCAGAACAACACCAGCAACAATCGACAAAAACTCCCACGAGTTTATTACTCATAAGAAAGAAAAACCAATTGAACCCCTAAGTTCTAAATACACCGAGCTCGCTCAAGATAAAATTGGTAAAACCCCTCTGTCAAAGAAACACCTCTTCCACACAATACAAACCCTAACCGATACAACTCCTTGATTAAACTAGCACACTCTTTTCAAAGTGGGTAATTCGATTCTTCAAAACCCTAATTGAATCTAAAAAGAAGAAGTTCAATTATTATTATTATTTTTATTTTTATTTTTTTATTTTTTTTTATAAAAACCACTCAGGGTATTTTATTAGCAAGACGAAAGTGTGTATGTTACAAGTCGGTAGAAGGCAACTAGCAACAAGCTGGGCGCCGACACCTTTTTGAATAATAATACCTAGCCTATGGAACAACGAACTACCTACTTTGTAGTTAATATCGTGACTAACTAGGCAGTTGCTCAATCTCTTAAGAAATATAACTAAGTCATCTACCAATTCTCCCAGGGTAGAAAAAGCTAGGGCCTTGAAACCGTAACCATGTGCAGTACACTTATCCAAGTATTTCGTACGCTTTTGACTCACAGCTACAGCGATGGCTTGGCCCGGAGGAGTGATACGTGTTCTGGAGGTAGTGAAAGGTGAAATGCCAGTGACGTCAAAACACACATCTTTACCATCCTCCCAATTATAGACGATGATATCGACTGGTTTAAGTTCTTTGTTAGAGTTTTAAAGAAACCCTAAAGAGACTTTTTTACGAGCCACAACACCTGACCTGTAACATATGTCAAGAAGAGCGTCACGAGCCATGTCATGTCTGAATTTTAAACCAACTTCACCTGCGCAGTGGACTGCGTGGTCTGCATAAACATCCATCGGTTTGTTACAGACTGAACACCTGCTACCTTCCTCAAAGAAAGGGATGGCAAGCCTGTTTTTAAGAATGATTTGGAATTGTCTCGGTGCGACAGTTTGGTTCAGTCCACTGATAGGAACTGCTTTAAGAAAATCCATTGCATGTGCACGTCTGTTGCATTGCCAGACTAAGGATTCGCGTTCATTTAGGTTGGAGCTGGCAGGTATATGTTCCTTAACAGCGCCAAAGTATAATGCTGCCAATGATTTCATGGGATGAGGGGCGGCATAAATGACGCTGGAAATGGAAGCAAGAGATCCACAAGCTTGAGTGAATGATTGAAGAGCTAGTACATAACTTGGATTGAGGTCAACAGGTGTTGAGAGTTGAAGAATGGTTTCCTGCAGATGTTTGGTCTGAGCATGAGAAGCCAAATAACAATACTTCGAAGTGTCTGTCATAGTATAGACGCCGAACCCTCCATCCTTAATTGGCAAGGTGTCTAAACGTTGTTGGACTAAGCCAAACCCGGCACCATCCCCTACAGTTAGCTGCTGCAAATATTGGATTAGATGCCTGTCATAAACTGTGGAGGCAGCTTGTAAATGAGCAGGGCAGGTGGTACGCATTGCGAAGTACAATCTAGAAACCCCAATACAATTTCTCAGAAGCAGCAACTCACACTGTGGGTCATTCAGTTGTTGAACTTTCCGCATCAACTGGATTGTTTTATCCACCCTGTGAAGAACAATATCACTGCAGTATTGAGGTTCTAGGCTAACAAGGCCTCCTAGGAGTTTTACACCATTTAATGGCTTGCCAATATCTCTTGGGAAGATACCCTTTTGACTGCATCTTGGATCTGGTGATGTCCAATAGATTTCAGTCTTCATGATGTTCAGTTGTAGTCCTCGCTTAGGCCCTTCCATCTGTATGATGTTCAAAGCCTTAGCAACCTCCATTGTATCACCTGAAATAGTCCCATCATCTAGGTACCATGCATGAAGATCTAGCTTGCACTGATTAGTAATCATGTTGACAAGAGGTTTTAAAGTTAGAGAAAATAATAAGGGACCAAGGATGTCTCCCTGTTGCACGCCTTGAGCAGATGAAAGTATAGAGTTATTATAATAGAGCCTGGTAGGCTTTGAGTAGCAAAACTCCACCCAGCGAGATATGCCTGGGCAATGGGCTCTAACTTCTCTTATCAATGTGGATCTTTCTACAAGGTTGAAGGCATTGCTGAAATATATGAGCATCATAGTATTAGTATTGCACTTATCTTTCATTTCTAGCAGCCTATTTGCAGCGTGCAATATGGCTTCACTACCACATGGCACACCCACTCCAAATTGATATGTTCCAAAATAAGGAGCCAAGTCTTTACAGACTACAGTTGCAGCAAGCTTGGAGAAAAGTCTCCTCCATATTGTGCCAAAATAAGGTTATTATTATTATTATTTATTATAAAAAAAACTAAAGTTTAATAACAAACGGAGCAAACATTTTTACAAAAAGTTGGTTGGTAGCGGAGCGACAAGATGGGAACTAACACCTTTTTGAATAGTAATATCTAGTCTATGAAAGAGAAAACTTCCAATTTTATGATTTGCATCATGATTAGCCATGCAATTCTTCAATCTTTTCAAAAATAAAATTGTGTCTTCACCAATGATGCGTGTCGTGAGTGCAACAAATTAATAATCTTATTTCCACACAATTAAATGGTAATATAATGGAAGTAAGGATCGTTCTCACGAAGAGCAGTGAGTTTTAGTTGTCAAATTGTCACAGGGGGAGGGAGGGGGGTTGTTTTAGATTGTGAACAAAGTAAATAATCAAAACAAATAAAGTAGTATTATAATCAATAGAGAGAGATATGATCGAGGAATCCTTCTTCGTTAATAAACCGTCAATGAATTATTATAGTTGCCTACTCATTGTTAATCATAGATTATCACCAACCGTAGAATAACAGCTAGATCAGTGTTATCCCATAAATTCCTTATATCACTGAATATGGAAGTTCTCGCCTACCAGATTCTATTCAACGAACCACCAAGTAGTAGATCACTCAAGGTGTAATCCAATCGAATGCTTTATCTTTTGTGAATTTATAGGTTGATCCTACGAATTAGACTCTTAGATCAAGGTCCACTTTTTAGTGTTGTTTATACACACAATCGCTCCACATAATCCCTATGCAAGGTTTTGTGTTATCTACTTGTGTACAAGTTATTCGACGATTACTTTTCTCATAACTTAATATTAGCAATAGATTAAATCAACAAATCAATTTATTTGGCCACTTAAACAATTTATCAATCGATCATAAATATTAAAATAGTATAAACAAACGATAATCATATGAAGAACTTCAAAGTAGATTAATATAACAACTCAAATCTTGTTTATAACTTAGAATTCATTCTCAATCAATAGGTATTTAGCTACTCATGGATGTAGAAACATCCATGATATACATATGAGAAAAGTAAAGAGATAACGTTACGATTGATAATCGCTCCGTATGATGTTTCTTCTCTCCAAACCCTAACAATTTCGTGAACTAATTATATGATTTCACATAACCTAATACCTTTTTATAGGTTTACATTGCTTGGTCTTCACGTATTTAGTTTGGTTTAAGAAGCCGACCCGAAATAACGAAATAACGAATCCAAACGTGCCCTTAGGTCTTCCAAAGTGTGAATACACGTTTCCCATTTGCTAAGTGCGCGAACCCAGTCCGCAAAATTAAAAATCCAGCAGAAATTTTAGGAATTAAGTCTGCGAACCCAGTCCGCCAACCCAGTTCGCGGAATTCACTGTCCTCGGCATTTGATAAAAACTGTTTTGGCCACAACTTCTTCATCTGAACTCGGAATAACCTCATTCTTTTTGCATTATTTTTTATATTTCAATTATCTTCAAGATGATGACGAGAAATATTTAATTTGAATGAGTTAAGATCGGTCTTTGTCCCTTCTCTTGATTATGTGTGTTTTGCTCATTTTCGTTGCATTTCTTCCACTTCTCTTGGACTTGGACACTTGGATACTTGGAATACTTATCTTCCTAGATCTTTTCAGCACTTTGTAGCTCCTTTTTGAATGATTCACCTAATTGAGACAAATAAGAGAAAACCAAAATAATAATACAAAAATATGCAAGAATAATAGCTAAAGTTATTCCATGGTTTACCATAAAGTGGCATTTCTCCCAATTTAAAACAAGATTAGTGTCTATGCATCTTTTAAGCACAAGTTCAATATTTTGTAAAAAAATATCAAACGAATCACCATAAACACTAAAATCATCTATAAATACCTCAATGATGCGTTCCACATAGTCAGAAAATATACTAACCATACACCTCTGGAAAGTGGCAGGCGCATTGCAAAGACCAAACGGCATTCGCCTATAAGCAAACGTACCAAAAGGACAAGTGAAAGTAGTCTTCTCTTGATCTTCTGGTGCAATAACAATCTGATTGTACCCCGAATAACCGTCCAAAAAGCAATAATGTGAGTGTCCCGCTAACCTTTCTAACATATAATCAATGAAAGGCAAAGGAAAGTGGTCCTTTCGGGTTGCGGCATTAAGATTTTTGTAGTCTATGCACACTCTCCATCCAGTTTGAAATCTTGTAGGAACCAGTTCATCATCTTGGTTCCTAACAACAGTGACGCCTGCTTTCTTAGGTACCACATGTACCGGACTAACCCATTTGCTGTCATAAATTGGGTAAATCACCCCCACACTTAGTAATTTGAGGATCTCTTTCTTCACGACTTCCATCATTGGGGGGTTAAGCCTACGCTGAGAACCACGTACAGGCTTAAAATCATCTTCCATTAGGATTCTATGCATGCACATGGATGGACTAATGCCTTTGATATCAGCAATTTTCCACCCAATAGCCGTTTTGTGCTCTTTTAGAATCCTAAGTAGACGTTCTTCTTGTATTGTGGTGAGATTATTTGGAACAATCACCGGAAGTTCTTCTTTGTCACCCAAATACACGTACTTTAGGTGGTCTGGAAGTGGCTTCAATTCTATTTTCGGTGCCTGCACAATAAAAGGTAATGGAACCTCATTAGTTATGAGTAACGAAATATAAGAAATATTACCTATTTTTGCTTCTTGTATTGTTGTTAAGGCACCACACATCTCTACTAGCTCTTTGGCTAAGTAAACGTCCAGGTTCGGCTGTCCGTGAACGTCCAAATCAATATTGTTCCGTAACACAACTCCAAGTTCATCTTCATTATTAAAATCAAACATTTGTTGCGCTAACGAACCAATAACATCAATAGAGAAAGCTGAGTGAACATCACCAGGATAGCACATGGTTTCAAAAATATTGAACCGTATGATCTCCTTATCAAATTCCATAGTGAACACCACTATCAACATCAATCTTCGTCTTTGCAGTTTTCATGAACGGTCTCCCAAGAAGTAACGAAGTAGATGAACAGTTATCTCCATTGTGCATATCCACAATTTAAATATCAACCGGAAAGATTAACTGATTCACTTGCACTAACACGTGCTCCAAGACTCCCTTAGGATATATATAGGACTTGTTAGCCAATTGAATAGTAATATTTGCCTCTTTTAAAGGTCCAAGATTCAAATAATCATAAACATCGGATGACATAACACTTATGGAATCTACCAAATCAAGCAAAGCACGCTCAAATCGTCGGTTACCAACTTAACGGGAACTCTGAAGCCTCCAGGATCTTCACACTTTGTAGGCATCTTCATTAGTAATATATCCGTAGCACTTTCGCCCACTTGAGTAATCTCATTAGCAGTAAACCTATCCTTCCTTGTACACAAATCCTTCAACACCTTGGCATACCTTGGTACAGTTATGATGGCCTCAAATAATGGAATATTGATGTGTATCTTGCTGAAAATGTCCATGATTTCCTTGTCTTGAGCTTGCTTCTTCGTCTTGGAAAAATTACTAGGGAAAGGAGGTGGTATGGTAAAAGTGGGAACCGTATCCTTAGGTTGGCTTTTCCTTTGGGACGGTTTTCTCTTCTACTTCCTTTTCGATGTCGTTACTAACCTCTTTTTGTTGATGTGCCTCTTCAGTTTGTCTCCCACTTCTTAGAGTTACTGCATTAACGTGCTCCCTTGGATTCACAAAAGGTTGAGATGGGAGTGTTGTAGACGCATGAGCCTTCATAAGATTTATATATGTTTCCAATTTCCCAATCTGAGTATGCAAATCTTTAATGACAGCATCGTTCTTTTGTTGATTTTTCATTACTGTTTCCTTAAGACCCTCATTAGAAGAAGCAAAACTCTTCATAGTTCGCAAGATGCTATTGAGCTTATCGTCTACAGGTGAATCTGTATTTTGTGCTTGATATTGTTGTGGTTGCTGAAACTGTTGTTGAAAACCACCCTATCTTGCATATGGATTAGGAGCTGCAACTTGCTTGTTAGCGTAACTGAAATTAGGATGATCTTTCCAACTAGGATTATAAGTACTAGAATATGGATCATACCTGGGCCTATGATTAGGAAATATAGCATTTATCTCAGCTTCATATTCATATGAAGGAATGATCACTGTTTCCATCATTTGTATTACCTTCTCCATGTTGTTCATTCGTTGCTCTGATTGCGAAGTTTCTTCCATATTGCTAACTCTTCTGACATTTGAGTCATGTCTGGTGTAAAATTGTTGAGCATTCGAAGCCATACTCTCGATCAAACTAGTCGCCTGCGAGATTGTCTTCTCAGTAAGTGAACCACCAGCGGCTGCATCAATCAAATTTTGTTGCTCTAGAAGCAATCCTTCGTATAAATATTGAATGATGAGTGTTGGAGATATGTTGTGGTGAGGGAAACTGGCCACCAACTTTTTGTACCTATCCCAGTACTCATAAAGAGATTCCCCAGTAATCTGATGAATACCACTAATCTCTTTACGAACAGAGGCTTCCTTAGAAGCAGGAAAATACTTCTCTAAAAATAGCTTTTTCATCTTATTCCATGTTGTAATACTCCCTGGAGGAAAGTAATACAACCATTCTTCCGCCGAATCTACTAAAGAGAATTGAAAAGCTTGCAACAATGTTGTATCACTATTTTCGGTACTTTTCCTAAGACTCGTCATCTTCTGTTGAAATTTTCGAAGATGACGATTCGGATCTTCACCTGGAAGTCCCTTGAACTTTGGTAGATGGTGAAGAACATTCAATTTCAGCTCCACTGGGTTAGTGATTGTAGTACACAGTGGTTGCGAATCTAAGCATGGATATTTCAACTCTCGCATCTTCCTCTCCTGAGGTGGAGGGAGATCCATCTCGTCGTCTGTATTAACCATCTCTTCTGTAGAGGGTTCTAGTTGCGTTTGCTGACGTGCTTGTAATACCGTTCCTTTACGAGTTTGTATTCCGCACCTCTGGTATTCCCAATCTTTTGGTGCCAGAGATTAAGTACCTGAAAGAAAAATCTAGAAAACAAAATTAAAAGATAAAAATAAATTCTAAAAACAATATCAAAACTAATAAAAATAACAACTAAAGCTATCGACTGCTCCCCGGTAGCGGCGCCAAAATTTGATGCGTGTCGTGAGTGCAACAAATTAATAATCTTATTTCCACACAATTAAATGGTAATATAATGGAAGTAAGGATCGTTCCCAAGAAGAGCAGTGAGTTTTAGTTGTCAAAGTGTCACAGGGGGAGGGAGGGGGGTTGTTTTAGATTGTGAACAAAATAAATAATCAAAACAAATAAAGTAGTATTATAATCAATAGAGAGAAATATGATCGAGGAATCCTTCTTCGTTAATAAACCGTCAATGAGTTATTATAGTTGCCTACTCATCGTTAATCATAGATTGTCACCAACCGTAGAATAACAGCTAGATCAGTGTTATCCCATAAATTCCTTATACCACTGGATACGGAAGTTATCTCCTACCAGATTCTATTCAATGAACCACCAAGTAGTAGATCACTCAAGGTGTAATCCAATCGAATGCTTTATCTTTTGTGAATTTATAGGTTGATCCTACTAGTTAGACTCTTAAATCAAGGTCCACTTTTTAGTGTTGTTTATACACATAATCGCTCCAAAGAATCCCTCTGCGAGGTTTTGTGTTATCTACTTGTATACAAGTTTTCCACGATTACTTATCTCCTAACTTAATACTAGCAATAGATTGAATCAACAAATCAATTTAGTTGGCCACTTAAACAATCTATCAATCGATCATAAATATTGAAATAATATAAACAAACGATAATCATATGAAAAACTTCAAAGTAGATTAATATAATAACTCAAATCTTTTTTACAACTTAGAATTCATCCTCAATCAATAGGTGTTTAGCTACTCATGGATGTAGAAACATCCATGATATACATATGAGAAAAGTAAAGAGATAACGTTACGATTGATAATCGCTCCGTATGATATTTCTTCTCTACAAACCCTAACAATTTCGTGACCTAATGATATGATTTCACATAACCTAGCACATTTTTATAGGTTTACATTGCTTGGTCTTCACGTATTTAGTTTGGTTTAAGAACCCGACGCGAAATAACGAAATAACGAATCCAAACGTGCCCTTAGGTCTTCCAAAGTGTGAGTGAATACACGTTTCCCATTTGCTAAGTGCACGAACCCAGTCCGCAAACTTCAAAATCCAACAGAAATTTTCAGAATTAAGTCTGTGAACCCAGTCCGCAAACCCAGTTCGCGGACTTCACTGTCCTTGGTATTTGATAAAAATTGTTTTGGCCACAAATTCTTCATCCGAACTCGGAATGACCTCATTCTTTTTGAATTATTTTTATATTTAAATTACCTTAAAGATTACGATGAGAAATCATTAATTTGAATGAGTTAAGATAGGTCTTTGTCCCTTCTCTTGATTATGTGTGTTTTGCTCCTTTTCGTCGCATTTCTTCCACTTCTCTTGGACTTTGACACTTGGATACTTGAAATACTTCTCTTACTAGTTATTTTAAGAACTTTGCAGCTCCTTTTTGGATGATTCATCTAATTGAGACAAATAAGAGAAAACCAAAGTAATAATACGAAAATATGCAAGAATAATAGCTAAAGCAAGCATGGAATGGACACTAAAATCATATGAATTATGCACTTATCAACCAAGTTCACCGAAATTTGAGAAGTCTAAAACATTGAAACCATACCCATGGGATGAGCACTTGTCTAAATACTTGGCACACTTGCGGGTGACAGCAAAAGTAATAGCTTGGCCTGGTATGAAATTGCGCGTTCTAGCACTTGTAAAAGGAGATATACTGGTGACATCAAAACATACAACTTTCCTATCTTCCCAGTTTTATACAAGGATATCAGCAGGTTTTAAAGCATTTGCATTATCAGATAAAAAGCCTAAATCCACCTCTTTCCTTGCAGTAACCCCTTCCCTATAACATATATCGGAGAACACATCACATACTGAGTCGTGCCGGAATTTGTTGCCAACACCACTCGCACAATGTACGGCATGGTCTCCATAAATATCCATTGGACGATCACAGCTAGGACACACATTGTTTTCAACAAATAAGGGTATGCCAAATCGGTATTGCAAGACAGACTTGAACTGTCTGAGCCCAACTGACTGATTCAGTCCAACGATAGGGATTGCTTTCAAGAAATCCAATGCATGCTTCATTCTATTGCACTTCCACAGGTTTGAGTCACGGATAGTTAAAGCGAAGCTGGAGGGGATGTTTTCCTTTATAACACCAAAATATAGAGCCTCCAATGACTTCATGTAATGAGGGGTGGCATCGTTAATGTTAAAGTTGGAAAAAAGTTGCCACAAGCTTGTGTAAAAGACTGAAAATCATGCTCATACCGAGGACACGAATCTGAAGGAGAGGAAAAGTTCAATATTTTGGATTGAAGGTACTACGTCTGAGCACAAGAGGCTAAGTAACAGTACTTACCCGTATATGACATAGTATAAATACCCTAATCGGTAAAGTGGCAAGACGTTGTTGAACCAAACCAAAACTTGCGCCATCACCAACCATAATACGCCGTAAGTACTGTAACAGGTGAGTATCAAACTTGGAAGTTGCATCCTGTAAAGCTAATGGACTGGTGGTACGAAGAGTAAAATAGAGTTTGGAAATGCTAGCACAATATCGTAATAAAAAAACTTCACTTTGAGGATCCTGTAGCTTCTGAATCTTGTTCATAAGTTGTATAGTTTTGTCAACGCGACCCAAAACCATGTCACTACAAAATTTCAGGTCCAAACTGACTGATCCGCTGAGAAGCTTGACACCAACTGATGAATTGCCAATATTGGAAGGAAATATACCATATTTAATTCTTTTAGGATCTAATGAAGGCTAGAAAATTTCAGTCTTGGTGATGTTTAGGTGTAATCCCCTATTAGGCCCCTCAGCTTGGATTATTATTATTATTATTTTATTTTTAATATTATTGGAAACGTGCCTCTGAGGGCTTTTATTGAAAATAGGAAAAATAGTAATATTACATGGAAGGTGTTGGTAACCTAGCTACAAGCTGAGAACCAACAGCCTTTTGAATTACAATACCTAAACGATGGAAAAGAAAGCTGCCAGTGCCACAATTTGCGTCATTGTGGGATAGGCAGTTCTTCATCCTCTTTACAAAAGCCACAGTGTCCTCACTTAGTTCACCCAATGTATTGAAAGCAAGAATATGAAAGCCATATTCGTGTGACTCACACTTCATTAAATATTTGTTGCGTTTACGGAGAATCGCCTTAGAGAGAGCTTGGCCCGGGGTGAAAGAACGAATTTCCCCATTGAAGGGAGAAACGCCTGTGACGTCGAAGCATGTATCTCTGCCGTTTTCCCAGTTGTGTAATAATAAGTCAGCAGGCCTCAAAGTATCATTCTCATCTGAAAGAAAACCTAAGGCTGCTTCTTTACGTGCTGCGACTCCAGCTTTGATACATATATCCATAAAAATGTCACGTACCAGATCATGTCGGAATTTGAGTCCTACGTCGCTGGCACAATGTAAGGCATGGTCTCCAAATATGTTCATCTCCTTATTACAGCTTGGACAATGACTGCCTTCGGGAAAAAGCGGGATGCCAAGTCGATAGCTGAGAACGCATCTGAAATGACGGGGTCCAAGGGTTTGATTCAAACCGGCAATGGGTATGGCTAGTAAATAATCTTGGGCGTGTTTGAGCTTGTTGCATTGACATAAAACACTGTCACGTACACTCAAATGGTAGGTTGTGGGGATCTGTTTCTTCACTGCTTCGAAGTATAAGACAGCCAGGGAGTGCATAGAATGAGGGGCTGTATCGTCAAAGCTATGTGAGGAAGAGGTAAGACCACAGACCTGGATGTGGGCTGCTAAAGCTTGCTGATATGTTGAGCTTGGACTGGTATGAGGGATGTCCTTCAATATGACATCCTGTATAACCTGAGTTTGAAGCTGTGAAGCCAAGTAGCAGTACTTGCTGGTGTCATGCATCGTATATACGCCGAGACCTCCGTCTTTGATTGGTAGGGTAGCGATGCGGTATTGCAATGGACCAAATCCTGCCCCATCTGCAGTAATAAGTTGTTGCAAATAATGAAAGAGGTGATCGTCAAAGTGAGTCATAGCTTGCTGCAATGCTAAGGGGTTTGTTGTGCGCATAGTGAAGTATAATCTGGAGACCCCAGTACAATTGCGCAATAATAATAGTTCACTCTGTGGATCCTTGAGCTTCTTGACGACTGACATGAGGTTGATGGTTTTAGTCACTCTCTGCATCACCATTTCCTTGCAGAATTGCAAATCTAGACTGACGGAACCACCTAAGAGTTTGACACCAGTTGAGGGTCGACCAATGTTGGCAGGGAAAACGCCTGGAATTAAACTCCGTTGATCTGGTGTAGGCCAAAATAACTCAGTTTTGGTGATGTTGAGGTGAAGACCCCTGCAGACACCTTCAGATTGAATTATAGCCAAGGCTTTGGAGACTTCCAACGTATCACCAATGATGGTGCCATCATCGAGGTACCATGCATTTAAGTCTAACTTGCACTTGGAGGCGATGCTCAACACAACAGGATGGAGAGTAAGAGAAAAGAGCAATGGACCAAGGGGGTCGCCTTGTTGCACTCCCTTAGCAGAGGATAAGATGTATTCATTATAGTATAGCCGAGCTGGTTTAGCATAACAGAATTCTACCCATTGAGCAATTGCAGGACAATGGGATCTGACCTCTTGGATTAGTGTTGTGCGATCAACCATATTGAATGCTTCAAGAAATCGATGAGTAACATGGATGTATTGTTCATTGTACCTTTTATCTCTATGAGTCTGTTGACAGAATGGAGGATACTTTCCCCACCGCATGGCACTCCCACACCAAATTGGTAGTCACCCAAATAGGTAGACATTTCATTTCCAATTTTTACTGCTGCAAATTTGGAAACTATCCTGCGCCATATAGTACCCACTGCAATGGGTCTAAGCCCACCACCAGGTTTCTGCAATGGTGTTAGGGGAGCACTAGCAATTTATTCACCTAGGATGGCAGGGCATTTACCAGCAAGTAAGATATTTACTACCTTTGTGATTGATGTGACAAGCTCATCTGCGACTGCACTTGCTGCTCCGCTCATGGCATCAAGTAGGTGATGTGCCCTGAGGACATCCCTGCCACAGGATGTTCCTTTGGGGAAGTTTTTTATACCACCAAGGACTGCACCTGTATCTACAGCAATGGGATCAGCAGAGATTGGTTCAGTGGGTATAGTAGGAGGGTGAGCATGAGGGTGTTTTTCCTGCAGTTCCGTGAGTGTAGTTGTAGTGCATGGAGCAATTCCATTTGATGAGAGAACTCGGATAGCCGATGTATAATGCCCAAAACTCATTTTCTTCCTGCAAGCCTGCAAGTTGGCACACTCTTGAGTTTTCTTGCTTTTTGGTTTTCTCAATGGTTCACGCCTTGGTACTTCCAACAGTTTGGTGATGAGAGTAGCACATCCATTATGTTCTCTCCAGGTGAGTATTGCACTATTGATAGAGGCAACTTGCAAGAGTTTCCTGTTGCCAGAACGCTCTTCAGGTGTGCTCTTAGGAGTGTAGAGGTTGAGAGTGCAAATAGGAAGGAGCAGTAATTTTATCCATATTGATAAGTCAGTGGGACTTAATATGAAAGCATCCAAGCATGATTTAAAGGTTCTTGAGAAGTTCAGTCGGCAGGGTGAGGGAATACTATTGATAGTGGTAAAGCGCCTTTGAAAGACTTCATTGAGCAGTTCTACAGATAGAGATGGGGTATTCTCAGTCACAGTGGGTGTTGTGTTTGCAGCAGTCGCAACAGGCTTGGTAATATCATAGATAAGGAAATCAGCGCATTGTCCATTGAATGGTCCTGAGACAATTGTTCCATGATGGCTTGAATGACGATAGGGTTTTTTCCAGACATGCATACTCATGCATAAACTGCAGAGCCACATCTGTAGTGACCCTAGAACTCGTTCCCATGCTGTAAAAACATTCAAGTTGTTACTGATTCTCTCCTTGCAGGTTTGTTTAGCCTCTGTAGTACGAAAATGTCTATCATTAAGGTGTCTGGTGAACGAACTGCGAACGAACCCTCTACCATTAACCCCGTCTCTGCAATCATCAAACCCTTTAAAAGGACAATGAAAGTGATCACTGTTTGACTCTGTATCTTCACCAGGATCATGGGATGGAGTGAAGTTCGTTGCTGGGCTAAAATATTGAGAACCTGATGTAGAAGACGACGTAGCAGATGATGATACCTCGTGTTGTGATGAGGGAGATGATCTAGAACGAGTACGCATGGCTTCTGTAAAGAAAAATAACCGCTGTAACTACCTCGGATGGTGAGAGACTGTGGTTAAGATTGGCATCAATCGAAAGGAAATAACAAGGGGATTTGAAAAATGAAGAGTGATCGGAATTCTATGGAGGAAATTCGATGCAATTGCCGGAACAAATTTGCAGACTTTCTGTCGCCTGAAAATCGCCCGGAGTTTCTCTCTTATAAAAATCACTTTATTATTATTTATTATTATTATTATTAATCAAAATAAAAATCAATATTACAAGAGATGGTGGGTAGCCTAGCAACAAGTTGGGCACCAATACCTTTTTGAATAACGATCCCTAGCCTATGGAAAAGAGAATTGCCTATCTTGAAGTTGGCATCATGTCCTGCCATGCAATTCCTTAATCTCTTCAGGAAAGTTAAGAAATCCGTACTAAGCTCACCAAAAGTGGAGAAAGCCAGAACACCGAACCCATACCCGAGAGAAGTGCAAACATCTAAGTATTTAGTGTTCTTGCGAGTAATTGCTGCAGAAATGGCATGACTTGGTATGAAGTTGCGTGTTTTAGCACTGGTAAACGGAGAGACCCCAGTGACGTCGAGACAAAAATCCTTCCCATCTACCCAATTATAAACCATAATGTCCGTTGGCCGAAAATCCTTATTATTGATGACGCCCAAAGAAACCTCTTTTCTAGCCGCAACACCATCTCTGTAACACATGTCTGCCAGAATATCTTTTATTAAATCATGTCTGAATTTAAGCCCGACCTCTCTAGCACAATGGATAGCGTGATCGCCAAAGATATCCATGAGTTTGCTGCAACAGGTACATTTATTACCTTCCTCGAAAAGGGGTATAACTAAACGATATTGTAAGACCGAGCTAAACTGCCTGGAACCAACTTCCTGGTTAATCCCAGGGATAGGTATTGCCTTAAGGAAATCCATAGCATGATCAGATCTATTACATTTCCAAACAGTAGCTTCACGTGCAGAAAAAGAAAAGCGAGAAGGTACCTTTTCCCTGATAGCTCCAAAGTAGATAGCTGCCAATGACTTCATGTAATGGGGGGCGGCATCATTAATGTTGAAATTAGGAAGGGGAATCCCACAAGCTTGTGTGAAGCTCTGCAAAGTATTATGGAAACCAGGGCATAAGTCGGTTGTTGCAGGCAGCCTCAAAATAGAATTCTGCAAATGCTGGGTCTGTGCCTGAGATGCAAGGTAACAGTACTGCATAGTATCTGTCATAGTAAGAATACCCAGACTACCATCTTTGATGAGGAGAGTGGCTAGTCGTTGTTGGACTAAGCCAAAACCATCCCCATATCCGACTATAATACGACGAAGATACTGCATAAGATAATCCTCAAAGTGCGTGGCAACATTCTGAATCGCCTGGGGGGAAGTAGTGTGTAGGGCAAAATATAACCTCGATACTCCAGTACAGTTTCGCAAAAGCAAAAGTTCACACTGAGGATCGTGCAGCTCTTGAATCTTGTCTATGAGCTGAGAAGTTTTGTCAACCCTGTTCAACACCACATTACTACAGAAGTTCATATCTAGGTTGACTGGTCCACCAAGCAATTTAACACCATCTTTTGGCTTACTAATATTCACATGAAAGGCAGTATCAGAATCCCTTCTCGGATCATAAGAAGGCCAAAATAATTCTGTCTTCGAAATATTCAGATGTAACCCGTAGCCTGGTCCATCCTCTTGGAGAATCTTCAATGCCTTAGACACTTCCATAGTGTCACCTGCGATGGTGCCATTGTCTAAATACCAGGCATGGAAATCCAACGTACAAGTGGATGCAATCTTCTCGATAAGAGGGTGCAAAGCTAAAGAAAAAAGAAGGGGACCAAGAGGGTCACCCTGCTGAACCCCTTGTGTCGAGGAGAGAATGTGCTCTTGATAATATAGCCTGGCAGGTTGCATATAGCAGAATTCAACCCAATGAGAGATGCTAGGGCAGTGTGTTCTTACCTCATGGATAATAGTGGATCGATCAACCATGTTGAATGCATTCTAAAAATCTATTAATAACATAGATTTGGTGTTACCAGATCCATGCAGTTCAAGCAATCTATTCGCCGCGTGTAGAATACCCTCCCCGCCGCAAGGAATTCCAACTCCATTTTAGTGATTGCCAAGATAGTTGTTCAAGTTTTTGCAAACTGAAGTAGCTGCTAACTTAGAACACAGCCTACGCCTACGCCAGATAGTACCTACCGCAATTGGTCTTAAACCACCACCAGGTTTAAGTAATGGGGTTAAGGGAGCACTGGCCACAAATTCACCAAGGGAAAGAGTACATTTACCTGCAAGCCATAGGTTCACGACACCAGTAATCGATAGCAGCAACTCATCAGAAATCGCAGCACCATCTCCACTCATGGCGTCCAACAAGTGATGAGCGCGGAGACCGTCTTTGCCACAAGATGTCCCCTTGGGGAAGCTCTTTAGAGCTGCAAGTACAGCCTTGGAATCAAAAGTCAGGGAAGGTGTTGAAACAGCTTCTGTGGGTATGGTTGGAGGTGGAGCATGTGGATGTTTCTGCTGGAGTTCGAACAAGGTGTCTGGGGTAGGTGGAGCAACGCCACTGGAAGAAAGAATGCGAATTGCTGCTGTGTAGTGGCCATAACTCAGCTTTTTTCGACAGGCTACTAGATGTTTCTTCGTCTTCTTTTTGCTGGGAGCACACTGTTTAGAAGCTTTTTTGGTCAGGCCAAGCAATTGTTGTACCAAACTGATGCAGCTAGCAGGTTCCCTCCAAACCAACAAAGTTTTGTTTATAGCAGCAGTCTGCAACTTCTTTCTCGTACCGAAGCGTTCCTCACTGGAACTTGAGGTTCATACAAGTTTAGTGTACAAATTGGCAGCAGTAACAATCGTATCCAGGCCGCAATGTTCATGGGATTAGCTAGAACAGAATCTAAAGCCTTGAGAGCACGCGAAAAATGTAGTCTGCAGTGTGGAGGAATACTAACAGTCGTAGGTATTTGTCGTTGCAGCATCAGGTTTAGTATCTCCACAGTAAGGCTTGCAAACTCTTCACCACCTGCAAGCTCTTCACCCATTGAAACACCTGCACCAACGTTATCCACTGCACAAGGAGACGCATTGCGTGGTTTTGCAACACCATGAATCAGGAAATCTGCACCAATTCCATTGAACGGCCCTGGAATGACATCTGCAGAATACAACTTGTTTTTGCAGGCCATTTTCCATGTATGAGTAGTCATGCATTTGGTGCATAACCAGGATTCCAACTCCAACAGATTGCCTTCCCATGTTGTGAAACAGCTCTCGATTGTCTTAATTCTTTCTACGCAGACCAGTCTGGCATTCTCTGTTGGAAAGTGATGGTCTTTCATATGTCTTGTTAAACCACTCCTGGAGTACCCCAAACCACCAGGAGCTCCTTGACAGCCATCAAAAATTGCGAAAGGACAAGGAAGCTTATCACTCTGCGAAGATGAGGATATGGAGGATTGGGATTCAGGGCTTCCATTCCTACGGATTCCTGAAGAAGCTGAAGAACGTGTTATGGGCATAGAATAATCTAAGGGAAAGCTGAGTCTGAGAATCAGAAAAACCCTAGAAGAACTATGTCTTGCATCCCTATATGCGATCAAATAATAAACAAAGAGGAAAAAGGGTAATGTATGCTTTGAATCACGGACAAAGGCAGAGATGATTTCTGGTTTTCAGTCGCCTGAAAATCTCCCCCACGATCGCCGGAGCTTCTCTTTCCTCAATTTGGTTACTGAAGATTTTGACATCATAAGGGAAAATCAATGTTACAAGAAATGGTGGGTAGCCTAGCGACAAGATGGGAACCCACACCTTTTTGAATAATAATACCTATTCTATGAAAAAGTGAATTACCAAAATAGTTGGCGTCATTTCTAACAAAACAATTCCTCAAACGCTTAAGAAAAGTGACAGTGTCTTCACTTATTATTATTATTATTATTTATCTATTTATTTTATAAAAACAACAGCCACCAGAGGGCATTAAAAAATAAAAACACAAAAAGGTTCTTTACATGTCGGAGGAGGGTAGTCGAGCAACAAGCTGGGCACCGGATCCCTTTTGAATAATAATACCTAATCTATGATAGAGAGAACTTCTTATTCTATGGTTGGCATCGTGAATAGCTAGGCAGTTTCTTAGTCTCTTGAGAAAGAATATTGTGTCTTCTCCAAGTTCACCTACTGTAGAAAAGGCTAAAACGTTGAAACCATACACGTGAGTCACACATTGGTCCAAATATTTGTTGTTTTTGCGAGTAACCTTGGCATTGATAGCTTGGCCTAGATTAAAGTTGTGGGTTCTAGCACTTGTGAATGATGGGACGGCTGTAACATCGAAGTATACATCTTTCCCATCCTCCCAATTATAGACGAGAATATCAGCGGTCTTTAATCCACTTGCGTTGTTAGATAGAAAACCCAATGAGACTTCTTTTCTTGTAACACATGTCCGCAAGACCATCTCGAACCATGTCATGTCTGAATTTCAACCCCACCTCACTAGCATAATGCAGGACATACTCGGCATAAATGTCCATTAGCTTGCTGCAAATGGAACACTCACTGCCCTCGACAAAGAATGGAATGCCAAGCCGATACTTGAGAATGGAACTAAACTTCCTTGGCCCAACTGTTTGATTTAACCACTAATAGGCACAATCTTGAGGAAATCCATCGCATGCTCTTTCCTGTTACATTGCCACATGATTGATTCACAAAGAAATTTTATATTTAAAAAATAAAGAAAATAAATTTTAAAAAAATATTAATTCTTTTTTCTTTTTCTTTTTTAAGAAAACAATATATTTCATCGTATCACTTAGTATTCATTAAAAAACAATAATAAAAAAGGATTTTTTAAAATAATAACTGAGGAGAGTAGGTCCAGTTGCGGAGCGATTATCTCCAGTAAGTTGCAGATGTACTGTGCCTGGGAAAAATTACTCCAACAGTCGCGTATTGGCTTTGCAGTCATTGCATGATCATACACGGCTGGAAAACTCCCTGCAAAGGAAAAGACGGAGTCCTTCACAGTGTTGTTGCTGGTCCTTTAAATGGGGGAACAACTGATTTTCTTATCTATGGGATTGATAGGCCTGCTGCTGTCACCGGTGAAGTTTCTCCTTTCGCAGAAGACATGGACAGGTCTGTTGTTGCTGTTTTTCCTGCCTTTGTGGACTCTACAGAGAGTGTGCCTGTTGATGCTGAACCAGATGAGTCGTTTTTTCTTTCGACTGATTTACTTAACGTTGTTTTCCAACGTCAATTTACCACGGTTTCTAGCATACCCCATCAGTGTAGACTAAGCTTTTCTCGCACCATGAAGGCTTGCCTTGACAGTGTGCTTTGCAAACCTGCTGACATAACTGGCTGGATACGCTTGCTGTTGGTTCCCATATGCACGTTACTGTTGTATAGGCCCAAGCGATCAGTTGAAGAGAAATCTTCCAACAGGAAGCTCTTGCAAGTAGATGACATCCAACAGGCACTCCTGACTTGGAAGGAACCATCGGGATGCTACACTCTGATTTCCAAGTTATTGCGTCAGCCATGCCAACAACACTCAGCCAATCCGGACAGTAAAAAGAAAAGACCTGAAGCGTCAAATTTAAGTGCTTGCCGGAGAAAGATAGAGCAGGGACATTTTGCTGCAGCTATTCGAGTTTTGTCCTCGAATGGGGTTGCTCCTTGCAGCGTGCAAACCTTGGTTGAACTACATTCTAAACACCCTGAAGCTCCTTCACCTTCCATTCCAGACGATGTTGTTGCTGGTGATCCTATCACGGTTGAGACAAGGGTTGTTTTGGGGGCCATCAAGGGTTTTCCTAAAGGTACGTCTTGTGGTCGTGATGGGCTACGTGCACAACATCTAGTCGATGCGCTGAGTGGTGCAGCGGCGGCAGTTGCGGATGAGTTGGTGGCTTTGATTATAGGGGTGGTCAACCTTTTGTTGGCAGGTAAGTGTCCCAAGGCTTTGGGTGATCTAATTGCTAGTGCACCCCTTACTCCTCTTCTCAAACCTGGAGGTGGTCTTCGGCCTATCGCGATAGGTACTATTTGGCGACGCTTGGTCTCCAAGGTGGATGCCTTTTCAGTTGGCAAGGACATGTTATCTTACTTGGGGGATTTTCAATTTGGTGTGGGTGTGCCGGTAGGAGGTGAAAGTATACTTCATGCTGTCAATGGTTTGTTGGAATTGAAAGGGAAATCGAACAAGATATCAATGTTGCTTATTGAATTTTCGAATGCGTTCAACATGGTAAGCAGGTTTTGTCTTATTCGGGAGGTCCGGCTTCACTGCCCAGGTATTTCTCGCTGGGTAGAATTTTGTTATGCAAGACCTGCTAAACTTTATTATGACCAATACATCTTGTCCTCTGCGCTCGGTGTTCAACAAGGTGATCCGCTTGGTCCCCTTTTGTTTGCTCTGACACTTCACCCCCTTGTAAAATCTATTGCTTCTCGCTGTCAGCTGGATTTGCATGCTTGGTACCTGGATGATGGCACTATCATTGGTGACACGATGGAGGTTGCCAGAGCTTTGAGTATTATAGAATCCGAAGGACCAAGTAGGGGCTTACATCTCAATATCAAGAAGACTGAGGTTTTTTGGCCCACGCAGCATTGAGGTAGGTGTTTTTCCCCCCGACATTAGCCGGCCTAGCAAGGGAGTTAAGCTGCTGGGTGGTCCTGTGAGTTTGGATTTGGACTTCAGGAGAGACATGGTGCTTAATAGGGTGAACAAGACTATCCATCTTATGTCCGCTATCAAAAAGATCAAGGATCCCCAAAGTGAGTTGTTGTTACTCCGCAACTGTGTTGGTGTATCCAGGTTATACTTTGCAATGCGCACCACCAATCCAGAAGCTCTGCACCTGGCCTCTGACCTCTTTGATGACCACTTATTCAGATATTTGAGGCTTCTAATCACGGGAGATGGGCCTGGTTTTGGGCCTTTGCAACAAAGACTGGCCACTCTTCCTATCAAAGATGGGGTACTTGGTGTTTATACTATGGCTGACACCCGTTCCTACTGTTATCTCGTCTCCCAGAGTCAGACTACTTCAGTGCGCAAGACAATACTTGGTAGCTCTTTCTTAGCGGATAACGGGACTGCCTATAAGTTGGCTTTTCAGAAATTTATTCAGGTATGTGGTTTCCTTCTTCTTACCGCGTCGATGACACTGCCCCCCCCCCCCCCCCCCATGCATTCTATGGCAGTAACTTATTTTGATGCAGTTAAGAAGCATATCCCTATCCAATTTACCTTGTCTGCAAGAGATTCCATTCTGTGGCAATGCAATCAGATCAAACATGCTCAAGACTACCTCTTAGTTGTCCCTATCAATGGGTTGAATCAGTGTCTTGGCCCCAGACAGTTTAGAGCATTTGTTTGTTATCGCCTCGGCATCCCTTTGTTTGTTGAAGATGGTTTGTGCTCTTGTTGTAATAGATCTATGGATATTTTTGGAAACCATGCATTACATTGTGCTAATGATGTGGGGTTGAAGTTTCGTCATGATTTAGTTCGGGATGTTATTGCGAGTATTTGCTACAAAGTTGGTGTTCCTGCACGCAAAGAGGTCTCTTTGGGTTTTTCTTCAGAATCTGGCAAGGATTTACGTCCAGCGGATATCCTTGTTCTCAACTGGGAAAACGGCCAAGATGTTTGCATGGATGTCACAGGTGTTTCACCTTTTACTGGTGATGGAGTCCGTTCTTTCATTCCGGGGCAGGCTATTTCTAAAGCAATTGCGCGCAAAAGTTCTAAATATTTGAGTGAATGTGATTCGCATGGTTATGGTTTGGGAGTTTTGGCGTTCACCACCTTAGGGGAACTCAGTGAAGACATTGTTTGCTTTTTCAAGCGTTTGAAGAACTGTTTAGTTAGTCATGATGCTGGTAGTGGTCTAGGTAGTTTTATTTTTCATAGATTGGGTGTTGCTATTCAAAAAGGGGTTGGCGCCCAGCTTGTTGCTCGGATGCCAACTAAGAACATTGTTACAATGTAATTAACAGTTTTCCATAAAATATTAATACCAAAAAAAATAATAATAAAAAGAATTTTAAAAAAATAAAATTTCAAATGATAAAAATTTGATTAATAAAAAAATAATAAGAAATAATTAATTTTTTAAAAAATAATTATATTGTTAAAAAATAATTATATTAATAAATTAATCAAAGATAACTGAGTAATTTACGTATCTTTAAATACTCCTTATCGCCCTACCTAACTAGTTCCATCATTTTGGATGCCTTGAAATTTTATTGTACACCCTAAAACATGGTTCAAAGAAAAGACTTTTTAGGCTTTTCAAGGGTGGCTTAAGGCTGGCCTAGTCTTGCTGTAGTTTGGCGGCCCCCTGGAAGGAATTCAAAGAGTGTTGATAGAAAGCTAAACATATTCAATAAAATGAATTGGATTGTATTTGCCTGATAACTATGCTAAATTCAAAATAAACTATTAAATACAAGCCAATTGGCGAATATTAATAGGGAAGCAAGTCGATGAGCCTTCAAAGCAATCATAAGCAACTTCATAGTTTACTCTTTGAACCGGATGGCCAACGTCCCAATACAAATGAGCATTTCTATCCTGGCATGGGGTACCATTTGGAAGACAAGGTCCTGGTCCCCTTCCTAAGGAGGGACAACATGGCGTACTTCCTCCAGTAAATCCTATTAGTCAATAAGTATACGGTAACTGTATAATGTGAAAACTCTAAAGTAAAAATAAAAAAAAAACTTACCATATTTAAGGGGAGATTGGTTTTCGTCATAGCTCTTTTTGAAGACAAGACCATGAATGAAATCCGAACCTTGCAAGGCGGGTGTAAGTTCTTGAGTCATAGTTGTAAATCCCAAATTGAAAATGTTAACCAAATTATTAACACTTTCTAGACATGGGGTGATTGGTTTTGGAGTTGCCCTACCAACTATTCCTGGTGCACACCCAATAGGACCTAACTCAAATACTACAAATTTCCTTGCCCCTAAATTGTATAATCTGACTAGCTGATTCTTGAGAGTTGATATCACTAGGTCACTAAATTGTTGAGGATTATATGTTCTGCTGCTATTGTAATTTGCTGGTTGGAGATAATTGTTGATGTAGTCATTGCTACCCATTTGAAGCACCAGTATGGACTTAGACAAGTGTTCGGAAATTTCTTCTTGGGTTTTCAATGATTTGGGGAGATCATCTTTTATTGTTTTCTCAAAGTAATTTACTTATTCTTCTAAGCACAAGGTGTCTCCCTGCATGCAAACACAAAATCAAAGTTAATCACATAAGATGAATTAATGAGATATATAGTTACAAAATTTTGAGAACGTTCATACCTTATAAACTGAATTTTTTTTGTAACTATTAAATGAATCCATAGTGAAAAACGTACTACTAAAGTTCCTGTTTCTGGAAGAATGCCAGATGCTCCTGAGGCATAATTGATACCGGTTATTGTTTTGCTTTTCTCCTCTTCCGATAAACCTAAGTAGGGTGGTACATATGGCAATCCAAGCCATTCGGCTAAAATAATGAACAAATTAGATTAACGATTGAATCAATAAAAACAGACATATAGCCATCATGGGCCAACATGTACATTGTATTTTCCAAACTGCTTTGTTTCATAATCACTGATACTTAGATGAAGGAACATCACTTAATGGGAGAAATGGAAAATTTTAATTATATTCTCTCTTTATAAGTTCTTCAAAAATGTGCAAACAAACAATCTATTACAACATTTTGCTAACTATTTTTAGTCTGGCCATCGAAAAATTGTTTTTGTATCTCAACCTTAGTCATGCACAATTTCACATAAATCTTTAAAAACAAATAAACAACTTGTTAACTAAACAAAGGAATTTGCAAATCTTTAAAGAAAGAAAAATAAAGTAAAACTAATAAGCAAATGAATGAAAAATTAAATCTATATTAATGGCATTTAAATTACCGAAAAAATCGACTGTAGTTTTGCCATTGGTGAATCTCCCAGTAGATCCATTTGGAAAATCAACTCCGTACGGAAGGTAATTGGCTTTTGCTAGTGTTTGAAGATAATTGTTGTTCCCACTGTCGACCAAAGAATCACCAAACACATATAATGCCGGTGCAACGACAGGACCTTGATTAGTACTGGATTGTTTTCCAGAAATTTGATGAGATTGAATCAGAAGAAAGAAAGAGATAATATTAAGGATGAACGCAAAAGAGAAATGCATGGTTCTGTGAGTTTAGTTTTGAAGGGTTGGGAATGAATTGTGTATAGTTATAAATATTGGGGGAAATGAAGAATGGATGGGTAATCTCTAATTAACTTTCCTAGTTTGCGTATACAAAAGATTTCGTATTTATTTAATTATTTTGTATACAGAAGATGTTTTTAAATTTGACGGTTAAGCTCTAACTTTCCTAATTAGTGTAAACAATGAATTGAACCCATATTAATTAGTTTAAACAAGTTTCGGTAATTTAATTAGCGTGATTATAGCATGCAATAATAAGATATCTTCCTTTATATTCTTTTTAAAATCTATATACGTGTACAGATTCCTTATGTAATTAAAACAAGTAAGAAACATCACTGGATACAAAGTTTTTTCATTCAGAGTTACCTCTTGCATTTCAATATGACAATTACCACCATGGGTAATTTACGTTCTTAGTCTCATGATACTTTATAAATTATAATTACGAAACGTCTAACTGTTTTATTTTCGCAACACGATACAAATAGGAAAACAACAGTTTTCCAATATTACAGCATAATTTGCAAACTCGCCTTTACGTAAAATTTGTTGCATGCAATGACAATGACAAACTGGAATGAAATTTATCTGTTAAACGGTATTTTACCAACTCAATATAAATTATTACAGACGAGTTAATTGGCGAAGATTAATGGGAAAACAAGTTGATGAGCCTCTAAAACATCCATTAGCAATTTCATAGTTAACTCTCTCGACTGGATGAGCTCTGTCCCAGTACAAATGAGTATTCCTATTCTTGCATGTTGTATCATTCGGAAGACAACGCAGAGTTCCATTTGATCCAGCCGGGCAACACGGTGAATTCCCTTCAGAAAAGCCTGAAATATTATGCAAGGAGTTAGTCAAGAGTTTGCAGTAGTCCTGGAGATCGAAATCAAAAGAAAATTATAACGTACCGTATTTAAGTGGAGATTGGTTTTGTTCATAGCTCTTCTGGAAGATGTCTGCCAATACAAAGTTGGAACCCTCCAAAGTGGTTGTAAGTTCTTGAATCATATTTGGGATTCCAGAATTGAAAATGTTAATCAGATTATTAACACTTTCTATGCATGGGGTAACCGGTTTCGGAGTGACGCTGCTTACTATTCCGGGTATACACCCAATAGGACCCAAGTTAAATACTACGAATTTCCTTGCTCCTAAATTGTATAATCTCACTAGGTGTGCCTTGTAATTTGATATCAAAAGGGCACCAAACTGTAATGGAGTGTGTGTTTTGCTGCCATTGAATTTTGCTGGTTGAAGATAATTGTTAATGTAGTCATTGCTACCGATATTGACCACAAATATGGACTTGGACAAGTGTTTGGAAATCTTTTTTGGGGTTTTGAATGATTTGGGCAAGTCAGTCTTCACTGTTTTCTCAAAGTAATCGACTTGTTCTGCCAAGTTTAAGTTGTCTCCCTACATCCGCAGAATAACACAATGTAATCAGATATTGGTATCAAGTATCAACCAGTCAACAGCAAACCGAAAAGGTTGAATTTAAAACTGAGTAAAGAACGATTTTCTCGGCACCATAATCTTTTCTGTGACCATGATTTGATTATCGATCAAAAAAAAAACTTTTAAAAGCACTTTTGCCTTTTTAGAAGAAAAAGCCAATTTTAGAGTTATCTTCCGAGCAGAAGCCAACGTCAGTTTTGCAATACAAAGAGGACATTTTTTAACTTCTGTTTTTCCAAAAGTTGAAGTCAGAAGCAAAACTATTTTGTTTCACAAAAAATTAACTTTTTGATTTGTATAAGTCGTTTTGACTTCTGACTTTTTGATTTCTAGAAGTCGAAAAGCTAATACTGATGTATTATCCAGACAGGCTAGCGTGTTTGGATCCAAATTTGCTGCTTCTGACATCTGCTTCTCCAGAAGTCAAAGTTAGAACTCGAAGTCAGAAGCAAAATTATTTTGCTTTACAAAAAATTAATTTTCAATTTCTAGAAATTATTTTGAAAATTCAACAGCAAAATTAACTTCTGGCTTTTTGACTTTTAAAAGTCAAAAAACAACTTCTGATATGCTATCCAACCCCGTAAATGTCAAGCATTTTACAAGACCAACTGATGTCTCAGCAAAAAGACAAAAAGAATACAAAGTCAACTGATGGTTTTTGATTCCGCAGCGTCACCAGATAAATTAGCTGTTAAATTGTCACCATAACAAAACATACGTTTGACCAAAAATGAATAATTAAAATTTGGCCTATGGATAAACACCAATAATTAGTTTTAGGATATGTGATGCGAGTTTCTTACGGCGTCAGTTCCCGACTCCGGAAGAATGCCGGCAGCTCCAGAGGCATAATTTATGCCTGTAGTTGTCTTAAGCTTCTCCTCTTCTGATAAGCCTAAATATGGTGGTACCAACGGCAATCCAAGCCATTTAGCTACAAAAGAAATGGACTTGATTAATTAGTAATTTGCGTTTCGAAAAATACAGATTTCACATCTATATGAACGTGGAAAAATTACCGAAAAAGTCTACAACAGTTTTGCCATTAGTGAATCTGCCAGTAGCTCCATATGGAAAATCAATTCCATATGGTGTGAAATTGACTTTGTTAAGCGTCTGGAGATAATTGTTGTTACCACTGTCGACCAAAGAATCGCCGAACACGTATACCGGTACAGCTTTAAAACCATGTCTCACAGCCTCAGCTGTAGGAAATTGGTGAGATTGAAAGAGCAGAAAGAAAGCTACAAAAAGGGTGAATGCAAAAGAGAAGTTCATGATGAGCACCTCTTTTGCTTTTTTTGTTTTGTGGATGGATGTAATCAGTGTGCGACTAGTCGACAACTTATATAGCCGGCCAGGGTGGAGAAATTCAAAAATGGATGTCTAAGCTCCGACTCTGCAAATTTGTGCATTCAAAAGAATTTCCATATTTTTATATGAAGATGTCTTTGATGGATGGCTAACCTCTAACACATGCCTTATTTTTTAATGTTTTAGGAAGTTCAAAGTTCGATATTAGCACCCACTAACGTAGATAACTCTCTTGCCAGACCTTAAGTTGCAGTTTATCTCCTATATTTATCGATTATAGAATACCAGAAATAGTTAATCGGATCCGATCCGATCCTTGTCAAAATAGCTCAACAAGTTGAACTTGATTATAATTTCTCTAGCACATTAAATAACAATTCACATTATTATCAAAATACAAATAAGACTAATATCTCAACTACCCTA
The DNA here is from genome assembly GCF_003573695.1 of Papaver somniferum. NCBI lineage: Eukaryota > Viridiplantae > Streptophyta > Magnoliopsida > Ranunculales > Papaveraceae > Papaver > Papaver somniferum. The sequence goes on along the minus strand of NC_039362.1, from coordinate 192,367,182 downwards.
AGCCAAAAAAGTCTGCTGAAAAATTAACCAACTGACAACAGTGAACATAACAGCTTTGGTCCATCTTCAAATAATTGCCCATGGAACCTGCACAATTATTAACAATAACTCAATACCACCTGCCTGAAACTGTACCATTTACCTGACAAAAATGATTTTTAACAATAACTCCAAAAGCGGAGTTCCAAGAATTGCCAATTGCTGCAAAGCACAACAAAAGAGAGCATCACCCACAACAGTAACCAACCACTGACAATTCCTTAATGATGCTTAATGTAATTCTTCTTGAACCAAACGACTGATTCCATTCTATAACTCCCTTCAAGGACCAACCCAAGGATTCTAGCTTTAAGTCTGCTCAGAAAGGGCCTCTGAATCCACAATTCTTCAAAGTTATAAAGACAACAGTCAACCTTACTTGTTTTACTATGGGCTCTTCACTTTTGCAAAAACCCAAACATCATCACAAGATTTTGGATTTAACAATCCAAACACCTACCCCAAACCAGCTCCAAACAATTTGACTAGAGTTGCAAAACCAAAGCAGATGAAGGAATGTATCTTTACCATGTACTTTTCTACAGTGAAACATATATCTATAATCTATTTCAACATCCATATGGAGAACAAAAGACAGCACAGTTCAAACATGTGCAGGAAAAGCCAACAACTTTAAGTCTCATATCTATGAATACATAATACAAACATTGACCAAAACAAATACAGGTTAAGAACACATCAAAACTGATATTATGAAACAAATACAGGTTGAACACATCAACTAGTTCGATGCCTTGTTCAAAATTAAGAGATTTGATAGGCACACAGAGAATTGCTTATTGCTATTGCCAACTTCAATCGCAAATATGATCATCATTAGAATTAGACGACTTCGCCTGCAAATTGGCTTTTCATTTGAAACATAACTCCTAAAGCTTAGTTAAAGTGCCAAGATATAGCTCAATTCAAAAAGTACCTGACTGAAAACAGACATTTCTCAGGTTCTAGTGACCAGAAGCGTGAGACTATAGTCTACAATAATAGAACAAAAGGAAGATACGGAGTAGAAGAGCTCAAAGAGTTGCTAACTGTGCTCAAGGAAGAACTGTTTTAAGGTTCTTCTCATACAAGAGGTGTCAGAAAAACAGCATTGATCATCATTGCCCACCTACACTCCCATCAAATCTTATTCTAAAGAAATCAAAAGGGAAGACAATTCATTCTTGTTTTTTAAGACAAACAAGCTGTTGAATAAAGTAGGCCTGCAGTACTAACACTAAAAGACAAAAATTTAAGACATGCACTAGGACTTTCATAGATTCTCGAGAGAAGCAGAGGTGCCACATGCACAGTGTGTTAAGTAATACATCATAATAAGAGTGACATATTAATCAAATCCACATAAACCCAAGCTTGGATATAATCAGCCTTACATGAAACATATAGTGTTGTAGTTAACTGCGGTCTCATAAATTCCGAAAGAAGAAGCTGTAAGATAACACACTTCATGAGTTTTTTTAGTCTATATGGCTACCAGTTACCACAAAATGTAGAATGGTTAAAACTCAAACATAAAAAGGGGAGTGAAACCAAACTTAAAAAGATAAAATAACAACATTAACCGCCTCAATAATATCCATCAATTTCATGTGAAATGTAATCTCACAAAGGGGTTCTCCCTGTAAACAAGAGCCACAGTTCCACTACATCTCAGGTGATTAGACAATCATCACAAGCATTATGCAATGAACACAAGGATATATGACAATTACTATATTATGTGTGCTCAGACAGCCAAGGGTTTGTAATAAAAAAATAGGGTGAAGTTCCCCGATCAGAAACTATAGTCCACAATAGTGTCATCACTGTGCTTTTTAAGTCACTAATAATTAGTACAGTATTGATTGAAGAGAAACAACTAACACTTAATGAAATTGAAACGACAAAAAATAAAATAAATTGCTCAGCAAGATCCATTGATGTCCTTTGAAATATAGCTTCGCCAAGGGGTTCTCCCTGTAAACAGGGCTCAGTTCCACTATACCTCAATAAATTGGATAAATGTAACCCATATAATCAGTATGTCAATACATGGAAAAACAAAACAATTGGCATAAAGCTGTGAATAAGTCAGGCAATGGTTTCCAAGCTACATATGCTGCTAGAAAATGGGTAAATCAGCAAAATTTCTAAGATTCTTGTCTACAAGTTACTAAAATGGCGATGCATAACGATCTTGGAAGAGCTTCAACAACTATGTAAAAACTTAATTTACTTTTAGTCATGCTAAAAGAGAGTAAAATAAAGTGGCAGCTCAATTGACTAGGTACAACAGAATGCATGGAAGCCAATGGTGCACGCCCGTGCACGCCCCTACGTGGACACCCTAATCACTCTTGAGGAAAAAATCTGTTGGGGTGAATGCGAATGGCTAAAGAAATAAAAGGCCGAAAACATGCCACATCGCCAAATGCGTGCAAGTGGCGTGTTTTCTATCATTTTTGTTGTATGATCTGACTCTTCTTCAAAAGGGAGTAGATCTTTCTAATTTAAACTGCCATAACAGTACAATCAAAATGATAGAAAACATGCCACTTGATCGCCGGTGGCGATGTGACGTATTTTCAACCGTTCATTTCCCTAGTTACCCGCATTCAGCCAGACAGATTTTCCTCTCAAAGGTGACTGGGGTGCCCAAGCAGGGGTGTGCACAAGCATGCACCTAAAGAGGCTTGCAACCACCACAACATACAGACAGTGCAACCAAGTGACCAACAGTGGTCTCATGCTACACAGAGGGCTTGCAACTAAATATTATCTGATGCAACAACATAGAGACAGTGCAACCAAGTGATCATCTGTGATCTAATGCAAAAACATAGAGACGGAGTGACCACTTGTGGTTGATGTCACAGCTGTGGTTTCATGGCCAGCAATGGGTGCTCCAAAACAGCCTTTGACCATTGACAATTCAACTTGATTTTTACCTTTAACTACTCCACGAAAGAAAACAGATATTCCAGATCTAAACCATACACCCTTAACTCATTATAATCATCAACTTGTACTCTATTGGACAATTCATCAAACACCCATCAAGCCAAGTGCTCAACAAAAAAATAATTCAAACTTAAAATTAAAATCAAGAACTTAAACTCCATGCATTCTGATAATCATATAAATTCCCTACTCTCTTCGGTATTTCATCAAACACCCATGAAACCAAGCATTCAACTTATCCTTCTTTCAATTCCAAAAAAAAAACCTAGATGTTCTTACCAGAAACCTAAAAAAAAAAAAAAAAACTAGAACCAAAATCAAATATGAAAATAATATTAAGAAACTGAGACCCATTAATCAAATTTTTTCCCCTCTGCGATTTCAAAAGTTTTTACAAACCCTAGATGTTCATACCAAAAACCTTAAAGTTGAAAAATAAACCAAATCTTAAAAAACCCAACAAAACCAAAAAAATAAACAATCAACATGGAAATTTAGCCTTCAGGATAACATCATGAGGCCGAGGAGATAGAGCTGGTGATAAAACTCTAATAGAAATAGAGAATAAGTGAGATCTGAGTAAGAGAAATATCAAAGGGTTTGAGCAGCAGAAAAAAAAATTAAGATTCAGATTGAAAACTATTTGCCATCAAGATTCTCTGAGAGAACCGATTCTGGAATTTCAGTTTTTGTCCACATGTTTTCTTTTTCTGCCGCTTCTAAAACCCTAATTTCTCTACTCTTAGCTTCACCTCTCTATGTTTTCTATAGACAGTATCGCCCTTTCTCCTCTGTTCTCTAGAATCTCAATGTAAATCTATTTATATTAAGTTGTTTTGCTTTGGAGAACCAACCGGGCCGATCCGGGCCGACATTTCAAGACTAACTACCCGTGCCTCTATTTCTCTTTTTGTGCTAAAGTATCAGAGATAATGATGGCAGGGCCGCAGGGCCAAGAACAAAACATTTTACTTCAGGATACAAAATGTGGCCAAAATACAGGGGAATATGATGTTTGGAGGATCTGCGGAAAAGGTGACAATCTGATTCTCTTATCAAATCACATCATCTGGCCAAAAGATCAACAATATTAGCTGAAATTTCATTTGCATCATAAACCAGAAATCCAAATACAAAGGTATACAATTGAGTGGATAAGAGCCAGGGTAATCCTGGTCAGAAAATGGGGTAAACCCTCATTGTACAGATAATGCTTTTCAGTTAACCTTGGATAGACTATCCCTGCTGAACAGCTCTGTTGATGAACACACATGCGGTTTAGTATATGCCAAACAAAAGCTTAATTTGGGGTTATCCACGAGCTAACTGCGGATTAAATGGTCACCTGCCAGCCATTTGATGGAGCACTTCAATTAGCAGCACCAGCATCGTAGGCAAATTTGGATAACATTATCACCTCCAATTAAAATGCTACCGGTTTGTTTCACCTACCACAAATTGCAGTATTTTAGCACAAGTTGGAACTTATCAAGCTCTTGATTCACATGTAATCTCTTAGATGGAAGTAAGTGGTAATGAAATATTAACAAGAATATGACAGATGCTAAACGAAAATATGTTTGTGCATTATTACAACAGTGATCAGGACTATAACAAGATTCTGTAAGCACCATATGGATTAGAAAATATCATATGTTTATACACTCACAAGTCAAGAGCATGTTAATAACATAAATAGAGGACCACGACCTAAACAGACTTGGAAGAAAGAGTACTCACTTTGAATTGCTTGGGTCTCCCAATGATTTGATTCTTCATCTTCTATCTCTTTAATACTCTGAACAACAGTTTGAACAGTCATGGTAAGGTGGTCGGTGTGCATATCAATGTCTTTCATGATTTTACTTAACTGAGCTTTATATGCATCGCAGCGCTCTTCATATGCTGCACACTGTCGTTGGAACCGTTGCTTCTCATTGTAAAGCTTTGTTGTCAATTCCCTAATTCGTTTATCCTTCTCATCCTGCCACAAAGAAAAACCTCCTCACATACCGATCAACTGTAGGAAATCAAAAATAAAAACAACTGGGTAGAATATTTCAGGAGACATTCACAAAATTACTGAAAGAGGTCATCCCCCAGTACTTGTGTATATACGACACAAAGCGACATGTTCTTTTTCAAAAATGTGGAAGACTCAAAGCTACTTGATTACAGTTATTCTTGTTCTCCTACTGAGGATCATGTATCTGTGCACCCCTATGTATATTTGTCGTTTTAATACTATACAATCCATAGTTCCTGTGTTTAATTATAAAGCCAGATCATTCGTCAAACTCAAAACTGTTTCTTGTTAGCTACAATGCCTTCAATTCTTAAAGTCATACTGGAGTATCCATAACCCATAGTCGAATTTTCCTTAAGTTTTAGCAAGTAATTTCTAAAAGACAAACCAGCATACATGAACAGTCCAATCCCCTAATATATACTATTCATTTCAAGGGAAAGAACCCATCCGGAAACATTCAAAAACATCGACCAAGTACTTCACCGAAAGCTTACCTCGTTAAGTGGACCCTTATCTATCTGTCGGACTGGAACCTCACTTGGAACCATAAGCTCGTGATTATGCTCTCTAACAAAATTGGTAACAACCCATTTTTCAAGATCTCTCTTGTACGCTATCACTAAGATTGCCTTGCATCCCACTCTAGTTTGCCTGGATAGTCGAGCAACCTTTTCTTCCTTAGATGATTTCTTTCGCCGAAATCCTTCCTTTGAACATACATAATCAAAACCAATAACCGCACGATCAATACGCGATCTTCTTTTGCGATTAACACGTATAGTGAAACCATTTAGCCTGCCATACTCAGAATAATATTCCCTACCATCATCTGCAGATTTGAACACCATCCCAACATACGGCTCTGACGAATCAGCTTTAACTAAATCGTCATCACAAAGTACAACCATCTTCGTGTTTTCACCAGTGTCGTCGCACTCTTCAACTGTTTCAAGCTCAATATCATTTGAAGTTTCTTCTTCAATCTCCCTGCCATTCTCCATTAGATCAAATCCTTGAGCAGACGTGCCCATTATTGTGTTCCTGTAGTTAGTTAAAAAACAGTTGTGAATTTTAAAATGAAGGAAACCAAATCAACAGAAAGTCACTCATGTTGAAATCGTAAATGAATATTATTCACGCACCCATCAAGCCTCACACAGTCAATAACAACATTGGATTACTTTTCATCCCATGATTTTGGAATATCTCTTTGTCTTTCTTAAGCTACTGCAAGATCAAATACAGCCATAACTGAAAACACCGAGACAAATTTAACTCCCATTTCCAGCTCCATTAACCTAGATAATAAGGAAAGAGTTGAAAGACATAATTGCACTTTACAGAAAACCCTAGGTTTCATAATGCAACCACCTAAATGTTCATCACATTATCTAAATTTCTCGATGCACCGGATATAATCGGATATAATATTACATCCCTTTTATCTAATGTGATTAAAATGAGTTTCTGCAGGAACTACCCTCTCAATTTAACATAATTTCTACAAGAGAATCAACTAAAATTTTCCCATCCCCATCCTCTAACTTAACTAAATGGATCATTCAGCAAGACCCAATTCCTTACTAGACCAAGAACAATATATAATCTTCATTCAAATAACAAAATTCATTTTCAAACCAAAAATTAGTAAACGGATTTCATTAAGTACAATTAAAAGAGTACCTTTTAGTGAGATTAATTGCAGATGAGATCGACGGATCAAAAGTGATGATGAGATTGGGCGAGCGATGAAAATTAGGGTTTTTGAGTGTTTTGGGAAAAATTTTGTGAAAGTGAACAAAGAACGAAAGCACACGAGACTTTTTTTCTTTCTTCCCCGGTTCAGTGAGGAGCACGTGCGGTTTCCTTGTTGTTGGGATTCGCGACATTTTATGGATATTAGACAGCCGGGAACTCTTTGCCAGTGCACTTAAATGGATACAGAATGCCGGACCGCCGGTTCATCGTTTTTCTCCTGCAAAGATGATTGGCATACCAACTATCACACCTTCGAATGCTACTTGCAAATTTCTGCAAAAGTGTAACCCGGCAGCATGATGGTTTTGTGAATATAAGTTTTACCCACTTGCACTTCAGCCTTATAAATTTGCACCTATGCAAACAGTCAACTCTTCAGGTTTACCAGCGGAAGTCTTTAGCCTTCTTTCTCTTTGCTTAAACTCATCAAATGCACCCCATAATGCACTCAATTCATGCCATACTTTACCAACAACAATCAGCCAACCAAGAACACTTATAACATGACACAATCACTTCATTTTATTGCATCAAAGGGAAGAAATACAAAACTTTCCCACTTGGGAGTTACATAGACTTGTTCACCTTGAACCAAGTCTTAGCCTTACAAAAACTCTCCTATCTTGAGTCTCTCATTCACATATGCAAGCCTGCCGAATTTCCATGCCTTAGGACTATTTATACAACAGCTTTACTTGGACAAAACCGTGCACAACCGTTGCACACGCATGGGACAACCATCTGTCCCATAAAGTAGTTATGTAACCGCCAATAACTGTGCCAACTGGCCAGTTCTCTACTAACTCGCACCAATCATGCAACACCTGTTCTCTAGCAGTTAGAACTCTTCTCCCACGCTTATAAACTCCTTTATAACCGTTCTACTTCATCATGCGTCATTGGCATGCTTGTGAAGCCCGTAACCAACTTGTAACCTTCACTTGAGCCGTATTGCACACTTGTTGCACCATACTGGATTCTGATTTGCTCCAACGCTCGACCCTCTTGGCTCTACATGCTTATCACTTTAAGCTCATGCACGGACAATCCTTATGCTTCAAACATCGAGGCCAGCTCCTTAAGCTCACTCTAGTTACGCATGCATTATATATGCTTCATTTTGCCAATTATCTTGACAATAACAACGCAACTCTTGCATTGCTAGCTTGTTTGCATTATTCAAGCTTTGGCCAATCTTGAATGCATGCCATAGACCAACTCCTGGTCTAATATTCACTCTTGCATCATCCTTGAGCTTGGGCCAACTCAATTCCATGGATATGCATCGATGCCAACATCGCATGTTGCATCTGTCACTTTGACCACTTCTTGTATTTCCCTCAATGAAGCTTCATTATGTCGGCCAATTAGCTTCATTACTTAGCCAATGTTTTTTACAGTGTATCCCTACCTTTGTGCTTCACTGGCTCTGCAGGTTATGACATTCTTAGCACTTGACGGTCTATATAGTATACCGCTATTATGGGCTTTGCATTGCGTTATTATGGCTTTTCATTGCACCATTATTGCGGGTTACTGACTTGGCCTGCAACTCTGTAACTCGTAATCATTATACGTCACTTGAATCCACGTCATAGACCTCCCCCACCTAATCCGTTCAACGCCCTCGTCGAACGCAGCCAAGCATAAACTATATATTGGTCTCAATCTTCGTTGCATGCACTTTCAGAACCCTTTCTGAAATTGAGCAATCATTGCTGGCTTTTTCAAAACGCCCTTAGCCAGCTTCTATGCTTTAGCATCAGCATCACTTAGTTTTACTGCTTTGTCACTGATCTCATCTATTTAAGCCACTTCTCGGCGTCGTGCACTACGCTTACGCTGCTACTCAAATCATGCATCAATACCCAAATGCAAACCTAAAATTCTTCTTAGACGACTCCCTTTAAGCCTGAATCTCGCATTGAATCATTTACGCCTAAGTGTACGCACTGAATGATTCTTCTTAACATGATCACCATGATCATTGCCATAGTCTTTCGCCTCCCGACTTTGGCTTTTGCATCTAACTCATCATGACAAGGACTTACAAACGACTTGGCTTCATTTTCAATCAGTTTTGTCGGCCCATGCCTTGAACTGTTGTTCTCCGTGATCCTCATTAAGCATGTCACAAAGTAAACAGGGGTTGTCTTTGTATAAGACACCTGAATTCAATACTTTATGCCTTGCTACGTTCTGATTATGCAAGCATCATTCAAGAACTCATTTCTATGAATGTGGCCGCCAAGCATAACACTCTTTATACTTATGCCATGTTTCATACCCGAACTAGAATCGCAAGTTTTCTTTGCTCAACTTCCATACAGCAAAACTATTGAGTTGCACAGCCCATCTACGCAACTGTGACTAACTATCTTTTGGACATATCATTATCTAACCCGTTAGCTGTCCATGTGCCATGCCTTCAAAGCCAATATGTCTCCAAATGCTTTTTTGAACCGCGTTGCTTGTTGCCTGGAAAGTGTGTGTCTTTCGTCAAGGCCATGAGTTCTACCCAACTCATGCTTGTTGATAAAATGATTTCTTACTTGTTGTATTGCTTGCACCGTCTCCGCCCATCTTCTGTTGTGCCATTTTGCAATCCCCAAACAACAACATCAATTTTACACCAACTAAGACTCTTGTCATATGCTTTTCTTATTATCTTTCAATTTTTCTTGTCATTGCATACATTAGGCTAAGTATGCTACTTGCAGCATCTCCCCATGAACTAGCTTTACATCGTAAATAAATAGGCAAGACCATGTACTATTACATGATTGATCCACTGATCACTTTTGGAAAGCTAAAACTTCATTAACAAAGCAACTTGCTTACACCAAAGCAAAGTATATATATACAAACTTGAAGACTCAAATAAAAGTCTGTACAACCAAAATCTACATACAGAGTTTGCAACAACGAACAACTAAAGCTACATAAAACAAGGCAAGAAAACACTCTTGTTTTTGGCATCAAAGTGTTGACAATGGAGACAACAACACTCACTCTTGTTCTTAGATTAGTTTCTTTCGTCGAAGTGAGCGACAACTTCGCTGCGAGGTATCCTCTTTGAACCTTCACTTCGGCCTTCACGAGTCTTTCTAGAATGACTCCCATAGTCATCCCCAACTGATGCACTCAGTTGCCCCTTGAGTGGACAGCTTCTAGCGAAATGCAAACCTTTGCAAATGAAACATACCCTATACTTCCGGTCTTAAGGGAGTAGTTCATATTCCTTCGGTTCATGCTTCCGCTTACTGCCAACAGATTTTTCCTTTTCTTTGGCCTTTCCTTCGCATCTTTGCACATCTTCAGTTGTTGTCCTACTGGGAAGCTCTCTTACCATCTGCATAGCCATCTGGATACTCTGAAATTTGCGCTTCTTAAGTTCAGAAATCACACTTGAACTTGCGCCGGCCAGAAATTGGAACATCTGATCTTCTTCACTCATGCCACATGTCTTTGGCACCAATGCGGGGAAGTTTTCACCATAGGCATGTGGTTTACTCGTCATTTTTAGCCTACGCAAACTTTCCCTTGCATACCAAGCACCATTGCTTGGCCAGAACTGACATCTCAGTCCATCTTTCATGTCATCCCATGACATAGGATTGGCAAAACCAACAGCTTCATCTTCTTGCAGCATAGTTCTCCACCAAACCTTTGCATCACCACCAAGGTAATTGCATGCGAGAGTTACTTTTTGTTCTTCCCCAGTTCCATTCTCCTCAAAGTATGCCTCAACGTCATACAAGAAATTCTCAATTGCTCTAGCATTTCTGGACCATGCGTAAATTTTTGGCTCGGAGACTCGATTTGAGCTTTCTCCATGCACGTTTCCTATGCAACACATGCCATTGCTGATTAACCCGCGAATGCTTGCCACTTCCTCTGACATTTTCTTCGCATGGCTTATTAGTATGGTATTTATGTCACTGAATTGCAACTCCAATTCAGTCACTTCAGCATTTGTTTCGCAATTTAACAAGGTTTCATCAGAAACCTTGTCCTCGACTGCACCTACCTTTTTGTCAAATTCTTTAAACCAATCCGATGTTCTTCCTTCAAGTAAATCCAGCCTTCCTTTATCTTCAGAAACAAGAGGAATATCAATGTCATCAGAACCAAAGTCAATGGTTAGATCACCAAGATCACCATACTCCTCAAGCTGATCAAACGTACCCGGTAGTTCTTCGTCGATCATTATGCCATTAGAACTCATTTCTAATGCAAAACTCTGAAAATAATGCGCCACTTACTTGCTCACAGGAAAATAGATTAAGAGAGAAAGAAGCACTAGTGTATTATCCAACAAATACACTCGAGATGTGTACCAAACACAGCTCCGATACCTGAATTGTCACACCTTCAAATGCCTCTTGCAATTCTGCAAAAGTGTAACCCGGCAGCACAATGGTTCTGTGAATAAAGCTTCACCCACTTGCACTTCAGCCTTATAAGTTTGCACCTATGCAAACAGTCAACTCTTCGAGTTTACCATCGGAAGTCTTTAGCCTTCTTTCTCTTTTCTTAAACTTATCAAATGCACCCCATAATGCACTCAATTCATGCCATACTTTATCAACAACAATCATCCAACCAAGAACACTTATAACATGACACAATCACTTCATTTTATTGCATCAAAGGGAAGAAATACAAAACTTGCCCACTAGGGACTTACACAGACATGTTCACCTTTAACCAAGCCTTAGCCTTACAAAAACTCTCCTGTCTTGAGTCTCTCACTCACATATGCAAGCCTGCTGAGTTTCCATGCCTTAGGAATATTTATACAGCAGATTTACTTGGATAAAACGTGCACAACCGTTGCACATGCATGGGACAGCCATCTGTCCCATAAAGCATTTATGTAACCACCAATAACTGTGCCAACTGGCCAGTTCTCTACTAACTCGCGCCAATCATGCAACACCTGTTATCTAGCAGTTAGAACTCTTCTCCCACACTTATAAACTCCTTTATAACCGTTGTACTTCATCATGCGTCATTGGCATGCTTGTGAAGCCAGTAACCAACTTGTAACCGTCACTTGAGCCGTATTGCACACTTGTTGCGCCATACTGGATTCTGCTTTGCTCCAACGCTAGGCCCTCTTGGCCCTGCATGCTTATCACTCTAAGCTCTTGCACGGAAAATCCTTATGCTTCAAACATTGAGGACAGCTCCTTAAGCTCACTCTAGTTACTCATGCATTATATATGCTTCACTTTTCCAATTAGCTTGACAATAATAATGCAACTCTTGCATTGCTAGCTTGTTTGCATTATTCAAGCTTTGGCCAATCTTGAATACATGTCATGGACCAACTCGTGGTCTAATCTTAACTCTTGCATCATCCTTGAGCTTGGGCCAACTCAATTCCATGGATATGCATCGATGCCAACATCGCATGTTGCATATGTCACTTTGGCCACTTCTTGCCTTTCCCTCAATGAAGCTTCATTGTGTCGGCCAATCAGCTTCATTACTTAGCCAATGTGCTTTACAGTGTAGCACTACCTTTGTGCTTCACTGTCCTTGCAGGGTTATGCCATTCTTAGCACTGACGGTCTATACAGTATACGTTATTATGGCTTTGCATTGCACTATTATGGATTTGCATTGCGCCATTATTGCGGGTTACTGACTTGTCCTGCAACTCTGTAACGCATAATCATTGTGCGTCACTTTCAGCCACGTCACACCAACCATACCCAACCACTTTAAAGTTTGTTACTCTGATCTAAAATGTGTCATACAATGGTAAAAATTATCTTGTAACCCAAATCCAGATAATACAAGAATATGACACAAGGACCCTACATATATCCGATAACTCAAATTTGATGAATGAACATAAATTTTAAACAAACCAAGACATAAAACACACACACAAAAAAAGACCACTCACACGGAAACAAAGATTTTAGACGATCTTCTCAAAAAATCTTTAAAAAAACCGCCCCTCACAGAATTTCATGATATGTGATCCCAGTGGGTCCGTCCTTCGAGAGTTTAGCAAGGGGCGTGTCTTAACGGTTTTTTTCTTGTGGTTTTTGTCTCGGTCCATCAAAAATTTTTGACACAGAAATTGGACCTCTTGTAAGGATGAGGGAGGGCCCAACAGAATCCATACATTTTTCCTTTTTTTTTGTCCACGAAAGATCATCGATAAACGGAACATCGTAATATAACTATCTATTAACATATTTTTTATGGACCAAGTTGTTTTACGACACGAAACCTATTTCATGGGAAAAATTATTTGGATCCTTAAGACTCAAAAGTTACATGTGACTTATCTTGTGATCTAAAAATTGCTTCCTAGCATAAAATTTATTCGGTTGTAGTGGTATATTATTAGTTATTCAAATTTCTGCCAATAAATAAGGTGATAGGAGCATCTCGGATGCTAGTGTCAAAAAAATCTCATGTGAAAGTCATGGTTATTTGAGGATATTCAAATATGGAAGAAATAGATCATCTCAAATAAGTTTAGAAAATGGTTATTTGACATAAGAACCCTAGGTCTATCCTATGATCTAAATTTGATGAATGACCGAAAATTCTAAACAAACCGAGAAAAAAAAGACTCACACAAAAAGGATTCATGGTACTTATGGGATGAGGGACGGTCCCACCAGAATCCATACCCAAAAAATGGGAACCGAATTTTTTTGATAGTTTTTTTCTCGATCTTTTTTATTATTTTTCTCAGTCTATGAAAAATCATCGATGATCGAAATAAGATAATGAACCATTGTGATATAATTATTGCCTTATGGCTCATTATTATAGCTCTAACATCTTTTTTTGTCGATCAAGTTGTTTTACAACAAGAAATCGACTTTGTTGGCAGGAGTATTTGGATCTCTATGACATCCTAAAAATTGCTTCCCAACGTATAATATATTCAGTTATAATGGTATATTATTAATTTTTAAGATTTGTGTTAGTAAATAAGGTACTATGAGCATCTCCAATACTAGTGTCAAAAAAGTTCCATTTGAAATCATGATTAGTTGAAGTTACTCAAATATGAAAGAAATAAAATCTTCTAGGGTATCTCCAATTGGTTTAAAAAGCCTGTTCTTGTTGTTGATCCACGTGGGATTTCAGATTGACAATTTAAGAAATTTCATCTCCATTATAGGACCCTACTAATAAGGAGTCATGACATTGAGAATTAAAGCAGGTCAAAGAAAGAGTTTTATATGGACTTTCCGTTAAAACTCTAAATACTTTCATGTTATCAGTTTTGTTTATTAGAATGACAATTGAGTGTTTAGCCATTTTCTCACTCTCTTTTACTCAGTTGACTCTAAGCTTGAGAAGCTTGAATTTTTCGGAGCCCAACTTGAGAGAGAGCGCCAAGAGAATAAATAACAGGGTCACATGAGAAAGCCACACAAATATCGTTAATTTAAGAAAAGATATCCTAAAATAGCCTCTCAATTGAATTTTGTTGAGAAAGGGGTATCAGATATTTTCAATAAACATTGTATTTTGTTTGCACCTATGACAGGAGGACCTGAAATTAAGCGAATGTGACCTTTCTTATTAGCCATTATTGATGCCTATTGGAGGTATTTGTTGGTTATGAACATGAAATTTTAACAGATACAAAACCCCATAAGTAATGATAAATTAAGTCTCGATAAGTAAATAAAACTTTCCGCTTTTTATTATTAGCACATCAGAACAATCTTTCGGTGCATTTTGGTTGAATCAAGTGATACAAACCTTGAATTCATCTACGTTGTTAAAGGGCTTCATTATACCTAGAAGGTATTGTTTCAAGTACCTATCTATACTCGCCAATTCATTTTCTATAATAAATCTTCAGAAAAAATCGGAAGTACAACATGGTGTCGGACTTTTTCAATAAACATCGCATTTTGTTTGCACCTACGATAAGATGACCCGAAATGTATACTCCCTCCATCCCAAATTAGTTGAGCTAGTCATTTTCAAAAAAAAATTCCTATTAAATCATTTAATAGTCATGTTTATATTCGTTACGTAGGTGTTTTAAAATGTTTTTCAATCATATAAAATTTACGAATATCTGTGGTATAGTTTGAGAGATAAAATAATTATAAATTGTAATACTAGCTCAACCAATTTGGGACGGAGGTAGTATTTTTTTTTTTAAGTAATCTTAATTCAGTTTTAATTTGAAATTAGATGGATATGACATTTCCCATTAACTATTATTGATGCTTATTGGAGGTATTTGATAGTGATGAACATGCAACTCTTACAGTTGCAAAACCCCCATAAGTAGTGATGAATTCATTCCCGATAAGATAAATAAAATTTTCTATTTTAAGCAACATGAGAACCTTATTTCTGTTCATTCTTGGTTAAATCAAAAGGTACAAACCTTGAATTCATTTACATTGTCAGATGACTTCATTATACCTATACTCGCCAATTCATTGGGAAGGGGTCAAAAATTTTGTCTAAAAGAAATATTCATAAAACCTTGAAGTCGGAAGTACAACATCCATATTTTGTGTTTCATCCTTCTTTTACCTCTAATTGTCAAACAAATGGTCGCATTAACCGAAAAATAGAAAGCAGGTTACCTGATTAAGTGACGAGTTTAAGGTCAATTTGATTCAGTAAGTTGGTTATATTCTACTATTAGGTATGAATTTCTTCTTTTTCTTCTATTTTTGTCTTCTTCTTATGTAATCAATTTATGATTTCGCTCTCGATGTGTTTTTAGTTTTTCTTTTCCTTTTACGAGTTCGCTTTTGCTTAGTGTTTTGGATTTTGTTTTCTTTGAATTTTATCCAAAACGGGGAAACTAGATTTATTTGCATTTTCATGATTTGGCTAAAGTTTTTCATTAATTTTGTTTATATTTCATAATTAATACTTCCATGTGTTTATCATGTTTGGTTGTTGTTTGCTTGTTAGTTTATTGATGTTGTTGTGGTTGTTACGTTGTTTTGAATATTATGTATTATTCATTTTCCTAGCTAGTCTAGTCATTTTGATCTTTTGTTTTATTTTTTCCTTTGTTTTGGATTCATTTTTTATAAATAATTTTTTATTTGTTCACACATACGGTTGTGAAATGCGCACCATCACTCAAATTAAGTAAATGAGTTTAGACAACAACATTTTTAAGATGAACTAATTAACACATGAATGTGAAGATAAACATAAAAAAAATGAACAATTATAACAAAAACAATAGGTACATGAATATGTAAATGCAAATCAATATAAACAAATCAATAGGAATTAAAAAAAACATTATTACCTTTGTTTGCTTGTCGTTATTGTTTCTTAGGCGTTTCATTAACATCCAGTTCAGTTTCTATTTCTTAAGTAATTTGTCCCTTGTTTTTTTTCCAACTTATTTTATCTAACACTTCCAATTATAGAATCGAAACACATGATGTTATTTTGGAGAAACATACTTGAATGATGGGTTACCATGAGCTGTTGCACATATTCTCGAAAATTAAAGAGATGACGCAGCCACGACGTAACTTATTTTTTTCTAAAAAAAACTTTTTCTCCATGTTTGATTGCTCGGGACAGGAAAAGATGCTTTTCGATGGACCGGAAATGACATTGTGATCCGTAACAAAAGTTCTAGGTACCTTGATTTCTCACTCATGTCTTTCTTGAAGTTCTTATAGCGAGAATCAACACTGAATTTGTCCATCCAAGGGCTCCAGGTTCCCAATTTCTTTTGGAAAGATATGGTAACAACTATGGAAGTGAATGGCGAAAGGGTGATGGATTTCTCTTTATTTTGGATATATGTTTATGAAATAATATTTTTATTTTGTTCACACAGACGGTTATTAAATGTGCACAATCACTCGAATAGGCCAATGGGTTTAGAAAATAATATTTTTAAGATGAACAAATTAACACATTAATTAATATGAAGGTAAACATGAAACATATGCAAAAATATAATAATAACAATTGGTGCATGAATATCTACATGCAAATCAATAATGATTAAAATATTAAAAGAGTATAAGAATTATTACCTTTTGTTATCTTTGATTAAAATATATCAATAATGATTGAAAGAATATAAGAATTATTACCTTTGTTTGGTACTCGTTATTAATTCTTAGGCGTTACTTCCATATCTGGTTGAATTTCTATTTCATAACCTAGATTATACGACAGCAATTCGGCCCCAATTGAGTCTCACCATTGAGAATGAAAATGATTACCTTGCCAGTACAAGATTTCATCTCGCTTAAGTCGATGATGATGATGATGATGATGATGATTCATTGAATATCAATACTTTGTCTTGAATGATGAATATGTCTTGCTCTATAGAAATGACTCATGCTTAACATCACTATTAGATGTAGCAGAGTGAGAAACATATCTCAAGAAAAAAAAGAATTCATCACAGTAGAGAATGTGTATCCGTGTACGCGAGGTGAAAGATATAGGTCTCTTTAGTTTATATAAAGGACTACATGATGAGGAAAATTTAACTTATGATTCATATATTATGCGAATGGAGATTAAGAAACCACAATACTGCACAACTGTAAATGATGTTCAACATGGTTAGAGAAGTTGATGTGGTTTAATTGTATGTGATTATGATTCCATCAAATTATAAATGAAAAAAATAATTATCAAATAAAAATAAAATTACCAAACAACATTAGACCCATATTTAGCGGCGTCCTTAATACATAATAAGATCTTAACATGAAAAAGACTAATGAACCATTGTAAACTCAAGATCAATTCTATCTTAGGAGGGATCAAGAGTATCTTATACTTGTATGTACTAGTTTTGGATGAACTACATATCGCATCGCCTGGATGTCTCAACAGAAAATCTCTAGTATTTCTCTAGGAAACAAGGAAAACACCAATTAGTTACTCTTCAACCTTAAACCAACAACAGTACCCGTCTTATGAGTTCCATGTCTGCAATGAAACAATATTGGATGAATCCTATCATCTAGCGTCACTTGTAGGGATTCATTGATCATATCTTTATTTCTTGATTTTCTAATGCTTTTTATAATCGTATCATGGAGGATCCTAAGGATATGCATTATCTTCTTAAATGCAATATTGAAAAATTTATACGCTTGTAGACCTTTCATATTTGCTTCAAAATATGGTTCAAGACATGAACATGGGATGGATCGAAGATTTAGTGTTCGAACGAATGAGAAATAACAAGGTTTTGGAAATGTACATCTATAAATTATTCCAAATGAGTGGAAAACTCCAGTTGGTACATTCCTTATTTGGGATGATTCCACTTAATATACTAAATGACTCTCCAAAGTTTTTATAGTAATGCACTGGATTTCTCGGGAAAAAAAATCACGTACAACATATATATGACGACCTGTTTCCATTAACATATCTTTCGGAAGATATTCTTCCCCTAAAACATCTCCTTATTAAATTATAGTATATTTTGGAAGCGGTCTTATTTCCTTATTTTATATCACTTCAACTTCTATTAAAATCTATAGTATTTCAGAAGATAAATTAAAAATAAACCTTTCCCAAAAAAAAAATTATTCAAAATATAAAAATTGAAAATAACTTGACAAGAGAAACTAATTGGAATTAAAGAACTTACCAAGAAAATTCCCCTAATCGACATAGTAAAAAGGTAATTGGTGAAACTTTTATAGGAGGTCTGCAACGTTTCAGTTTGATTCTATTAGAGCAATGCTCGGTTGAACCCACAAGTTTTGCCATCTCAACTTGTTATCAATGTTAGATGATTAAAACTATTTCTTGATTTCTAGTCTATTAAATCAAGTCTTGAACTAGGTTAGAATTTGGTAGTTGGGTATCAGACATCACCCTCAAAGATTGAAGATGGACGAAGGCATTTGAAGAACTTCTCTATCAGGTATGTGAAGACTGAACAAATCTATTTTACTCATTATCTTACCATTCTATACTATGTAGTATGACTTCTAGTAGATTTACAAAGTAGAAATTTTGAGTCAAGCTTGTCTTGTTAAAAATCTCAAAATATGATTCTAGCATAGGTGTTCAAAGGTCCTTAACAATATTAGTTCAAAACAATTTATTTTTTGAGGGTTTAATAATCTCTTGTGATACGTTAATTGATTTTTTTTCTTCTGTTTCGCTTAATCTTACTTTGACTCATGTCTTATAGGTTGGATCGCACCAAATACAGATTGTTAGATCTTTTCGTGTTTTCCTGCTCTAATACCAATTGAAATGACGAGGGTACCAATAGTACACCACAATCTTTTCGATACCAACCTATATATATATATATATATATATATGACACACACCTTGCATGATCTAATATAGACAAAGACTGTTAAAAAGATAGCAACCACAAGATTATACACTTGATATTTAGTATAAGTTCGGACAGAACCAAGTATGGGATCAAATCAAATATTTGATTAACATATAAGTGTATTTATCTATAGTAAAACAATACTTATAATTGCGGATGAAAAAGTAAATAACATGACACAAGATTTTTTTAACGAGGAAACCATAATTGCTAAAAAAAACCAAGACCTAGTTCAGTTTTGAATACTCTTAGAAGTAATCCGTTACACAAATATCACTACCAACTTCGTATAGCTGAGGCCAAGTAAACTAAATCCAAGTTACCTAGTTCCTATAGTATCCTTTGGTCGACGTACGTGAATCCTAAGATATATTCCACTATCTTAGGTTGTTCCACCCGCTGTTAAGACTTCTACCACTCAACTTATTTTGATTGTATTCGGAAACAACAATAAAGGATTAATCTGTATTCGGTAACCGCTCTATCAATCTCAAGAACAGAATAAAATATGTTGTTGAGTTATACAAAGGCTCTTCCATTTAAACTAACAAAATATTTGTATCGTTTCAGATAAACGAATATCTAAATGATCGAGATGATCAAATATTACTTCATAATATATCATATTCAGATCCTGAAAAAGACCACCAAATGATAGATAGTCGATTTTTACGACTATCTATAAGATGTCTATCTAAATAAACAAGTTAAATTGGATCACATCCAATCAACATGCATGAAGTATATCACAAACATCATAAACCAGTAAGAAATATTTTTGTTTTCAACTCATCTGAAAAGACGAGGGTACTCAAATACACCACAATCTTTTATTTATCCACCTATAAGTCCTCTACTGAAAGTGATTGTGTATCAAGAGAGTCGAGACAATGCAACAAATCGGTTCACATTTCGTGTAATCGTCTATGGATATGAGATCGAGACAATACGACAACAAGAAACTTGTGTGATTGACTATGAATACATGAAAAATCGGGGGTCTACCAACACCACCCAATATTTCGTTTAGAAATATATATGGACAAACTCCAATATATTTTCAAAAGAATCAATTAGACAGTCAGACTCAATCTTTCAAAAATTATATCAAAGAGTTATATCTCAATTTCTCAATTCAATCTGCAATCAAACAAATAAGAATTTGCGAGTCCGATTAAATAAGAGAAATAACTTGGACGGTATCACAAACCAATATCCAAGTGTCAATCAATTCAATCAACAACCCAAAGGCCGGATTCAATAACTGATTTAACTTAACGCACAAACTATGATATTTCTATTATATAAACAAATATAATGCGGAAAAGAAATAACACAGACACCGAAAATTTTGTTAACGAGGAAACCGTAAATGCAGAAAAACCCTGGGACCTAGTCCATCTTTTAACACCACACTGTATTAAGCCTCTACAGACACTAGCCTACTATCAATGAACTCCGGACTAGAATGTAGTTGATCCTTAACCAATTTAACACTGATCAAGGTACAGTTGCGCTCCTTCCGTCTCTGAATACCAGCAGGATTATACGCACTTGATTCCTACCCCCAACTAAGATTTTCTACGTCCCAAAGTCGAAGACTTGATAAATAAATCTGTCTCACACAGAAAATTTTATTTGATTTAGATAAATCTGTCTCCCATAGAAATACCTATGAGTTTTGTTCTGTCTTATGATAAATCAAGGTGCACAGAAACCAATTGATAAACCAGACTTATATTCCCAAATAACAGCCAAGCATTATCAATCACCTCACAATAATCTTAATCGTATGGAAGTGAAACAAGATATTGTGGAATCACAAAAAATGAGACCAAGATGTTTGTGACTTCTTTTAATCTTACCTATCAGAGATAATCTCAAGAAAATCTTAGAAAAGATAGT